>NC_044388.1:103048447-103379528 GCF_006542625.1 Nomascus leucogenys | reverse complement strand
ACAAAAAAGCTCTTGTATTCTTTCTTTTTTTTTCAGACAGAGTTTCACTCTTGTTGCCCAGGCTAGAGCCCAAAGGCGCGATCTCGGCTCCCTGCAACCTCTGCCTCCTGGGTTCAAGCGATTCTCCTGCCTCAGCCTCCCGAGTAGCTGGGATTACAGGCGTCTGCCACCACGTCTGGCTAATTTTTTGTATTTTTAGTAGAGACAGGGTTTCACCATGTTGGCCAGGCTGGTCTCAAACTGCTGACCTCAGGTCATCCACCCACCTCAGCCTCCCAAAGTGCTGGGATTACAGGCATGAGCCACCACACCTGGGCCTCTTGTATTCTTTCTTATATTGAGTAGACATACCATATTTTACTTAACCAAGCCCCTAGTTAAATGGTTTTCAATAATGATGCTGCAATGCATAATCTTTTATTTATTTATTTATTTATTTATTTATTTTAAGACAAGTTCTCACTCTATTACCCAGGCAGAAGTGCAGTGACACAATCATGGCTCACTGCAGCCTCAACTTCCTGGGCTCAGGTGATCCTCCCACCTCAGCCTCCCAGGTAGCTGAGACCACAGGCACACACCACCATGCCCGGCTAATTTTCCTGCATCTTTGGTAGAGATGGGGTTTCAGCATGTTGCCCAGGCTGGTCTTGAACTCCTGGGCTCAAGTGATCCACCCACCTCAGCCTCGCAAAGTGCTGGGATTAGAGATGTGAGCCACTGCACCTGGTCCATAATATTGTATATGCCATTTTTCACATGAGAATACTCGTAGAATTCCACCCTGTCATAGTTTCTTGCCCCTTCTCCCCTTTCCATTTTTACTTTCTTTACTTTAGCTCAGATCTTCACTGCTACAGAGGCCTTCTAACTGGCATCTCTACTCTAGTACCCTTAACTTACACACAACAAATAGTAAGCATTTTTTACATGCCAGGTACTCTATTAAGACAGGGAAGAAAAAGGAAATAAAAAAGAAAACCCAGCCCAAAAATCCTCACCTGTCTCATAGTCGTTGGAGCTTTGGGAACTTATTAATAAACAAACCCTTTCTTGCCTTTTTGGAATTAGTTGGGAATTAGTGACAGGAGTCAGGCAAATGAAAAACAAAATACTGGCCAGGCGCGGTGGCTCATTCCTGTAATCCAAGCACTTTGGGAGGCTGAGGCAGGCAGATCTCTTTGAGTTCAGGAGTTCAAGACCAGCCCGGGCAACATGGCGAAACCATGTCTCTACCAAAAATACAAAAACATTAACTGGGCATGGTGGCATACACCTGTGGTCCTAGATAATCAGGAGGCTGAGGTGGGAGGATCACTTGAGCCCAGGAAATGGAGGCTGCAGTGAACCGAGATCACACCACTGCACTCCAGCTTGGACAATGGAGTGAGACCCTGTCTCCAAAAAAAAAAAAAAAAAGAAAGAAAAAAGAAAAAGAAAATAAGAAATTTCCTTGCTGTCAGTGTTTCATTGACAAACAAAGCTGAGTTCAAAAGCAAATGGGTTTCCTACTACTTCCCAGAAGTTTAGACCCTGGGGCAACCCTCCTGTGGGAGAGTCTGATCTGCAGACAGGCAGACACCTGCCAAGTTGGCTGCAAAGGAAATAGTCTCAGGACTGTCAAGCTCCAACAGGGGAATGGAAACAGATGGGCCCCCACGCCTACCTCTAGAAGACTCGGGTGTATTTTCCCACATAGAAATAGGAGGCGAGGTAACACACAAGCTCTGTGGGCAACCAGATCCCAAAAGGAAGAGAGGAAAGAGGGCAGGGGACAAGTCAGCCACCCTTCCAACCTCTCTCCTCCATGGGAGTAAAGCAGAAGTTTCTAATGGAAACACAAGGGCAGGGGAATAGAATTCCTCCTAACAGTAAACTAAAAGCTTACTTTCTGGCACTTGTTTTAAAATACAGTAGCTCTACGCTTAGGAGCAAACTAGCTATTTCAAAGCTT
This sequence comes from Nomascus leucogenys, assembly GCF_006542625.1. NCBI lineage: Eukaryota > Metazoa > Chordata > Mammalia > Primates > Hylobatidae > Nomascus > Nomascus leucogenys. Next base: position 103,377,574 of record NC_044388.1, on the reverse strand, counting down.
CTGAAAGCTATTAAAAAGGGTCTAAATACAAACTTCACATGTTTTTACTTATTTGTGGAATTAAATATTAAAATAATAGAACTCACGGAGATAGAGAGTAGGAGGAGGGCTACCAGAGGCTGGGAAGGATAGTAGGGGACAGGGGGTAGTGGGAAGCTTTAATTAATGAGTACAAAAAAATAGAAAGGATGAGTAAGACCTAGTATTTGCTAGCACAACAAGGTGACTATAGTAAAAAATAATTTAACTGTATATTTTTAAATAACTAAAAGAGTATAATTGGGTTATTTGTAACACAAAGAATAAATGCTTAAGGCGAGGGATACCCCAATTACCCTGATGTGATTATAACACATTACATAACTGTATCAAAATATCCCAGGTATCCCATAAATATATACACCTACTATGTACCCACAAAACTAAAAACAAATAATAAAAAATAAAATTTTAAAAAATATCTAAATAACAAAATTGCCTACTATTTGTTAAATGCCTTGGTGACAAACTCAAACACATGGCAACTTTGCTCAAAAGATCAAAAAGTAAAATATGGACAGTAGGAGACAGGGAGGCTGGCAGGCATCAAGAAGCACGGGGAAAGGGAGAAAAGGAGGTGAAGGAATAGGAGACAACCATCTGACTTGACAGCATTGAGGCCCTGGATCTAATCAGCCCTGAAGCCAGATCCGTCCCTTTTCTTAGTTTGGGTTCCATGAACCCATACATTCTCTTTTTGGCCTAAGCTAATTTGAGTTGGGTTTCTGTCACTTACGACCAAGAAGCCCCTCACTAGTCCAGCCCGTAACTGGGCTCTTCAGTGTACACAACAGTGAAACTAATTTTCTAAAGCAGACATCAAACCACCACTTGCCTGTCTCAAAAGCCATTCAGCACCTCCCAATGACTCCAGGATTCAGTACAACATCTTGCACAATATGTCCCTCAATTTGACTTTCCAGACTTTCACTACTTCACCACACAAGAGGCAAACTAAGACAGCTGTTATTCCTCAAAAATGCGCTGAGTGTCCCTGCTTTGTGCCTTTGCCATGCCAATCTCACCATCTAGAATCCTCTCCTCCCCAATCTTTGCCTATTAAAATTGATGCAAAAAAAAAAAAAAAAAAAAAGAAGGAAGGTCTACTCCTTTCTCAAGGTCCATTTCACCTTCTCTCCAAGAAGACTTTCCTAAGTGCCTCCTGTTCCCGAAGATATTACTGTACCCTTCTTCAGCCCTGACAGCAAATTTTTTTTTTTTTGAGACAGAGTCTCACTCTGTTGCCCAGGCTGGAGTGCTGTGATGCAATCTCGGCTCACTGCAACCTCTGCCTCCTGGGCTAAAGTGATTCTCCTGCCTCAGCCTCCCACGTAGCTGGGACTACAGGCGCGTGTCACCCTACCTGGCTGATTTTTTGTACTTTTAGTAGAGACGGGGTTTCACCTTGTTGGCCAGGCTGGTCTCGAACTCCTGACCTCAGATGATCCACCCACCTTGGCCTCTCAAAGTGCTGGGATTAAGGGCATGAGCCACTGTTCCTGGCCCCTGATATCATTTTCTACATGATCTTTGCTTTATTCTATCTTATATTTTGTGCTTTCTCATCTCAGTGCCCTCTTATTAATGACAACACCAACTACTCAGCTCCCTGAGTTGAAGCTTTGAGCCTCACTTCCTCACCCCACAACCCACACGCTTACCAGATCCACTCTAATCTTTCTCAAAATACTTCCCAAATCAATCCCATCATTCCTGTTGCTCATCAGAACTCTTAACATCTACCTTCATATCTTCTGCTCTGATAGGTCTTCCTGCCACCAGCCTCATCCTACTGAAATCCAGTTGCCTACTGATGCCAATTATCTTTTCAACTTTCAAATCTGAGCATGCTATGCCACCTTCTAGAGAGTCAAGACCAATGGCTCCCACTCCCCAATGGGTTGATTTCTGTCTCCCTTTACAGGCTCATTGCCCACCACTCCCTAAGAAGCACCAACTTCAAAGTAGGTCTTTGAGGTACTGTGGTACCTAGTGTAAGACCCAACTTGGTGCTTGGTCAACTTCATTGGTGTTCTGCACTGGACTGTTGTTATATATACTTCACTGGACAGCAACGCGAAGCCCTGTGGATGCTGCCATCCCATAAATATTTTTCTCTTGATTGCACGCCTGAGTGTGCTGAGGTTAAGAGATGGGCACTGGACCAGACAGACCGAAGTATAATCCCTGTTCTGTCACTTCCAAGCTGTGTGTCCCAGAAAAGGCTGGGCCTCTGCACCCTTACTTGTAAAGTGGAGATAACAGCACCTATCTCATTGGGGTTTTGTGAATAAATGAGAAAATGCATTTAGGATGCTTGGGCAAGGTGCCTGGTACACAGGTGATCAATAAATATTTGTTCAATGAAGGAGTTAATGAACAGAAGGCCCACAAAATGGTAGTGGTTCTTAAAGACACATCTTTCCAGGGAACCCAATCTCCGGCTGCCTTGCAATTTGGTTTCAAGTCCGGCCCCTAAGTCTGGGGTCCAGAGCAAGGCCTGACTCCACCCATTTCTACATGCCGCTGGGTGAGATCAGCGGGTGAGGCCACGCAAGTCCAGAATCTGCCGCTGGGCTCCTTCCTAAGGACGGAGGTGTGCACACTACTTGGTCCTACCCGGCAGCAATCGCAGTCCCGCAGCCCCCACCCCGTGCGCGTGGCAGCTTTGCCATCCCTCCGGCCGCCAATCACCAGGGCTCGGTCTCACCCTGATCGGATTCACCAATAGGGCCGGAAGGCGGCCCCTCGGGGTGCTTCCGCTGTGCTCATAGGCTCTCCAGCGGTCCCGCCCGCCCCTGTTACACGTCATCCGCGCGGTGCACTGTGGGCCTTGCAGTCTGGAAAGGAGGCAACGCGGGCTAGCTGCATTGCCGGGACTTTAACTCCTGCTCCGAGCTCCAGCGCTGAGCGTCCCCGGGTTACCTCCAACCCCCCTCCGGACACAAATTCCTTCTCCTAATTAGTGATAAAGTGGGAAGACGGGGCTACCCACCCGCCCCACCTTTGGAGCTGACACCCTGGGTTCCCTCCCCTCCTCTGCAGTGGGCTGGGGCCACCGAGGACCCGCGAGACTACCGGGTCCATCTTGCTCAGATAATTCAGTATCGCCTGAAATTTGAAATTCCCATTTCAGATCAAGGAGACATTCAATATCTTATTCACCTAAGAGGCAGTTTCTGGAAGGTGCGGAAGCTCTGAAAAGCCAACAGTGACTCCTGGCTTCGCTAGTTTCCCTTAAGAATCCGCCACAGAACTGACCATCACGATTTTATCTAAACGATGTGACCTGTTTACATTCCAAACTGCATCACTTCTTAAGTGCATAAAAGCTGTCAATGGTGCCCATTGCTTAAGATGTAAGGTTCAGGCCCCTGAGCTAGGCATATAAGGTGCTTCATAATTATTTTGTATTTACTTATTTGCGGTTACATTTCTTAAAAGCAGCGTTTTTCAACGTCTACCCCACGTCAGAATCACCTGGGGAGCTTTGTAAAAATACGAGTTCTTGTGTCCCACCCTAGACCTCAGAATTTTGGAGGGACAGGGCAGACTTCTATGTTTTTAAAGCTACCCTGGGTAATTTTCACGTGCAACCCGGGTTAAGAACTGTTGGTTTACTGCGTATCAACACAGCCTCATGCATGTGAGCCTTTGCTTTGTGGCATCCTCGTTTTAAAGAGGTCTTCTTCCCTCTCTCTTGCCTCATCAATGCTCATCCTACAAGGCCAAGCTCAACTGTTATCCCTTCTCTTCCCTGTCCTCCAGCAGGTGATGGTTTCCTTTAGCACGTTATTCACGCTGCTTCTCCAGCATCACTGGCATGACCTGGTGACTTGTCTGTCTCCCTGGATAAGTAGGGAGTTCCTTGAGGGCAGACAAAGTGTCTTCCTTCACCCACTTCAGATCCACTGAATCAGAATCTCAAGGGGCAGGTCTCAGGCATAAATGACTTTTAAAGTCCCACTGGTGATTCTGATCCATGTCCCTATCGAGGAACTCGCTTCACAAAAGCACTGGGTACAGTAAGTAAGCATACAAATATTTGTTGCATTGAATTGATGAAGCATCTCATTTGTTTTGAAGTCAATCGTGTTGTTGCATCTGGCTGCCTTTGATTACCCCTGGAAAGCTAAGTACCCCTCTCTTGTATCATCTTTATTCATTTACTTATTCATTTATCCGAGTATTATCATACACCATAACAAAGGCCTGGGGATTCAGGAGTAAATATAAAAACACGGTTACCACCCTATAGGCCTTAGAGTCTACTGATGTATTAATTCTATTCTAGTTATTATTAAAATTTATTTTGTATTACATTGGAATGTTTTTGCTTCCATATACTATTTATATTCAAAGGTAGGTAAAATGTCTTATTCTCTAATATCCCCAGTAGGTTGCTGGCACAGAGAAGACATTCTGTAAATGTTTATTGAATCAAGGCAGCACATTTCATAGAGCTTATTACAATTTGTTAGTATTTATTTATGTGATTATTTGAGTAATGGCTATCTGTCCCATGTGCTGCAAGCCCACTGATGACAAGAACTGAATCTATTTTGCTCATAATGTCTGACACAGGACCTGGACGGAGTAGGTGCTCAATGAATATTACTAAATACACAAATAAGAACAGAAACGCAGTCTCCCAACCAAACATCCACTCCTCTCTCCCTCCCCACTATCCCCCCAAAAGTAAAAAGTATATTCTTCCTAAACATGGAGATTTCAAGCTATGGTGAACATAAACCCAAACTGAGATGATGCTTCTTTTACTTACTTACAGGTTGACCTGGGACTCTAGTTCAGGGTCTTTCGTTGGCCATGTCTGAAGGGGCTGGATGCCGAAGGAGAGAGACGACTTTGCTTTCCATAGAATGGTTTGTGCCATCTGACTCCCACAGGGCCCCTTCGTTAATGGGTCCATCAGTGGGCCTGGAAGCTGGGCAGCTGTCCTGAAGCAGAAGAGTTGGGAAGGGCACTAAGAGACAGAGAAGAACAGCAGGCCAATCCCTGACCTGCTTTACCCTCCTCCCAAAGGGCAGCCCCACTGGTAAGCAAGGAAGAGGGTGACACTGAAGCACCCTCAAGACCCAGGGGCCCCACCAAGACCGCATATGACCTTACTGCATCAAGGAAGCATTGGGCCATGGAACCATCCGAGTCCTGTTACATCCCTCAGCAATCAGTTAAGTCAGTGGAGTGTAAAATAAAAGGAGGCCCAGTGAGCATTTGAACAATCACAAACTTGTTTAGAGAAAGGCAGTATGAATTTGGTAAGGGAAGCTAAGTCTAGAATGCTTCTGGAGAATCACTGGTGGTAGGACTTCATGGCCATCACTGCGGTAATCCAGGAGCACTTGGTTTATCTTCTAATTTAAAAATCCAAGAAAAGCCATAAAAAGGGCCTAGACTGGCAACAACACTGGAGACAAGGACCAAAGCCCACAGTTCAAGAGTAATAGCATATAGTATATATAAGCAGTAAATGCTTGCTGAATTAATAAATGGCTTGTTCATGGGAATAAACTGAGAAATGCATTCCTGAGATGTGTTTGCTCCTTTCTCTGATGATGCATCAAGGAAGGTGGAAAAGGCAGTTGTGGGATGATGGGGCTACTTTGTTAGGAAATGCAAGCATCATGCTCCTTCTGACTGAAATTATTTTCTGAGCCAGTTGGCAGGGCTCTTCACTCACCTCTACCTCAATTGACAGACAAACAAGCCAGCAAAATCCAATTACTTGGAAATGGAAAAATAAAAAGCAATCCTATATAACACTTTGGTCAAAGGGGACTCTATAATGTCTTCTTAAGAAACATGTGACATCTCTGGCTGGAGTCGTGAGTGAATTTAAAAAAGAAAGAAAGAAAGACTGTGACAAGACAAAAGGCCTAATGGCTCAGAAAGGTTTTATGTATGAGAAGGGAGTGCTGTGAGGCTGGAGACCAAGAAAAGCGACTCCACACAAGTTGGGGCTTTGGAATCAGATAGGCACTGGCCACTCTGAAGGTTCTATAGTGGTGCCAATTAGACCCAAGGCTGCAGGCATATTAAAAAACAAACAACAACAACAACAAACCAGGCCGGGCATGGTGGCTTACGCCTGTAATCCTAGCTATCTGGGAGGCTGAGGCAGAGGAATCACTTGAACCCAGGAGGTAGGGGTTACAGTGAGCTGAGATCGCACCACTGCACTCCAGCCTGGGTGACAGAGTGAGACTGTCTCAAACAAAACAAAACAAAACAAACAAAAAACCTCAAAAAAGTCACCATAATGACCTGTGCCTAATGCAGGAAGGATTCAAGACTCACATAACCTCCTACCTGTCCCCTTTGTCTTCTCTCTTGCCAGGTCCCTCTGGTATTCCTCTTATAAATGATGACCTGGCTTCCCCCATCGCCTTTCCTGGGCCCAAGAGGCCACATGCTGCATACCTGACCCAGACTTCTAGGTGATCTCACTGTAGGCTGCCTTCAGGCCATTTATCTTGGCAGCAACTAGATAGACATCAAAGGCTGAAGTCGCCACTTATGACAAAGCGCAAGAAACCAGGGTTCTGTTATCAGTTGTTCTTTACCCAAAGGAACCCCGAGTTTTCTAAAACCCAGTGTCACTTGAGTTTACGGCTACCTTAGTGATACACCAACAAATAAATAACAAATCAGGGCTTTGGGATGAGAGACACTTTCTTTTTCTTTTGAACCTCCCAGATTTAATTACAAAGATAATACTTGTATGCAAAAGATTTATTAAGCAGTGCTCTCAAAAGATACCGATAAGGGAGTGGAGGAAGCAGGACAGGGAACGAGAAGAAACCCAGTGAAACTTCAGTTTCAGGCAGAGCCCTGTGGAGGAACAGCTTCCACGTGACTGACGCTGTGCTGTCCGACTTGGTAGCCACTAGCCACTACTGAGCAACTGAAATGGGGACATCCCAAGTGAAGTGTGTTATACACTGGGTTTTGAAGACTTAGTACAAATAAAAATGAATTTTAAACATTTCAATACTTTTTCACACTGATTACATGTTGAATGATATAAATACATTGTTAGAATGATTTTAATTAAAAAAAATTTTTTTGAGACAGGGTCTCACTCTGCCACCCAGGATGGAGTGCAGTGGCACAATCATAACTCACTATAACTTCGAGTTCCCAGGCTCAGGAGATACTCCTGCCTCAACCTCCTGAGTAGCTGGGACCACAGGTGTGCACCATCATACCTGGCTAATTTTTTAAAACATTAATTGTATAGACATGGGTCTCCCTGTGTTGCCCACAGTGGTCTGAAACTCCTCAGCTCAAGTGATCCTCCCACCTCAACTTCCCAAAGTGTTGGGATTATAAGCATGAGTGCCATGCCTAGCCCCTTATTAAAATGAATTTTAATGTGGCTACTAGAAAATGTAAAGTCACATATGTAGCTTGCTTTATATTTTGGACACTGCTGCTCAAGGCAACTGACATCTCAGACTTGTCCCCACCTGAGACAAGGGGCGAGGCTTCCATTTCCTGCAGCCTCAGTCACTGGCTGAGGGCCACAGGGTGGGAGTGAGGATGGGGTGCTGTAAAGGCCCAAGTGAATCCTTCAAGCTGTCTACGCATGTGGGGTGCAAGGGTGCAAAGGCAGTTCACCTGCGAGTCACCATTTTGAGTGCTGGCGGTGCATGGAACTCAGGATGGGAAAAAGAGCACAGAAACGGTAAAAGGACCTGAGAGCATCTAAGGGGACTGGCTGACGATGTCCATGACACCCCCCACCCCACTCCCTTTCCTCTTCAGTAGCTCCCTACCACTTCAGTAGTTTGGTCTCCTACCATTCTTTTCTCTATCTGCAAACCTTTATGCAATATATATGCTCAGACTATACAATGTTCTGTGACTTGCTTTTCTTTCTAAACTAGAGGTCTTATACATCTTTCTACATCAGTAAATATGCATGCATCCTTAATTTGGAATACTACAGAATACACTGTTTACATTCTTCTTAGCTTTTTAATCTTTAAATACTAAGATGATTTAATTGTCTTACCATGTTCTTTTCCAGCCCTTTAATATTTAAGATTTTACTAAAAATTTAAAAGGCTAGCCTTTTTAAACCTTTTCTCTCATTTAATTTTATCTTTTTGCCATCTTTACTCTTAGAGTTCTTTTTTTGCACTTTCATCTAATTCTTTGACTTCTGAAACTGTTCAGATTTTGTCTCATCACTGTTAATTTTAATCTATTTACTCATTTCTTTTGTTTTTTCTAGTCCTAACTTTCTAATTTTAAAAAATATGTTCCTCTTAACCTTCTGACATATTTTACCTTTATCTTCTCACTATTTAAAATATATAGCAGTTGAAGAACTTCTTGGAAAGAAGTGGAGTAAGTACTCATCTGCATAATTACTCCTTGGCGCTCTTGGAAAAAAGCAAAAAATAGCTCAATATATAAAGACAACTTATTGAAACAAGAGAGTGGGCAAACTCCATGCTAGAACTCTGAGATCTGCTACATATGATTAAGTGTAGACAAACTGAAAGAGATCATTGAGAGTCTGTACATCTCCCATAATGTGAGGGAAATGACCTGGCGTGTCCTGAAGGCCTGGCCAGGCTTGATTTGGAGGGGTGAGGACTGGCAGCAAGGGTGGGACTGGGCAGAGGGTTTCCTCTTCTTTTTGTTTTTTTTCACTGTCCCAGCTTTCTAATGAGAAAGGGTGACCTTCTGAAGACAGGCTGCAAAGAAGAGAAGGATAAGTATGTCTTAGGAGCCACTTAGATCTCTTGAAAGATATTAACCAAAGTACACGTGAACCTGCCCAAAGAAAAACTACAAGTCAGGGGAAATCACACTGACCCACAGAGGGTCTTGCCTTGAAGTGGGGGGTGAAGGCTGGAAATTCAAGGGAAGCCCTGCCAGGGGGGTCAGATACAGCACAGGAACAGGGAATTGGGTGGACTGATGGGAAAATGTGGGACTGGTAAGAAGAGATGGCACATTCCTATTGCCTCTGTACCCTCCCCACTTCCTGAGGCCAGACCTCAAGCTCAGGTTCTAAAAGAGAAGATCCAACCATTGCTCAGATAGAGCGGGAAGGAGTCTAGGTGGTTCCACCCACATTATTAGTGGATACGTGACCCAGGAGAGCTGCTTCTAGTCAAAGATGAACATGCAAGACTACCAAGCACAGGACCTATGAGAAACGGCAGCACTGGGCAGATGAGGAGTACAGATCAGGTGGTTTCCACAGGGAGCACATGAAAAATAAGACACCAAGAGAACAAAGGTTCTCTCAAAACGTCAAATACTGCAATAGGCAGATTTCACAAGGCTCTAGGATAAATATCCCAGAATAAGGTAGGAGAAAGGATGATTCAGTGTGGAGGTGCTTTCTCGGGGCAGTGGACCTGTAGGAGAGGACATGGGGGTATTCCCTGAGCAGCTCTCCTATGGAAAGTGTTTTTGTATGTATGTGGTTTCCTATTTGACAGAGGACAGCACTGAGAAGCATACAGTTTACAGTTTTCCCCTCCTGTGTTGTGACTCCCAAGCCCTAGGTGTGCCTTGAGTCTCACTATTGTGAGTCCAAAGGGATGGGGGTAGAGAGAAACATAGCCTACTTCACAGGCCTCTCCTCAAGGCCACAAGGAAGTAACAGCAGTCCAGAGAACTTGTATGGGAGTTGGACTGGGCCCCTCTAGCTGTGGCAGCCACAGCCAGGCCTGATGAGGCCTAATTATGAAGTCTCAAAGAGACCATACTTTGGGAGGCCGAGGTGGGCGGATCATGAGGTCAGGAGTTCGAGACCAGCCTGGCCAACATGGTGAAATCCCGTCTCTACTAAAGATACAAAAAAATTAGCCAGGCATGGTGGCATGCTCCTGTAATCCCAGCTACTCAGGAGGCTAAGGCAGGAGAATCGCTTCCTGGGAGGCAGAGGTTGCAGTGAGCTGAGATCACACCATTGCACTCTAGCTTGGGTGACAGGGTGAGACTCTCTCCTCAAAAAAAAAAAAAAAAAAAAAAAAAGGCCAGGTGCGGTGGCTCACGCCTGTAATCCCAGCACTTTGCAAGGCCGAGGTGGGTGGATCACCTGAGGTCGAGAGTTCAAGACCAGCCTGACCAACATGGAAAAACCCTGTCTCTACTAAAAATACAAAATTAGCCGGGGTGGTGGCACATGCCTGTAATCCCAGCTACTTGGGAGGCTGAGGCAGGAGAATCGCTTGAACCCGGGAGACGGAGTTTGCGGTGAGCCAAGATCGTGCCATTGCACTCCAGCCTGGGCAACAAGAGCAAAACTCCGTCTCCAGAAAAAAAAAAAAAAAAGACCACGGAAGAACACAACTGTGCCCAGAAGGCATCTCAAATGTTAGTAGGGAGACCCCTGAATGCAGCACAACAGCAAAAAGGACAAGATCTCAGTTTTGGCTCCTTCAACTTGGCAGCCACTTCACCACCCTGATCACTGACCTTCAGCCATATCCCACAGGGAACATGGGAAGCTTCAGGGAGCTACACCCACTCACTTGCACCCTTAATCTTGCACACTCCTTGTTCTGATTGTTCACTGAAAACTACCTGGACCCAGTCATAAATCATCATTCTTGCAGGTCTTCAAACCAATATCAGCTTTTGGGGTTGGAGTGATGCAGCCACCAAGTGAGCAGCAACCCCCACAGAGCTGGCGTAGTGGGAGGCTACAGTGAGCAGCCGGCTGTCAGTGGACGAATCAGGAGTGGACATCAGATTCCCTGTCACCAAATCTAAACTGGCCCCTCCCATGCACACTCCTTATATGCTATCACCTCCTACTCCATAGCCCTCATCACTGTTGGAAGTCATCCTAGTTACGCATTTGTTTATTGGGACATGGTCTATCTCCCTCCACTAGAATGTCAGCTCCATGAGGGGGCAGGAACCTCATCTGTTTTGTTCATGGTGTATCCCAAGCACTTAGCACATAGCAGTCTCCACAAATAGCTGCTGAATGAATACATGACTATGTGAATGCGAAAAGCATGAGAGAGATGTTCATCTGGCATAGGGAGAACATGTCAGGTTGATCTGGCCTTTCTTGAATGAGGTCACTGCTGGCTTCAGTCAGGCGGATGGGAAACCTGTTCCACGGCTTTACCAGTCTCTGATAGGCAGCTGCTTTGTGAGGACTGTGACAAGTACACAGGAGCAAAGACAATCCATCTGCAAAACATCAACCTGGGCTTGATCTATGGAACTGACACTGGGGAATACTTAGTGGCTGGCAGTGCTTCTAGAGACACTTTTTTCTCTGGTCATAAAATGCAAGACAGATATTTATGTCCTTACTTTCATTTGTGCTGAAACTATGCAATTGCTGACACTTATGGTTGGAAAGTCTACCTCAAGCACCCAACTGAAGCTGGACTGCCCATTTTTACCTCTTCACCCAATAAGGTGGTTCCCACATGGGCATGCCAGCTATGCAACAGCACACCCATGTACAGGGAACCTTTGGCTACTGTGTGACCAACTTTCCATCAATATGTCTCATTTATTTTTGTTATGATTGGAGAAAAATATTGTCTGTGGCAGATACTGTGGAATGACTTGCTCAATACCCACTTCAGTCCCCTTCCACTGTGCAAAAGTTGGAAAGCTAAAACTTAAATGTTCTCAACTCCTTTGCAGTTAGAGTTCTGGATGTGATTTAGATTCCACAAGTCAGATGCACTCATGAGAGACTCTGACTTGGAACTGAGTCAGTGGTGCAAAAGAGAGGATACAAGCATCATTCTGGTTTTACAGACAGTGACAAGGGTATCATGGTTCTAGAGTCAGCAGCTTCTTGATTCTCCAGCTTTCTGAAGTAGCAGTGGTGGCTCTGGGGATCCAGGCAGAGTCGGCAGCATGGGTCTGTAGTTAGTCAAGGTGCCAGGAGCTCCTTGCTTCTTGATTGATCAGCTTCTTGACATGATGTGGCAGCTTCCCTTTCCTGAAGACAGCAGAGCAGAGTGGTCCTGGGAGCTCAGACAGCAGTCGGCTCTCCAGCCCTTCCAACAAAATTGTACACACTTAATTCCCTGGATCAGTACAACATCCTTTACTGCTTATGTTGGGTAGAGTGGATTCTGTTGTCTGCAGCAGATTACTAACTGATATGCCTTTTTTAGTGTCTGTCAGATTGGATTGTGAGCTTAACAGTTTAAATGACCCTGTGCACAGCGTAGAGTAGGGCACAAATTTCTTCTTCTGGCAGAAGTAATGGATAACCTCCAGGGCAACAAAAAGAGACTGCATATTTTTATTGGAATACATAGGAATGTTGTCTTTTAGAACAAAAGAGAGCCTGCTCAAAGCACTAGGTATTTCTGCTCAAGCAGCAAAGAAATGTTGAGGAGCAACCAAAAGAATAGCACACCAGGGTTGTGTGGAGGCTCACACCTATAATCCCAGCACTTTGGGAGGCCGAAGCAAGGGGAACTGAGGCCAGGAGTTCGAGACCAGCAAGGGCAACATAGTGAGACCTTGTCTACAAAAAGTTTAGTCCTAGTTACTCAAGAGGCTGAGGTGGGAGGATCAGGTGAGAAGATCACTTGAGCCCAGAAGTTCAAAGTTACAGTGAGCTATGATCACGCCACTGTGCACCTGACTGTCTGGTCTAGAGACAATAGGTCTAGAGACCCTGTTTCTAACAGCACACTAATTGAGAATACTTCTGAGGTCACCGTTACACTGGAGTGTGATTGTGCTATCACTGGTGCTGACCTGCTTAGCATTGTTTTGAGTCTTTTCAAGTTTGTTACCAAAAATTATATTCAAAAGTGTGCAGAAAACATAAAATAGTTGAGAAATACTAGTCTAACTTAGAGATGCTTTGACATTTCCAATAACATTTTTTACTGCTCCTTATAGTAAGCCATCCTAGCTTGGAGCAGAACTAACTGTAGGAATGTACTTTCAGGTGCTGAGTCCAGCCAGTTTTAGCATACCTCATACCCCCTGTGATTTCAGGTCTAGCCAACGGCCATACGCCGAGTGAACCTAATTTCTCTGTAAATGAAACCCTGTCAACTGTGGTAAGGCTGCTGTCATATCCTCCATGAATTTTCTTTTTCATGTAAAACACTACTCTCCCATATTGATTTTTTCCCTTTTTGGATCACTTCCATCAGATATAAACATCTTTATAAAACAAGAGCTAAAAAACCCAAACAAAAACATACAAACAAAAACAAATTTTCAACTCACATTCCCTCCACCTGTGCAAAGAGTTGATTATATTCGTTGTTTCCAATCATCTCCTCTCATTATCTCTTGAAGCCAGTCCAGTGAGATTTTCACCCTCACTGTTCCAAAGAAACAGTTTTGTCAAAGGCCACCAATGGACCAATGATGCTAAACCCAGTGGTCAACTCTTAGTTCTTCATTTTGTTTGACCTATCAACATATGACACAGAAAATCACTCCCTCTTTTTCTTAAAAAAAACAAAAAACAAACAAACAAAAAAAACTATATGAATCTTACTTCCCCCAAATAAAAAAATGTCAATCATATTATGTATCCATGACACAATGATTTCACATTCAAGTCTCAAGTCTACATTTCACTTGAGATTTATATGAACAATTAATCAAAGTCTACCAAATCACAGGTTACCTTTCCTGACTAATAAAGTTTCTGTAGTGATTCTCTTTCCTAACATCTCCTGATATTCCTTTTTTCCACAAAATTTTTATGTTTCCCTATTTCACTGTGATTCACAGTCACATTAAATAACAAAGCTAAACAAAACAAAAACCTTGGTGCATTCTTTCAAACGTTTCCTACCTGAGGATCCATATCTGCTCTGTCCTAAGGCAGCCACCAACCACAGGTGGCTACTCAGCACTTAAAATGTGGCTAGCCTGAAGTGAGATGTGCTATAAGTATAAAATGCATACTAGATTTTGAAGACAGTATGGGAAAAAAGGAAACTTTCTCAATAATTTGGCCACTAGAATTTTTAAATTACATATGCAATTCTGTACCCTGGCTATTGCCAGAAGCTGCTTATTTCTCTTCACTTAACACATATGTATATGCTAGGTATCTTTCCAAGCAGAAATATAAATTCTAACAGATTATTTATATTATATTGACATACTTCTGATGGACTTAAAAATAAAACTTTTATAAGTGCTATGGTCTAATGTCTGTGTCTCTCCAAAATTCATATGTTGAAACTTAATCCCCAACGTGATAGTATTAAGAGGTGGGGTCTTTGGGAGGACACGAGGGGTCAGCTCTCATGAATATGTCCTTTTGTGTCCGTATAACAGAATCCCAAGAGAGCTTATTCACCTCTTCTACCACATGAGGACACAAAAGGCGCTGTAACAGGCCCTCACCAGACACCAAATCTGCTGGTACCTGGATCTTGGACTTTACAGCCTCCAGAAGTGTGAACAATAAATTTCTGTTGTTTATAAATTACTCAATCTAAAGGATTTTGCTTTAGCAGCCCAAATGGACTAGGGCAACAAGCAATCCTACAGTGAATAGCCTTCTTCTTAAATCTCTTTGGGCAGTCACACCTCATTGCTAACTCATACTTGCTTACTGTCCTCTAAGATCCTAGCTCTAGAGACAACCAGATGTGGGGTTTCTATTTTCCCACATCTCTACACTCTCTGCCTCTGTATATCTCTGCATGCCGCTGTAGAACTTCTCCTCCCAGGAAAACCAGCCGTGAGTCTCACTGTAAAGGACAAATCTTTTATAATTTTCCTACAGCACTGTTTGTCAGACTTTATCTCTCTTAAGATCTTTAACTCTAGAAACCAGACAACCAAGCATAATCTCTCATATTAACCTTCTAAAGCAAAACTAATTTGACTATTGTCTTCCTCCAAGAAAGGAAGCTGGTTTGCATTAATTTAAAATCTTAGTGAATAATAAAAGTTGTTTTTTCTCTGCTCTTAGGAGAACAGACATAATATGAAAATTAATTTTCTTCTGCTGGCCCTAAGAGCCCATTATGTCAGCCCAATACAAGACAGCTTTTAATAGTCTTTCCCAAGAAGACTGTTGTTTTTCCAAAAGAAAACTGACAGCAGCAGATTTATTTGTGATTAAATACTTAAGGGCCTGATACAAAAAAAAGAGTAATAACCTAACACAGAGGAATGAAGACTGTGAAAAAAGCTCACGTTAAAATATTTGTTCACAAAACTACCTGAAAAAAAGAAAGTCTGGAAAACTACAAGAAAAACAAACTCTAAGAGTCCCAAGAAACATACGGAAGAAGAAAAGGAGGCACCCCGATGCATAATGGATAACTGCTCTTTTCTGAACTTATCTTGGCCTGGAAAGCAACATTCAGGAACAAGAAAGCATTTGTCTTGGCATCGAATTTGTTCTCACAAGGCGTGGGTTCTATGCATTACTAATAAGGAAACCACCATGTACAGAGCAATATTTGGGAAAGTAGAAAATATGTTTTCCATTTGTAATTCAAAATCTTCTGTCTATGGTAGGGCTCTGCACCCACAGTGGCTAAACTTAGCAAGCATAATTTAACCACTTAACTAAGGCAGTCTTTTACAACAAAAACTAAAAAAAATACAGAAACCCCAATTCTGTGACCCTGGGTGGCATCTGGGTATCCATATTTTGGAAAACCATTCCAGATATAATGACTTTTTTTTTCTGCCAACCCACTATCAATTCCCTTCTTCTGGTAATAGCACTGTGGTTTTCCTTTGAGAAATCGCTACCTCTTGGTCTTTGTGAATGGAAGATTTCAGCATGTGACCAGGCCCAGCCAATCAGCATGTTTCACCCTCTTCTAGCCAAAGCAATTGGTTCAAGGATAACCATGGAACCCAAGAGAGCCAATGAATGTCAACTCAGGGACATATGCTAGAATTATTATTGTTATTGTTATTTTAAGAGACAGGGTTTCACTCTGTCACCCAGGCTGGAGTGCAGTGGCATGATCCTGGCTCACTGTAGCCTCAAGCTCCTACTCTAGTGATCCTCTCATCTCAGCCCCCTGAGTAGTTGGGACTACAGGCATGCAACACCATGCCCAACCAATTTTTATTTTATTTTTTATTTTCTTTTGAGACAAGGTCTTGCTCTGTCACCCAGGCCGGAGTGTAGTGGTATAATCATGAGTCACTGAAACCTCGATCTCCTGGACTCAAAAATTTTGGGATTACAGGCACAAGCCACCATGCCAAGTCATATGCTAGAATTATTGAGAAAGCAGCACTATATTTCTGCTGGAATCCTACATTGAAAGTAAGTCTGGAGTAGTTAACTTTCTTTGCCTCGATGAGGAAAGGCCTTGAGAATAAAGTCAACTCAGAAGATGAAGACTACTAATATCATTATTTAAGCACCTGGAGCCATCTTTTCCTAACGCTTGGTCTACCCCAGCATTTTGCAATTGCAGGAACCAATAACTCTCCTTTGCTTGTCATTCATAGCTTTTGACAATATTAAGAAAAAATTTAACTACTGGTAAGGCACTGATATCAGCCAATCAGGAAAGATGCTAATGCAGGCTGGGCATGGTGCCTCATGCCTATAATCCTAGTGCTTTGATAGGCCAAGGTGGAAGGATCACTTGAGCCTAGGAGTTCGAGGCCAGCCTGGGCAACACAGGAAGACCTCATTTCTACAAAAAAATTTAAAAATTAGCCAGGAGTAGTTGTGCATACTTGTAGTTCTAGCTACTTAGGAGGCCGAGGCAGGAGGATCATTGAGCCCAGGAGTTCAAGGCTGCAGTGAGCTATGATCATACCACTGTACTCCAGCCTGGGCAACAGAGTGAGACTCTGTCTTTTAAAAAGACAAAAAGAAAGGATGTTGATGAGTTACTATTCCTGCTTCAGTAGCTGAAGGAGAAGGGTTCAATGGTGATTACAAGTGGGTAAGAGCCACCTGACAAGGCTACACCTGGAATCAGCCTACGAACATTGGTACTACAAGTGGCCATGAGAGCATCATGAGTGATGGGTGGCAAGAATAATGAGGCAAGCTTTGACTTCACTCTCAGGGAAAGATAATGCAGCTGCTCAATACTAAAAAGGCTTGCTTTATGAAGTGGTGGGCTCCTGGACCTTAGATGTAAGAAACAGAAGCCAGATGATCAACTACAAAGGTTGTTGCAGGAAAGATTCTGGTATTACTCAGAGGGTGGGTTTTCGAAGTACTGTATGTCCCTGGGCCAGCAGTATGGCATTACTTATGAGCGTGTTAAAAACAGATTCAGAGAACCCACTGATGACCTTGTGAATCAGAATCTCTGGGGGTGGGGCCCAGGCAACTGTGTTTTAAGAAGCCCTCCTCCTGTCTATGCTCTGTTTGAGAACTGTATTAGCAATCTGACTCAGTTTCATGAGCCCCATTCCACAGATTCCGACTAAGTAGATTTGGGGTGAGGCTTGAGAATTTGTATTTCTAACAAGATCTTAGGGAATGCTGATGCTGCTGGTCCAGGGACCACACTTTGAGAAGCACTGTCTGAGCAGTTGACCTAGGTGATGTCTAAAGTTCCATTCAAAGTTGAGATTATTTGATCTTCAGGATTTACCTCACAAATTCAATCCTACTAATATATAACCCTGTTAATGTGGTAGCTCATATGTGGTTTGGCCTCTATGAAATATTGCAGCCAAAATGACACAGCTCAGCAATCGAAAATAATTTAAAATAACTCTGGTTCATCAATTGCTTGATCACCACAAAGGGACAAAAGACAACAGATATATGTCTTAAAATATTGTTTGCCTGGCCAGGCATGGTGGCTCACGCCTGTAATCCCAGCACTTCGGGAGACCGAGGCAGGCGGATCACGAGGTCAGGAGATCTAGACCATCCTGGCTAATACAGTGAAACCCCGTCTCTACTAAAAATACCAAAAAAAAAAAAAAAAAATTAGCTGGACGTGGTGGTGGGCGCCTGTAGTCCCAGCTACTAGGAAAGCTGAGGCAGGAGAATGGCGTGAGCCCGGAAGGCAGAGCTTGCAGTGAGCTGAGATCGCACCACTGCACTCCAGCCTGGGCGACAAAGCAAGACTCTGTCTCAAAAAAAAAAAAAAAAAAAAAAAAAAAAAAATATATATATATATATATATATATATATGTGTATACATATATATATGTGTGTATACATATATATGTGTGTATACATATATATACACACACATACACACATATGTATATATTATATATGTGTGTATATATGTATATATTATATATGTGTGTATATATATGTGTATATATATTATATATGTGTGTATATATACATATATATGTGTGTGTATATATATATCATTTGCCTGTATTAGCCTCCCTCACACAAAGTAGGTTTTCCTGTATGTTTCACCTCTAAACACCCCTAAAAGTTTTGTTCAGCCAATTTTAACCATTTCCCTAGGTACCTATTGTCCTTTTCCTCACCTCCTCTCTTCCTAAATCTGCAGCTCAAAAATGCAACAAAGCAAAGCGGAACCTTATTCTGAGGGCAGGGAAGGAGGAAAAACTGAATAGGCAAAGCCGAAGTTTCAATCAGGCAAGGGGAGGAAAAGGTTGAGAAGAATTTTTATGTAAATGTCTTTTTTTTTTTTTTTTTTTTTTTTTTTGTGAGATGGAGTTTCACTCTTGTTGCCCAGGCTGGAGTGCAATGGCACGATCTTGGCTCCCTGCAACCTCTGCCTCCTGGGTTCATGCGATTCTCTTGCCTCAGCCTCCTGAGTAGCTGGGATTACAGGCATGCGTCACCACGCCGGCTAATTTTGTATTTTTAGTAGAGACGGGGTTTCTCCATGTTGGTCAGGCTCGAACCCCCGACCTCAGGTGATCTGCCTGCCTCGGCCTCCCAAAGTGCTGGGATTACAGGCATGAGCCACCACGCCCGGCTGAATGTTAGTTACCATTTACTAAAGCTTTGTGCCAGGTACTGTTTTTTAGCACTTTGCATAAATTAGTTCATTTAAAGCTGACAGCAATACTTTGAGGCAGGTCATTTTATAAAGGAGTTAACCAAGGCTCAGAGGGGTTACGCAACTTGTCCAAGTTCACAAGTGGTGAGTGAAAAGACAGAAACTTGAACCAAGTCTGTCTCACTCCAAAGCCCTTGTTCTTTAACACTATCTGATGTGCCTTCCTACAAAATGATGGCAAATACATCCAGGGCAAGTGGTTTAACAGCATAAGTGTCTTACTCTACTGCATCCAGGTTTCCCAGCTACTCTCTCACTGCCCCTGCCTGGAGGCCTAATGCCTGGGGCTATTCCCATCGCCTTTACATTAATCCGTTTGCTGTGTCTGCAGGCTAGTTAGTTATCAGAGCTGACATCAGATATTTAGCCAACAGAGTTGCCAAAGTGAAAATAAGGCCTTTCTTCTCCTGATGCCAACAAGATGCTTAGGTAAATATGGCTAAACCAGATTCTGAAAGGCCCTAAACATGAGGCATTTAAACTGCTGGGTATGGTGGCTCAAGCCTGTAACCCAGCACTTTGGGAAGCCAAGGCAGGGGCATAGCTTGAGGCCAGGATTTTGAGATCAGCCTGGGAAACAAAGTGAGATCAAGTCTCTACACAAAATTTTAAAAATTAGCTGGGCATGGTGGCGCTCACCTGTAGTCTCAACTACTCGGGAGGCTGGGGTTGGAGAATCGCTTGAGTCCAAGAGTTCAAGGATGCAATGAGCTATGATTGTGCCACTGCACTCCAGCCTGGGCAATAGAGTGAGACTTTGTCTCAAAAATAAATGAATAAATAAATAAAATTGATACAACAGGAAATGAGAAAGAATTCAGGACTCTGGATAAGGGAGGCTAATCTGGTAACAGGCCCACAATTGAGGCAGGCGCTGTTGCCTCTGAAGCACCTGCAGAGCTTTCTGAACATCCACAGGCCCAGTGCCACTCTGGACTTTCTCAATCAACAGGCCTGGAGCAGGGGCACCCATATGCACCTGTATGGCTAAGATGGTCCACAGGTGATTCTGACGCACAGTCAGGGTTGTGAGGTAACTTGGATTAATGAATTAAGGAGGTAGATTTTTGAGGCAACAAAAATAAGGGGAGAAGGTATAAACAGATGAATATTTATCTGTTTTAAGTTAAGGAATTCACTTTTACCTAAGCATGAACAGGGCCAGGCACAGTGACTCACACCTGTAATCCCAGCACTTTGGGAGGCCGAGGCGGGTGGATCACTTGAGGTCAGGAGTTTGAGACCAGCCTGGCCATCATGGTGAAACCCCGTCTCTACTAAAAAATACAAAAGTTAGCCGACTGTGGTGGCATGCGCCTGTAATCCCAGCTACTCAAGGCTGAGGCAGAAGAATCGCTTGAACCCAGGAGGCGGAGGTTGCAGTGAGCCGAGATTGAGCCACTGTCCTCCAGCCTGGGTGACAGAGCAAGACTGTGCCTCAAAAAAAAAAAAAAAAAAAAAAAAGCATAAACAGGAGGAAGATCTGACTAAATTTTAAAACAACAACCACAATTTTAAAAAGCTTTATCAGAAACATAAAGAAAATAAAAAGGCAAATAATAAACTGGAAAAAGTATTTGCTATATATTTGACCCAAACAATTAATTTCCTTAATAAATAAATAAAAAGTGCTTCAATTCAATAAGGAAAGCATAAGCATTCCAAAGGAAAATAGACAAAGTGTATGCATCTATATTTCATAAAAATAAGTACAAATTATGGATAAATATAAGGAAAAGTTTCACCTCACTATGAAACAAAGAAATTCAAATTAAAACAAGGTACCACTTTGGCAAATATTTATAAATGGTAATGCCTAGTATTGAGAGTGGGGAAAAACAGGCACACTCATATGCCCTTGGGGGACTATAAATTGGTACAACTCTCTGGTGGGCAATTTAGCATTATGCTTCAAAAGGCTTTAAAATGTTCATTTTCTTTGATCCAATAACTCCCATCACTTCTATAAATTTATGATGACCTCTTTATAAAAGTTGACCTCTTCATAGCAAACAAATGCACATGGATTTACAGCCTCTTTAGTAAGAGTGAAAAACTATAAGTAAACTACATATGTCCAATAAATAAATGGTAATATATCCATATGACAGAATACCAGGTAGCAATTTAAAATAGATTTCAGAAATGTTTAAGGATGTGTGGAAATCCTTACACTATATTAAGTGGAAAAGCAAGTTAAAACATTAATATAAATATACACATACATAGTTAAGAAAAAAGGCTAGTTAATACCTAGTGGTATTATGGGTAAATAAAAATTTAATTATCCTTTTATATTTTTCTTGATTTTTCAGATTTCTTCTCACAAACACAAATTAGTTTTATTTTATTTTATTGAGATACGGTCTTGCTCTGTTGCCCAGGCTGGGGTGCAGTGATGCAATCACAGCTCACTGTAACCTCAAACTCCTGGGCTCAAGTGATCCTCCTGACTCAGCCTCTGGAGTAGCTGAGACTACAGGCATGTGCCCCTATGCCTGGCTAATTTCTTTTAATTTTTGTAGGGATGGGGTCTTGCTATGTAGCCCAGGCTAGTCTTGAACTCCTGAGGCCTCAAGTGGTCCTCGTGCCTCAGCCTCCCAATGCACTGAGTATAGGTGTGAGCTGCTATGCCCAGCCACAAATTAGTTTTGTCTTGTTTTGTTTTGTTTTGAGATGGAGTCTCACTCTTGTGGCCCAGGCTGGAGTGCAGTGGCGCAATCTCAGCTCACTACAACCTCTGCCTCCTGGGTTCAAACAACTCTCCTACGTCAGCCTGCTCAGTAGTTGGGATTACAGGCACCCACCACCACACCCGGCTAATTTTTGTATTTTTAGTAGAGATGGGGTCTCACCATGTTGTGCCAAGCTGGTCTCAAACTCCTGACCTCAAATGATCCATCCGCCTTGGCTTCCCAAAGTACTGGGATTACAGGCATGAGCCACTGCGCCTAGCCCACAAATTAGTTTTATACTCAGAAAAAATGATAATCATTATTATCCTACAGCTGATAAGATAATGTCATGGAGTATCAAATAGAGAATAAGAAAACTCTGGAGGCCAGGAAATCATTAGTCTTTCAGGTGTAAGGTTATAAAGACAAAGGAGAGGGTAATAAAAGTGGGAATTCAAAGGAAAACATTTTCTAAACTGGCACTGCCCAATATGGTAGACTTTAGTCCTAGGCGGTTAAATTAATTAAAGCTAAATAAAATGTAAAATTCAGTTCCTTAGTTCAAGTAGCCACATTACAAGTGCTGCATGGCCACAGGTGGCTAGAGGCTACCATAACAGACAGCATGGATTATATGTTTCCATCACTGTGGAAAATTCCATGGGACAGCGCTGCTCCATGCATTCCACTTCAGGCCTGAGGG
Organism: Nomascus leucogenys; assembly: GCF_006542625.1. Lineage (NCBI taxonomy): Eukaryota > Metazoa > Chordata > Mammalia > Primates > Hylobatidae > Nomascus > Nomascus leucogenys. The sequence continues at coordinate 103,355,189 of NC_044388.1, read as the reverse complement.
ATCCAGCTTCCGGCTTGTCTCTTCAGCCTCATCCCCTGGTTCAGTTTCTCACATCCTTCATGCTCCAGCAACAGGCATGTAAGCACCATGAGCACAAAGACCGTATCTGTCTGGTTCTCCAAGTCTAGTGGGGGAGACATACTACCTGGGTAACTACACGCAGTGTTATGTGGCCTTGAAGACAGGTGCGCAGATTATTAACACAGCAAAGAGCTCAATCTGGGGTTCAAGGAAGACTTCCGAAGGAGGAGGGGTGGGCGTATACAGAGAGGAAAGGAAAGAAAATTCTAAGTAGACAGAAGAGTATGATATGAATAAGGGCCCAGAAGAGAAACAGTGCAGCACAAGGGAGGAAGCACTAGCGGGTCAGACACTGACTCATACAACACACAGTTGATGTCCCATGGGCCAGGCCTGAGACAGCTCTGGGCACCCAGCAGTGACCAGGCCAGCTCTGTTCCCTGCCCTCGCGATGCTTATATGCCAGGCTCACCAGTACTGCTGGAGCGCCAAGGGTGAAGCAGGGAATGCCAAGAACTGAGGATGGAGGGAAAAGGCCAAGTCGAGGGCCCCGCACCTCACCTTAAGGATCCTGGTTAGTTTGCTTTTTATCCTAGCAATAGAATCCTCTTATTGGCCTCAGTGCCGGTCGGAGTCCACATCCTTCTCTCTCTCTGTCCCCCACTCTGGTCCCTACCACTGCTGCGGGTGATGGGGAGCTCCTCAACGGGTGTTGGCCGCGAAGGGCACAGTCATGGCTTTAGGGAGACCCCTTTCGCGGCCGGCTGGGGTGTGGATTTCAGAGGTGTCAGAACAGAGACGGGAAGTGTGGCTGAGAGGACGCTGGAGTCATCTCCAAGACCTGAGAAAATGGTAGGGCCGACTTGAGCGACGTCGAAGCAGGAGAATCCGTTCCAAGTTCAGGGAATGCCAGGGAAGCTGAGGGAGGGCACGCGCCCGGGCGGCGGTCGTCCCGTGAGAGGCCCCGGGGGAAGAGCAGCCGAGGGGCGCCGGCGGCCCAGGCAGAGGCCAGCGTCGCGAGGGAGAGGGGCGCGCGGGCCGCGGGCGCCAGGCCGAGCCGGGCCGCGGAGGCAGCAGGTGTGCAGCTGCCAGGGCACGCGGGCGCCGGAAGGAAGCCTCCAGTGGACGGAGGGGTGAGCTCCCGACCTTGCCCTTGAGGGTTTACCAGAGGTGGGCAGGGCACGTTCTCCTCAGCTCATGCCCCGCCGAAGCCGCGGGCGTGCGGGGCCTGCCACTGGACCGACGCTTCTGGACGCCCGACACCCGTCCCTGCACCTCCCGCGCGACGGCCCGGCCCCTCCCACAGCCCACGGCCGCTCAGCCCGGGCTCCGCGCCCGGTCTCCTCAGAACCTCCGCCGACCCTTCCCACGCCACGGCCTCGCCCCGCTGTCCCTTTACATCGCCATCCCCCCACGTGGCCAGCACCCCGTCCGGCCGCACCCCTCCCCGGCCGCAGTACCTTGGGCTCTCGAAGCTGCACCCCCTGCGCCGCAGCGCCGCCCTCTTCTGCCGCAGGATCGCAGCGGCCACCCCGCCGGGCTCCGGCTCCATCGCCCCGGGCGGGGGCCGCGGGCTCGGGCGCACTCGGGTGGGCTCGGGCCTCGGCCGGCCGCTCGGCTCGCGCGCCGCAGCCCACGTCCCGCCCCACGCCCCTCGCTGGACCCAGGCCCCGCCCCGGCCCCGCCCCGAACCACGGCCCAGCCCGCGTCGCGCCTCTCATCCTGGCTCAGGCCCCGCCCCAGCCCCGCCCCGAACCCCAGCCTGCCCGGACGCTCCGCTGGGCCCAAGCCCCGCCCCACGATCATTCACCTTGGTCCCGGCCCCGCCCCGCGGCCGCTCAGCCTGTTACAGACCCCGCCCCGTGCCCGCTCAGCCTTTTACAGGCCCCGCCCCGGCCCCGCTCCCAACTCCAGCTCTGCTTCCCCCGCGCCCTCGGCCCAGAGCAGGCCCCGCCCACGCCCCGCCCACGCCCCGCCCCGCGCTCCGGTAACGCCCCTCCCGCGCCAGCCCCGCAGGGGTCTTGCCGCCGGCTTTCTGCTCCTCTGCGGGGCCCACAGGCCCAAAACGCCCACCCTAACCTCGACTGTCCCGTCCACGACCCCGCCCCTCCTGCTGCTTGCCCCTCGGCACAGACCCAGGCCCTGCTCACCTACCCCTGCACTACTGAGCTCGCGCAAGGCCCTCGCCCTCACCTCAAACCTCTGCTTCCTCGAGCGTCGTCCCTTGGAGTTCGGCCTCTCCTCGCCTCAGCACCTCCTGGCCCTTTCTATATTAGCTCCGCCCCTCGGGCCCTCCTTTCCCATGTCCCGTCCACAGGTATGGCTCCGCCCCCAGGAGCCCGCCTTTTCCCTTCGAAGCCCCCACTCCTTGCCCGGACCAGACCCAGCTCCACCGCCTGCTCAGTTCTGCTCTGACAGGGCCCGCCACAGCCCCGCCCAGCCACGAGAGGCCCCGCCCGCACTCGGTGGCCCCGCCCAACCACTCCCTCCTCCCGCGCCCTCGCCCAGCCTGCCCGCAGGCTCTGAGCTGGGTAGATGCCCGCACCCGGGGCTAAAGCGTCGTTCCGCCGTCTGGTCTGCGTTGGCTCCGGGATCCCGCCATCCATCAAGGCGGAGGTACTGCTGTCTCCTGGTGGCCGTTTGTGGCGCCTGACGCCTTGAGGCTAAGGGGCTGGAACTTTGCAGGATACCAGTTGTGGGTTCGAGTCTTGACTGTTTAGTTTTCAACTGTGACAACCCCCAACCCCATCCCCACTTCGCTAAGTCAAATGCATTCTTCTCAGGGCCCTTGAACACTGCACTGTGACTGAAGGCAGCGACCCTATCTGGGTAAAGCTGGGGCCACCGTGCCGTCTAAATCAGGAGGAGGAGGTAAGCTAGGGCTACCTCGGCAAGCGGGGTTTTGTCGTAGCTAGGGAGGTGTGGCCATGCTGGCCTAGAACTGGGATGGTGGAGCAGAGCCCGAGGAGTGTGCTTGTTGGGGGGAACCTGTGCTTGGGGGACTGGCCACTGCAGCTTTGGAAGGCACTGGCTGGGAAACTGAGGCAGACCGGGCCAGGGGATCCTATAGTCAACTTGGATCACATCACCCCCTGGTGCACACTTCCTCAATGACTTCCAGGTTCTTTCTTAGTAAGGCCTGAACTTTGTGAGAGAATGAAGGGGCTGCCCAGATAGCACTGAAAGATGTAGAGGAGGCCTGTTTCTCCTTCCAGCCCCTCTAGAGATGCCCCTGGTCCTCCCCTCAGGTTTCCATGAGATAACCCTTTTAAGACAGCCCTCCTTTTTCTCCAAGCGAGGTATAGTGGCGTTCTGGATTTTTGCCTAACATCATGAAGTCCTCCCAACGTATCTTTTCAGACTTAAATCCCATTACCCCCGCGAAACCTGTACTCAGTGAGATCAGGTTGCCTCCTTTTCCCCAGCCTCATCCTGCTCCTTCTCATTTCTGTCTCCCTATTGCCCCCACCCTTCCTGTGTTCTGCAACCTCTGAACTGAATCTCCAAATACCCACTGCTCTCTAAAGCATCCCCAGGTCTCCTGCCTCTCTCCCTGGAGTGCCTGTCCCTTCCTGAGGATGCTGCTCCTGCATGGTTTTTATGTTCTGGTTACGTCCTAGCTGAGTTTTGGGCACCCCATGCCTCCTTTGTGTCTATCTGAAACAGCAACTGTTTGCTAAGTGAATGTGTGTGACTTTAATAAACTGAGCAATATTCATTGGAAAACACATTTAATTTCAAAGTAAACAAAGATGTTTGTACATTATTTAATTAGTGAAATAATTATCATCAATGTAACAAGCTGAAAAATACAGCAACTTGATACAAGACTGAGGTAACAAAATACTTCACCAAAAATCTAAAGAACCCCATGGAGGGCTGATTGATGTTCAGTGGTTACTGCGGGTGAGACAATTCACAAGAATTAGAGAAAGTCCTTACACAACTGCATGCAGGGGTCTGCTGGAAAAAAAGACAGCCCTGGAGAGTGCAACAGATTTAACAGGAAACGAATTAAAATGTAGAAACTGATTTTCAACTTACTTCGAAGAGTACATAAGAAATTGAAAACTACTCTCTATGCAACATTTTGAATGCTAAGTGGAAAACCATGCATTTTGGCACGAAATGTATTAAAGATTATACCATACTAATAAATTAATTACTATTATTTCATTACTGAATAGTCACAGTCATTCAGCAATGGATAAAGAGATCAATGGTTCTAAAATGGACAGATGAGCTCCTGTGTTGCTGCTGTAAGCGGGGTTTTGAGGCTGCCCAGGGGGTGTACACGCTTGTGCAGTATAGGGCTGCAAGGCGGTCTCAAGTCCATGGTACAAGTTCTCAATACCCAAGAAAATGCAGTTCTCGCTCATATTGTAGTTGTATTTAACATTGAAATTAAAAACAGAAACCTATGGAGCAAATACTGTGACATTTTGACCCTACTCTCTCATTCCACCTTTGGAATCCTTGGCATGCCCAACTGCAGCTCTGTGCTTGGCTCTTCTGGGCCAAGCAGCCTCTAGGATAGTGACTTCATCCTCATTGCAACTGAACTCGCAGACCAAGAGGATATTCAGTCTGTTGAGCCTTTTGATGCCTTTCTGGAGGATCTATGCACAGGATTTATACTCAGGACTAGGAGAGAGGCAGTCTTGCCTAAGGAGATAGGTGTGGTGGGGACTGCTCGTTGAGTGGTCAGGTCCATGAGGGCAGGGATCAGATCTGACTTGTTCTTAGCACAGGCAGCACTTGCTAGTGATGTGAATGAATAAATGAATGAATGGGTGGTTTTGTGCACAGAATCTGTTATTTCTAAAGGACTAGGAGTTTGTTTTTTAACATGAAACCACTTGATATGTAAAAAGGATGTAAAGCTCTTTTAAGTCATTTATGGGCTCACAAACCAGAAAGCTGTATTTTTGGCAGTGCTCCCCAGTGGTTACAGCCATCAGCAGTCTCAGGGAAGGGCTCTGGGCCCCACCCGAGGAACAGAGCAGATGTTGCTTACAAGTGGCTTCCTGTTTCATGGAGCATTTCCGCCTGTAAAATGGCATCTGAAAAAGTACACCTCTTGGGGCTTGGGAGGTGGGGGTAAGATGATAACTGGCCATCTTGGTAAGAAAAAAAATGCTCTATAAATTCAATTGGCAAAAGAGAGTGAGTTTCTTCCTAAACAAAATCTCTTCAAGTATCTACTTCCTCAGGTTCCAGAGCCTTATAGGGAGGGAGGGGGCCAAAGTCTCTCACTGGGCACAGTGACAACAAGGTTTCTACTGCTCTCTACCGAACCAATCCTCCATCGAGTACGTCCGTTGCCAGAATGCACCTGACTGATCTTGAACGACAAAACACGTTCAACAGAGAGACAAAAATTAGTCCTAGGGAGAGAGGTGAGTTGTTCTTGGGACAACAATGTTACCAGCTACCAACTCCACAGTTGTAGACAGCTTTCTATAACTTTCATTTTGGGGTGCCATGATCCATTTGCTTAAAAAATACAGCATATGCATATAAGAAATAATCCCTTCAATGGCTTTATGAACATTTGTACACTCTGGGCAGTCAAGGAGCAAAAACTAGAAATGCTTCCCTCCAGGGGGGAGGGTCCACCCATGGACTTTCCCGCCTTGTGGTTGGTGCCTGGCCCTCTCTGTCTCAGACTCACAGGGTTCAAACCAACACCGGGAAGACAAGCAGCACTTAACGGCCATGTTTGGCCGAGCCCCTGCTTAGAGAGCTGAGTGTCTTCCAGCTTTAGCTCCAGGACTCTTCCGGTGTGGTCAAGGCTCTTACTGCTTCTATAAGGCTTTTACCAACAAAATCTAAAGAGATTCTTCAAGAGTCCAAGCTAAGAATGTTCTTGAGAGAGGACGAGGAAGCAGACTCAATTAGTGAGAAGACTAACCATTTTGAATTGTGATTGTGCTATTTCAAGTTAGGCTAAGAGATGTTTGTGAAAGAAAAGACAAACTTGTAAGGGATTGAAAATTACCTGTTTTTGCAGTGCCTGAAATTCTGAGGTTTTGGATTGGCATCTATAATACTTCATTGGTGTGAAAAACCAGGACAGTTTACAGAGTGGAAAAACCCAAGGAAAATAGGTAGTTGATGTTCCACATCTTGCACTTTCATCCAAACTTACAACTTTTTAAAAGTTAACAGGTAGAATCAGATTCAATGTAGGTTAAAGTGTTAACACTGCATGGTTCTGATCAGAGGTGGGGTGTTTGGCATTGTCATTCAGCCTCTAGATGCTGATTTGAATAGTCATCGGGAGAATGAGGTGCAACATCCGCGTGGGTGTGCAAAGCACCCAGTGTCAAGGTTTGATGGCATCAACTTTATCACCTGGGAGTTTCTCTTAGAAGGAAAGTATTCTAGTCTTCGCTCAAAAAGAAGATGAAGTACTAAGCACTGTAAGGCTCAACTACAAAATGAAGCCCTGGTGACAACTACTTTCCTCACCAAGCCATTCAAATTTCTAGAGAAGTTGTCATTATTTGGTCAAAATACAGTGATGGGTCTTTTGGTCATTTTGAAACTGACCTATTACAGTTTACTGGTGTTGATGTTGTTCTGAAGCATCCAGCCCAGAAACTCTTGAGGGTAGCTTGATGCCTGATTAGTCTGAGCTCTGAAACCATCACAGCTGCAAGGACCCAGAAATTCAGTCTCTTCCAGAAAACTGTTTAAGGGTTAACTTCTCAGAGTTAGGCTATCCAAACTAAAGGGGAAGGGGGAAGAGAAGATACTGTGATAAAGAGTGATTTATTATTTTGAATAAAAATTATTTGTGCAAAATAAAAATCACTTTAAAATGTGACAAAAGGTGACAGATAAGGATGTGGTTCATGTAAAGAGCTCCTAACTGAATGCAGAGGTTGGACTGTTCACTCCCCGGGGCTTTGCTCTGTTGTCACACGGTCATCAACAATTGTGCCCTTGGACTTGGAAAATGGAAAACTTGCTGGTGACTGCATTTGGGGCCAAGACTGGGGAAGCTTAAGGCCTCAGGGTCACTCAGCTTCCCGTCATGATCAGGAATCTTGGTGGGCCCCACCCTGGCAGTGCAGGCAAAGGGGTGAGATGATGGGGGCACAGGCTTTGCCCTGCGGGGAGAGGTCGGTGCCTCGTGGCTCCTGCACAGCTGATCACTATGAGCACGTTGGTTGGAGCTGCAATGTCACAACTTCCCATTCTGGCATGGTGGGAAGGGTGAGAAGAGGAGGGCCTCAGGCCCTGCTAGGAATGGGGAAGGGAGGAAGCAAGCAGGCTAGCAGCCCAGTCCACAGTCCTGAAGCCAGGTCCTGTCTCAGAAGGGCTGACAGCAAAGAGGCCTGGAAGCAGGCCTTCCAGATGAATAGCACCCATAGGAACAGAAAACAAGACACAATTTAAGGCATTGTTTGTTTACAGTAAAAGAATGCGAGGGACCCTTAACACAGGAGGAATCTAGGCTCTCACGCTGACCTTCCTCGGTGGACAGGGCTGTAACTTAAGGTTAAAGCAGGGCCTCAAAGCGAATGAAGTGTGTGATGTCACAAGTCTTGTGCCAAAATGCATGTTTCTTGAAGAGTTCACACTCGCTCACACACACACGTACAGCACGCACACGCAGAGGACGCTTCGGGGTTGTACAAAATCTGAGGCAGCCCTGTGGGCGAGCAACCCCGTGCACTTGGGGTGTAAAAAGCCTGTTCCACAGCTGTTCCTTCTCTCGGGTCCCTCTCGCAGGTTAGTTAGCGCTGTCCACTCTGCGCAGTAGAAAGCACTGAGAACCCAACGTGGGCGGGGCCTTCTCTAGTCGCAGATGCAGGTGGTGGGCCCAGAGAGGGAGAGCGGGGTGTCCAGTCTGGGGTCTCACCACTGCCCCAAGAGGCAGTGCTGCAGAATGAGTGTCATGAGAGTCGCTGGGGACTGACAGGTGGATCCCACACTGGTGAAGCCCTCTGGGATGGTGAGGCCACAGGCCGTGTCCCCTGAGTCCGGCTGTGAGTTTCCCAGCACCCTGGCTCACAGCCTGTGCCCAGGACTGCTCTTCACCACCAGGCCCAGCCTGGGTTCCCAGAAGCCTCTGAAGTCACTCCACATCCTGCAGAGACTTACTCAAATGACATAAGGTTTGCAGGTACCTAGAAGAGAAAGCTCAGCCTCTTGTTAAAGTTCCAACCTCAGAGAAGGACAAGGGGTGGTCCCTAGGGGAAGGGACAGGCCTTTCCCTGTGAGTCTGGGAATGAACAGGTTGGGGAGGGAGAGGGTATGGCAATAACAATAGCCACCCCATGTGAAGCAGCAGCTGCATGCCAGGCACTGCTCTGAATCCACCGCATGCACTGCGTTCTTGAGTCCTCACTTCAACCCCATGGGGCAGGCACTGGGATCGTCCTCATTACAAAGACAGGAAACTGAGGCTTAGAGAGGTTCAGTACACAGCAAGTAAGCAGCAGGGCTAAGAACCCAGAGCCCACGCTCTCAACCTATCTCCTTCAGTGAAAATCAAACTGCGCTTGGGGCAGAGAGACAAATCCTGAAGGCCTGAGGTGTGTGCAGAGGGTGGGTGGCTGGAGTTGGCAAAGGGAAGCATGGGAGAAAGAGTCAGTTCGGGGATATCAGAAACCCCAAGACCTTCCCATAGCTCTGCCCCCAGGACAAGATCCTAGCCCCCTTTACTGGCGGGACCACTAGCCCCAAGGTCAGAGTGTTTCTGCCACCCCCCAAAGCTGCCAACAGGCCCTCAGCCCCAGACCTCCTCCCTCAGCACTGCTGTGGGAGGATTTGATTAGAAATAATTTCATTTAAAAAAATCCATTTTGGTGTCAGTTTGGTCAAACGATGAATTAGGAAAAAATGCATCTCCATGTACCAGGAGACAGTTAAAAGAATGGTCATTAGCAGCACTGTTCACTATAGCGAAAAAGTGGAAAATCAGTCCTGGGATGCCCAACAGAAGAACTAATAAAAACAAAATCAGTAAAAATAAATGAATGACTGCTACATGTGGTAACACAGATGAATCCTAGGAACGTGTTATAGGAGAAAAGCAAGACATAAGAAAATGCATCGTTATGGTTCTATTTATAAGAAAGTTTAAAAATGCACCCCAGGCTGGGCGCGGTGGCTCACGCTTGTAATCCCAGCACTTTGGGAGGCCGAGGCGGGCGGATCACAAGGTCAGGAGATTGAGGCCACGGTGAAACCCCGTCTCTACTAAAAATACAAAAAAATTAGCCGGGCGTGGTGGCAGGCGCCTGTAGTCCCAGCTACTCAGAGAGGCTGAGGCAGGAGAATGGCGTGAACCCGGGAGGCGGAGCTTGCAGTGAGCCGAGATTCAGCCACTGCACTCCAGCCTGGGCGACAGAGCGAGACTCCGTCTCAAAAAAAAAAAAAGAAAAACATGCACCCCAGACAATACATGAAGGAATCAAGTACGTGACCTGCAATTCTAAAGGAATAATCAGCAAACAAATCAGGAGAGTGGTTCTGGGGCATAGGTGGGAGGGAGAGAAACCGAATTAGGAAGAGGCCACTGTGAGGGACAGCATTCCAAGGCCCTGGTGGCTCTGCTGTTAGGCGCATGGTGGCAATAAGGTGTTTTATTGCTGTTGTTTATAGCTATACATATGTTATAGATAAGGTTTAAGTGTATTCAGTGTTAATAAAAACAAGTTTAGGACATGCAGTTCCACAGAATAGAAAATCAATCTAGTCACTGCGATGTTTCCTCGTGAATAGATGCATTTCTGTCACACTCTTTCTTACACCCTCCTGGCACTCCATCACACGGATGTACTGTGATTCACTTAAATCATCCTCTGCTGTTGAATATTTCAGTTGTTGTCAACTTTTTATTATTACATATAGCACAGAGTGGGAATATTTGGTTGAAAGTAAATTAGAAATAAAAAAAGGGAAAAGTAGGAAGAAAAATCCCCTCCTCCAGGTCTGAAAATCAGACAAAAATCCTTAAAAGTTGTAGCCTTGCCATGCTACACCACATTTGCCAATACATGAAACTGACCCATTAGTGCTCTGCTGGATCAGCCTGCCCAGGCACTGCTGCCTGCTGGGGCTGTTGTCATCCTCTGGCTGCTCCTCCAAAGAGGGACAATGGGTTTTACTCAGGGCTACCACTGCTGCTCCTGACTGGGGCCACCATGGTGCCCAGGCTTCAGGCACAGGGCCCTGCCTCCTTCCCCACACCGCCCTCCAGGTGGTACACCTCGGGGATGTCAGTTCCTGTTGGACCTGGAGCTGCTCCGGCTTCCTGTGTGTGGCAGGTGAGCTTCAGTGCGCTGTGCTCTTAGAGAGTGGCCCTCAGAGCTACTGAGGGACCCCAGACACACATGGTGTGACCAGTGTGAGGAGGCCAGGATGCTCTTCCTCTCTTAATGCAAGCTAGGGTGGCGGCAGCCTTGTTCAGGTCTTGGCACCTTGTCTCAAGGGATCACCTTAAGATGGCTGCCGACCAAAACCCTTGTCTTCCTGTCATATGGATGGCTAATTACATTTATTCAATGTACAAACCATACATAAAGCTCTCTAGAAACTATAGAATTACCATTTCTTGTGTATCATCTTAGAACTTTTATACAGATGAGATCATCCTTTCCAAATGTTTTTGCCCTGATCTGCCTCTTTCTAATAACTATCAAATGTCACATAATAGGGACCCCCTGAGGGTCACAGAGGCTTCCAGGGTTTTGTTCCTATCAAGAACAATGCTGCGGTGAACATTCTTAAACACATCTTTGAGCACATGTGTGAGCACATCCCTAGGACAAATTCCCCAAAGTCAGACGGGTGAGTCAAGGGAATCAAGTGCAATTTATTTGGAACCTCCCTGTGGCACCTCATGTTTCTTCTTGTATTGGTCTTGTCCTATGTTAGTTGGTTGAAGACTAATTCTGAGAATTAGACTAATTCTGAGAACTTGCTAATTCTGCTTTCTAGCTTCTTATCATCTATAATTTCAATCAGCTTCTCATATTTGTCCTCATCTGTGTTACACACCAAGCTGAGCACAGAGCCCTAGGACCTGTCACTGTCACTAGAGACCTCCCTCCAGCTTCCAGAACCACTTGGAGGGACCAAGAAGTCTGTGACTGTGCCGTGTGGCACCATGAAGTCCCCATCCTCCTGGACCCAAATGCCTGGTATGAACTTGCCTTTGCTGAGGTCCCCCACACTTCAGAGCTGCTGCCTGCAAGGGGCCTGCTGAGTCTACTCCCAGGCACTACCCCTAACTGTCCTCCTTGAAGGGCCACCCTCTATGCCATGCGCCTAGCCCTCCCAAGATGGGCTAGGAGAGGACTCCTGCTTCCCCCGCTCCTCCTCTTGCTGATCCCTGGGGAAAACACACATGGACACTTAGGGACAGGAGCATCAATGCTGCCCACCTGACCCCCAGGGAGCAGGAGGCTTCAGCCCGCCCCCATCTGCTGCTGAGGGCTCAGGTAGCCATTTCTCTCACAAGCCTGGACAGCTGGGGATGTGCTCCCAGTCTTTTGCTCAGCTGCAGGGGTTACCAGGGAAGTGGAGGCAGGAGGGCTCAGGGGCAACAAGTAGAGAAGCAGGGGAGTCAGGCGGACCTGGGTTCAATCCCAGCTCCACTGCTCACTAATGTGGGACCTTAAACATGTGTCTGCCCCTTTCTGAGCCTCAGGACCCTCAGCATAAAATGGAGACAGTAAGAGAATCTACCTCACAGGGATGTTGGGAGAATTCAGCCAATTCCTGCATGTGAAACATTTTGCATAACACCCTTCGTGGGACGGCTGGGGGTGACCGGGGAGGGGGCCATACCATGAGCCAGGCCCAGCAGGCCAGAGGGCGCCTACGTCAAGACAGATCCCACTGGTTCAAACACACTGAGAAGCTAGGGACTCCCCTTCACCAGCAGCCTTGCGTGGCCCATGGCTGGCTGTCAGTAAGTTAGCTAGCAGCATTATTCCCAAGGGTTGTGGGGCAGGGAGGCCCTTTAGTGAGTTTGGAGTATTCCCATGAAGTCAGCTCTTGGCAGGGATGACCTAAACAGATGCTAGAACCTGATCCTGGGGTGATATCACAGCTGCTCATAATTACCCCCCAGTGGGTGTTTCTGTGGCATTTCCTATTGTGGGAAAGACACAGGAACCAGATTCAAAGTTCTGGTCTGGAGCTGGGCTTAGTTCTAAGCTGAGCAAGGGGGTGCCTTGTCTCAAGGGAAGATGCTGATCAGAAGAGGGTATCTGAGAGTGTGGCCAGTGGGCTCTGAAAGAAGAAGGGAACCCTGTTTTCTAAAGACCCTTAGTTCCAAGGGTAGGAGAGGATATTTCAGGTGACAAGCAGGATTTTGGTGACTTTACCTGAGGCCTGTTGCTTTTACATGCATCATCCAAATGCTTGTGCCACAGTATTGCATGAAATCGGGAACCAGTCTGAAACTTGTAAACATTGCCTGATGGGTAGAGAAACCGTGAGTTAAGAAGAGGGCCACGTAGGAGGGTCAGCTGGTGACTGTGGCATAAAGAGAAATGTAAACACGGGTAACTAAACTAGGAAGGTCGGCCCCAGGTGAGCTGGAACGTGCAGAGAAAGCAGCCTCCAGGGCTCCCTCCAGTGGTCTCTTTGGACCATGGCTTTTAACCATTTTGGGGCCATGGTGCCTTTGGCTGTCTGGTTAAATCTGTGGGCCATCCTCAGAATAATGTTTCCAAATGTGTAAAATACAAAGGAAATCGATAATACTCAAATACAGTTATTAAACTACTAAAAAACAAACCAGCGGTATAATTCTATAGGTGCTTCTACATTAAAGCACTAAGAACAAGATCTAGTACAGGTCTGATACTGCACTGTAATTTCAAAGAGATGAGCATAAGTGACATTTTGAAATGTAACAATATGTGATTCCTCTTGGAGATAAAGTCACAGGTATTGTTAACATTTTTGTTGTTGGATGCTTATACTCATAACTGAAGGAGTCAGAAGTCACTGAAAACAAAGATGCATTTCTTTTTCCACCCAAGTTCACAGACCTCTTGAATTCTATCCATGGGCCCTGGCCACCCCCGTGTCACATTTCCTTAAGAAACCACTGCTAATCCGGTCCAGACTGTAGAGGGAAGAAGAAACTCAAATGGTATCCAAACTCAGGACACACTGCCACATGTGTGCAACAAATGTGGCTTCAGTCACTCAGACACGGAGCAGAGAACTTGGCAATTTATTATCTCTTCCCCATTCCAGGCTCCTGGAGGCTCCCTTTGTTTCTCTGCTTCTCAGCTAAGAACACTAGAGCCTGACACTGAAGGCATGGTCTCCCCACCAGCACTGCCATCTGCATCGCCCGGGAGCTTGTTGGAAATGCAGAATCTTGGTCTCTACCCCCAGATCTGTTGAATCCAAATCTGAATTTTAACCGATCCCCAGGTGATTTGTGTGTTCATGAACCCTACAGTAGAACATTCCTGTTAAGGTGTGAAAATGCATGGGGATTTTCCAGCCCCAATCAGTTTGCCTGGTTGGAATCCAATTGACCCAGGCAATTTTGGGTTTTTGTCATGTGACATGGGTTACTGAGGAGACCCACCATAGTCTGTTCTGAATGTCAGTGAAGACGGGGCTACTGGACAGGATGGCATCCAGAATCTCTCCTCCTTCCCAGCATGATCATGAAGTGGTAACCAGGAGGAACTGGGAGATAGCTAGAGAAGGCTGGAGCTTTGGGAAGTTAAAAGGGTTCTTCTCTGAGTTGGCCTTGGATCTGGACACTGCCAGTCTTATGGCACAGGCACGTGAGGGGATCCCTGAAATCTCCCCAGAGCCAAGACCCTTCCAGCCTCATGGCCCTGCCTCATCCAGCCTTACTATATTTTCCAAGACCATGAGGCTACAGCTCCTGGAGTGATGGGCCCCAGCAGCCATAGGTAAGGCTGCAAAAAGGATTCCAGCACCCTGTGCCTCGTACCCTGCTCAATGGACATGCCAACCATGATCTATGCAGCTTTTGTGGACTAGCGTGGACCGAATGAACATCAGAATCTAAAGCAAAGGGAAGGCAGCAGCCTCAAAAGCTCCTAATAACTTCAAAATGCACGCTGTGCAGGAGAGGAAATGGGCAGAGAGCAGCTGCAGGCGCCAGCTCTGGCCTGCTGCCTACCTTTGTCAGGGTTGTTCAGCTGGAAGATATCTGGGTGCTCGGGGTCATCAGGCAGCTGCACCATCCAGCCCACGATGGAAACCTTTTTGCCAGGTGTGGATTTATACTGGAGGAGAGCAACAACACAGCCGGAGACCCGGGCCCAGCCCTCCACTCCACAAGGGAGGCCGACCTGGGCCAGGCAAGGCTCCCTCCCTCCCCTGCCACCTTCCCACCCACATCCTCCGCAGTTCACATAGATCCCTTTCCCACCCCCATCCTCCACAGTTCACGGAAGTCCCTTTCCCACTAGAGGAAGTCCCAGCACTAGAGTCCTTTCAAGGGACTTACGTGTTTTCTCTCTGTGCCCCGCAAGGATTTGGCTCCATAGTACAGGAGGGTGGATCCTGAGAGTATGACCCAGTACCTGGTCCACGAGGACAGCTACAGAGGAAGGGGAGGCTGAGTGACGCCACCAGGGGTCGTGGGGGTAGAGGACCCCTGGCTGATTACAGACCCAGCCATCCCATCAATGCCAGTGCAGGCCCCATCTCTTCCCTGGCCCTCCACCACCCCCTGGCAATGCCAGCTTCCACCTAGGACCAAGAGAGCAGGCGTCTTCCCTCCCCTCTCTTGCTCCTTTACTCAAGGAGCCTTTCCTTTGTTCATTTTAAGGCAGTGTCAGGTATAATTCCTGAGTTCAGCTCCCTGCACGCCCAATGCAAGCAGAGCCTCTGCCACACATGTGACTTTCTTGCTGAGACCTCTAGGAGTGGGCACTATTTACAGATGGGGAAGCCCCTGCTGCCTCGGGTGGATGTGGGTCTGTACTTACTGCAGGCTTCCGCCCTTCCTTGAGCAGGGTTTTTCTTCTCAGAGGCCCCTCCATGGTGGGCATAGCTGCGGAGTTCCCCAGAGAACAGATGCATGGGCCGGTGGGGCTGAGGAGAGACTACCAGTCAGACATCGCCCTGGAGGAGCTGAGGTCAAGCACCCTCTCACTCACTGGGGACCACAGGTGCCCCACTACCAAGTCCATGACGTCCCAGCAGTCCAGACTCAACGGTGCAGGGCAAGGCCCGGAGAAGAAGGCCAGGTGATAACACACATGAAGGGCCCACTGCCAAGGACTCCCACACCCGTCTCTCTGGGGCTGCAAAGCTCCAGGCTTGGTGACCAAGTTCTTCATAACCCAGGCCCTGATCAGCACCCCCACCCTATCCTAAGGGATGCTTTTGTCGCTGCTGCAGCCTGGCCGCTCCCTGGGGCTGGCGTGGGCTCCTCCACACCTGAGGAGCTGATGCCTGTGAAGCCCCAGCTCCAGCAGCCCCTCCTTCTGGTGTTGGCAGGAGCCTCAGAGGAGCAGCGAGGAAGGGAGGAGGCGGTGTGGAGTGACAGGAGTGACGTGAGCCCACACGCACCATTCCCCACATCTTTCCCAGGCTCTTCACTCACCCTCTCCCTTGGGGACTCAAGCACCACCTACAGATGAAGGCGCCCAAGGGCATGGCAGTCCACACCTCCCTCCTGAGCTCCAGATCTGCCCATGCCCTAGGAATGGCACCACCCCCTACTGGCTGCTTCAGCCAGAAAGTGGGGGTTTTCTTCCTCTCGGATGCCCCTGCAACCTAATCATTCCCAAGGATGCACTGGGGATCAGGTACTAAATATGTCTGACCATCCATCTTAGCCATCCCACCACACCTTAGGCCACCAGACCTTCCTTTGAGCCACTGCCCAGTGTGCTCCACGGGCCTTCCTGGGTCCACACCGGCCAGTGCCTCCACCCTCCCCCTCTCCTCTCCTCTACCCGCCCACAGCAAGCCCCTTTCATGGCTCCCTGTTGCTTTTAAGGTCTGAACCACCATTCTCACCCCTGCTGGATGCTAGATGCTGGATGAGGCTCCAGCTCATCTCATGTTCCTGCCCTCTCTCATTCCTTCGAACACTCCCTTCCCTTCACTCGAATCATCAGGCTCTTTCTGCCTCAGAGCCCATGCTGTCCCTTTGCTGGGAGCATTCTCATTGCCCTTCCACTTCCAATTATTTGGCGAATTCCTATCATTCTTCCAGTCTCTTCTTCAGGGAGGCCTTCCGTGATCTCCCGAACCAAGTGAGCTCCCCCTCCTCTTCCTGAGTGCTCCTCACCTCCTCTGGGACAGCCAGTGCACCTGGCAGTAGCCTCATGGAGGCAAAGGCTGTGTCCGTTTCTTTTGGCAGCCTCTAGCACAGTGCTTGGCATCCAACAGGCCACATAACAAGCTATGTGTCAAACAAATGAACACATGAACACATGAATACCTGTAGACACAGCTCCGGGTTCTGGGAGAATTCCTAACTGGAACCCGCCAGTTGGGCCCCAGGGTGGCATAGAGACGTCCCCTGCTTCAGAGGAAAAGGGTTAAATTTTAGCAACAGCTTTGAAAGACCAGATGCTCCTGAGGGAGGCAAGAGCAGCCTGGACTACATAGTCAATTAGCTCAGGAAGCCCTGCAGAGCAACCTCCCTCCCTCCCCAACTCCTCCCAGCCGCCTCGGCCACACTACAAGCACACCTGGAGCTGCCAGGCCAGTAAACACAGCACCCCTCAGAGTCTCCAAGTCTCTGGGTAATTCTTTCAATTTTTTATTGAGTGTTCACCCTTTTTCCAGTGTCAAGAACATGATTAAAATCCAGGCATGCCCACTTGCCTCAGCATGGAGCTGAGATGTTTCATAGCAAACACTGTACAGCCCAGAGAGTCCATGGCAAGTCCACATGAAAAGTGCACACAGAATTGTGGGCAACCTTGCAGGTTGGGCCTGGGGGTCATTCACCAGGACACAACTGGAGCCTTCTGTTTGCTGCATCCTCTCCACTGGACAGTCTCCTCTGTGGCTCCGCCAGGCCCCTGCAAACTTGCTCTGTGACCTGCTGCAGCATCCAGGAGTCCATGCTCCAAGCTTGCTCCGTGGGCGGCCCTCTGGCTTTCCTCTCACCTGCACTCCCCGGCAGTGAGCCTTTCCAGGGCAACGTGCAGCTTCCTGCTCAGCCTCTTTGCGGGGAGGCACCCTCTTTCTCCTTTAGCCTCTCTGCTTAGAAGACTCACTTCCTGTATCCACTTGATGTTCCAACCTTCTCCCTACCCTTGAGGCATGGCCTATTCTCTGACCACAGCTCTTCTTGCCCATTGGCCAGACAACAATGTAATCAACTTAATAAAGTCAGATGAGGCCCAGAGTTCCTTTATAAGATCCCCTCAGTCCTCCATGGTCAGCTGTAGGTTGCTGCATGTTGCTCTGTGACACCAGTACCTGTGGGTAGTGTGGGGCCGCCCTCACGCATTGTAGCAGGTACATCGTACCTGCCCAGGGGCCTCTGTCCTCCTCCCAGGAAGGAGCTCTTCTTGATGACCATCTCAGGTCCACTGTCTGGGGGCCCAATTTCAGGGCTGGTGGGAGTCTGATGGTTAGCTGGGACGGCTGCTCCAGGCCCTCGAGCCTCCTGCCCCCCGAGCCTCCTGCCCATCGGCTCCTCCTCTCTGGGTGATGGTGTACCATAGCATGTGCTTGGCCCCCCTGTCCTCTAACATAACGGGTGTCAGGGTGGTCATAGGCTGACCCCACCACCACCCACACTGAGCTGCAGCACAGACGAGAGAGGCCCTGGTGTGCTCAACTCCCAGGCCACTGGCCCATTGGCCACCTCCATCTCAGAAAGAGGGGTGGAATGCAGCAAGTGAACGTGACCCATGCAGATAACCATGATTCTCTCATTTTGGACAAGTCAAACAGTCACCAACTTCACTGTTGCTGGCACCACGTGCTGGGTACCTCGCAAGTGAGTGCAATAGCACAGCAGGTCCCGAGCCCATGCAGAAGCAGCACGGCTCAGGGGAACCGGCCACGGCTGCCTCCGGGGCTGCTCTTCTTCCAGCCATAACTGGGGATTTCTTCTGAGCAGGGTCCTGACAATGGACTTTTCTGCAGTGAGATCCTTTGTGGCTTTGTCTGCTACCCAGGGATGTTTCCTCCTCACCTGGGCCAGATTCCAGCTCTGAGCTGCCGACTGTTGGAAGTTGAGGATGGAGTCCCCCTTCCCAGAGCTGGGCCCTCTGGCCCCTTTGCCACTTTTCTTCTCATGAGTCTTTTTCCCTGTTACCTGAGGAGAATGTGATGGCAGTGGACCATCTGCAGTTCCCACAGTACCTGAGACAGGGCACAGTGGCCAGCGCGGCTACTACCTTCTTCCCATCATTCTCTCCTTTTGCGTGAGACAGTGCGTGGCTTCATATTTCACAGATGTTTGAAGGAACTGACATCTGCTGATGGAGAGCTTGAAACGAGCATCTTCCAAGCAGGCTAGCCTCGTAAGCAGCCTTTCCTCATGTCCTCCCTAAAGGAGTGAGGAGCGGACTGGCGGGGAGCACAGGGACACCAAGGGTCTCTGGGTACGTCTTGACAGACCAAGCAGTCACTAGGTAGTGAGCACTCACATGCTCTGATGCCCCTGCAACTTCATCGAGTGCACTCGCACTGCCACCGAAGCTTTGTGTAAAGCACCCTTACCCTCCCCACAATGAGGAAACTGAGGCTCAGTGATGTGAATCTACTTGACCAAGGCATGAGCCTTGTAAGCTAGGACTTGAACCCAGGACTGTCTGACTCTGCAGCCCAAGTTCGTCACCACACTGTGAGATGCAGCCTTTCAGGAGAAGGGAGAGGCGGCAGCGTCAACATGGTGGGGTCTGTCATTGGGACTGGGCCCACTGTGGGGGCCCTTTCTGGCATTCTCCTCTCAAAGGCACCTCTACTTGTGGATCCCCACCTGCACTCATGCTGCCTGGGATTTGTCAGTGTCTGAGACCAAATGACCACAAGATTCTTAGGCTTGGGGATCTCCCAGGTCTCCTGGTCCCTTGGTGGCCCCAGTGGAGCAGTCTCCTGGCAGTTGCTGCCTGGCACTGAAGAGCAGCTGCCTCTTCTCAACTGCACGCCATGTGCCAACTACATGCTTTCACACAAGAGCATGCCCAGCTCTGTGAGAGGGGCCCTGTTCTCACAGTTTTAGATGAGAAAACTGAGGCTCAAAGAGGCGAAGCCACTTGTCCCACCCTACTGGCCTGTCATTAGAGACAGAGACTCAAGTGTTCACAAAGGGAGGCTCATTTTCTGGTGCGGGTGGAGGGCCTGTGCCGGGGTGGCTGCTCCAGGCTATGGAAGTCAGAGCCTGCTCTCTCTGGAGCCACAGGGAGCGACCCCAGGCCTTGAAGGGCGGCACCAGTGTGACCTTTCTCCAGGCCAGCCTTTAGGAACACAGAGTCAGGGTGGAAGTGGCCAGCCTTCCCTCCACGTGAGCCCTCCAGAGCTGGAGGAGGACCGTGCTGGACAGGACAACTCTGGCTGCCTGGCAGGCCAGCATCAGCATAGAGGAGCTAGGATCTTCAGCCACTGGAAAACCAGACAACCTGAAAGTGTCTGGAAATGTCCCTGCTTTGAGAAAATTTGTTATTTGAATGTTCAGGGCCAGAAAATGCAAAATGATTAGGTGGTGGTATCAGAGGAACTCCACCGGAAATCATAGTTTTTGTTTTTGGGTTTTTTTTTTTTTTTTTTTTGGTAACTGACATAGGGGCTCACAGCCCAGAACCACAGACACCTTTTCCAGTGTCATTCTGAGAACCTGTGGCTGAACACAGTGTCCTAGGAAGGCCATTTGACTAAGATCCCTCTTAGGGATCTTAGGTGGAGTCAGAAGGAGGACGGCAACAGGCAATTGAGGCTTGCCCAGACCAGGAGCTTGTGGGAACCTGGGTCTGGGGAAGACATCGACTGACAACAAAGTACAACACTTCAGTCCCAAGGGGTGTACAAGGTGATGATGAGCAGGAGGATGGGGCCATGGGATGATGATAATGATGGGACAATGAGATGATGGGATAACGATGGTGGTGGTGGTGGCGGTGGTGACAGTAAAAGTGGGAGGATGAAATGAGGACGGTGATAGTGGTAACAGTGGCGGTGGTGGTGATGAGACAATGGGTGCCAGGCAATGTGCTAAGCAGGATTTGCTCAGCATCTCATTTATTCATATAACACTGTGAGGTAGGCACTATTATTATCCCCACCTTATAGATAAAGAACCTGATGCTTGGAGACGTGGAGTCACTTGCCCAAGATCACGACACTGGGAAGAGGCAGAATGGGTGGTGCTATTGAGGTGGAAGTGGCCAGGGCACTTCCTGGGCCAACAGCATCATGAGAATTCAGACTAGTCAAGCAGGTCTGAAAGGCCATCTTCACTCCATCATTTACTACATACACATTAGGTTGTAGGTATCCTGGGGATTACATTTCATAAAGCCCTAAGTCCCTGTTTCTGGGCTAGGAGGTTGGGGAGCAACCTCCCCAGAAAATAATTATGTTGAGGCCTTGGTAATGTTGGTCTTAGTAGAAGTAGGGTCCCTCCCTGATATGGTTTGGCTGTGTCCCCACCCAAATCTCATCTTGAATTGTAGTTCCCATAATCTCCATGTGTCATGGGAGGGACCCAGTGGGAGGTAATTGAATCATGGGGGTGGTTACCCCCATGCTGCTGTTCTCATGATAGTGAGTGAGTTCTCATGAGATCTGATGGTTTTCTAAGGGTCTTTTCCCCCTTTTGCTCAGCACTTCTCCTTGCTGCCACCATGTGAAGAAGAACGTGTTTGCTTCGCCTTCTACCATGATTATAAGTTTCCTGAGGCCTCTCCAGCCATGCTGAACTGTGAGTCAATTAAACCTTTCCTTTATAAATTACCTAGTCTCGGGTATGTCTTCATTAGCAGCGTGGTAACAGACTAATATACTTCCCCTAATCTTCTGTACACAGAGCCCCAGCCTCAAGTCCACAGAGCCTGGGTAGGAGTGCACATGTGGAAGGGCCCAGGTGATGCTACTGATCAGTAGTGTCCACCTGCGCCTGCACACCCTGGATGGGAAGCCATCCAATTAGGCCATGGCCTACGCTGGCCACTTTCTGATGCTTCACCCTCATCTTCAGGCAGGAAGCTGCTACCCTGAATTCTGCTGGGCCCTGGGATGTCCCTTCTAGCAGCACTTTTTGAAGGATATTTGCTCTCTATGGGCCACCCACTCTTCTCTGGGCAATGTCCCTGATTCACTAACTGGGCCCCTAGGAACCACATTTGTATTGTATGTCCCCATCCTTCTGACAGCTAAGTGGACAGGGCAACACCAGTGATCCAAGCCAGGTATGCCAGATCTTCTCTCCTGGTGATTAGGAACCAGATCTAAGAGACTGAAAGTGAGGCTCAGTGGCTGGGCGAAACTATCACATGTAAACTTGGGAGCTCTGAGGCATCATCCATCTTCCCCTCTGTGCACTGAGAAGTTCAGAAATCTTGTCTGAGAGAGAGTGGGGAGGGGTAAAGCAGATATGCACAGAGAAGGATGGACACAAGATGGAAGGAGTGTCCTGCCCGCTTTCTAGGTGCTGACTCTGGAGGAATTGTAGATATTGGACAGAGAAGCTGTGGGCACAGATTTCTCAGCTACCCATGAAGCAGCAGCAGCTGCCTGGCAGGGCTCGAAAACAGAGTCAAGCAAAGGCCCTGGCACCTAGAGGCCAGGGGTTCTTTGTGCACTCTTCTCTCTGCAGACTTCTCTCAGTCTGCTGGCTGGAGCCTCAACTGCCAGACTTTAGTGTTTGGAGCTAAGGGAGTGAGGCAAGAGATCACATATTGGAGGGAAACCCAAATCAGAAGCTGGCAAATTGTCTAACTGGGCTGCCACCCAGAGGACATTTGGTGAAGAGAACCCTAGTGATCCCTCGAGGGGGGTCCTGGGACCTGAAGAGGCTGCAGGCTCTGAGTCATGCACCAAGCTGGGACAGGTGGCCCAGGGCTCAGTGTCTCTGAGTCTCATGCAGGAGAGATAGGCCAAGTGTCCAGAGCACTGCAGAATGAACCCGAGGACACCAG
The DNA here is from genome assembly GCF_006542625.1 of Nomascus leucogenys. NCBI lineage: Eukaryota > Metazoa > Chordata > Mammalia > Primates > Hylobatidae > Nomascus > Nomascus leucogenys. The sequence continues at coordinate 103,333,080 of NC_044388.1, read as the reverse complement.
ACTCAGGGGAGGAATGACAGCCTGGGATCCTGGCCTCAGCCACAGGTGTGGGGGACAGTGAGGTCCTCTGCAGCAGTCACCCTGAGAATGGCCACTGGCATGTCTGCTGCAGCCAAGGGGATCTATCACCTGCAGGATCGCCTCCAGAGCCTGGCCTGCCTCTCCCAAAATACTGCAGAGTTTGGGGCTTGAGAGGCATCCTTGGGACCTGGCAGACCTGGGCATCTACCAGGGTCCTCTTGTCTTCTCAAGGAAGGAAACGAGTGTCTTTTAAAACTCAGTTTTTGGGGCAGGAGACTTGGTGCTCTGTCACCATGACTGCATTTCCCTGGTGCCTCCCTAAGGATGTCAGATGATCCCACCAGCTAAAACGAACAGGTAAACCTCATATGGGCAGAAACTGCATCACCCAACTCCCTGAACGCCCTACAGCACCACCCTACAGCACCACCCTACAGCACCACCCTACAGCACTCTGGGGGGCAACTGTCTGCAGTGACCTCTTAGAGGGGCGCTTCCACAGTCCAGTGTCATCCTGGAGGCCAGCAGGTGCTGGTAGAAATTTGCCATCACTCCGGTCTATCCCTCCCATGATGACTTAACTGCATTTGAGGAAATTTTTCTTCCCCCTACCCAGCGTTAGACCCCTGGGTTGCTTTCTTGGTGGTAAGTAGTACCTATTGAGGGAAATTCATAAAAGTCTCCAACTCAGGCTGGACACAGTGGCTACTGCCTGTCATCCCAGCACTTTGGGAAGTAAGGGTGGGAGGATCGCTTGAGACCAGCTGGGAAATACAGTCAGCCCCCATCTCTACTGAAAAACGAAAATAAAAAAAATTACCCAGGTATGGTGGCGTGTACCTGTACCCAGCTACTTGGGAGACAGAGACAGCAGGATCGCTTGAGCCTGGGAGATCAAGGCTGCAGTGAGCTATGACAGTGCCACTGCACTCCAGCCTGGAAAACAGAGTGAGACTCTGTCTAAAAAAAAAAAAAAAGTCCCTAAATCAGTTCCTCAGATGTGGTAGCTCCACCTATGTGTTAGATCTTCACTGTGCCTAGCCTCATCACAGGGCTGAGGAATGGAGGCTCAGAGGTACTGAGAGCTGCCCAAGGGCCTGGGAGGATCAGTGGTCCTAACTTCAGGTGCCCCCACATGGCTGGCTGTGCCTTTCACTGTGGAGGTCAACTGAGAACTTCAGAGAACAGGACCTGCCATGGGGCCCAGCTCTCCTGTATGAGACTCTCACAGACACCAAGCCCTGGGCCATCTGTCCCAGCCTGGTGCATGATTCACAGCCCACAGCCTCTTCAGGTCCCAGGTCCTGCCTCGAGGGCTCTCTAGGGTCCTCTTCACTAAATGTCCTGGGCTGCTGCTTAACCATCCCCTCCTCCAGAAGCCACCTCTGGAGGTGGCTGATGCAGGTCACCCTGTTGGATCCTCCCACTGCATCCTGCACAACTGCTTCCCTGACAGGACTTATTTAAGAGTCTGAGCTCTGACCCATTCCCTCACCTCCTCCAGAGCAGGAAGAGGAACGGGCTTTGCTTCAGAGAGGGTTGTGCACCGTACCCCCCAACTCTGCCCCAGCCTCACTTCCCTCACCCACTACAGGGGCCTCCTCTCACCCTGGGCCTTCCGAGGACTCCCTGATCCCCTACTCTTCCCACTACCTGTATTACAGCCTGTGCCTCACATGAGAAGGCCCTTCCACAGAGACAGGTGATTCCGACCAGGGGAGATGGTGGCCAAGGGTTTCGTAATCAACTTTGTGGCACTTTCATACTTCAGTTGTTAAAAACTGATCAGTAATCATTTCTGATTATGTCTTCTTTTATACAGTTAAATGTTAATTGTTTTTCTGGGTAGAAAAGAAACATTTACGCACTGTGGAAAATCTGAAGAATACAGGGAAAATAAACTCACTCAATAAACCTAGAGACCAAAAATACTCAGGATGAGTGAGACTCTATTTTCATATATACATACATGATCGCCGCTACAATCCATTTTGTTTGTCTTTTTAAAAACACCTCATTTAAAATCCTTTAACTCATAGGCTGATATTCTTGTTTTCATCTTAGTGCCAACACTTGCTTTCCAAATCAGGCAGAAAAAGGCATCTGTTATCCATTACTGCTGCTCCTGACTAAACGCTCCCTTCCCTGTTGGTTTCCGAGGGGCCCGAGGATGGTTGGAGATTATCCTGACAAGTCCATAGCCCTCCTCTCCAGGCAACTGATGCCCTGTGGCCGCCTCCCCGCCTCCCTGGGAGAGCAGAGTGTGCTGGGGGACCCCCTTCTCTCCTCGCCCCTACTCTCCCTGGCATGAGGTGAGGAAGACTGCTGACCAGGGACACTAGGTGGAGTCAGAGAAGAGCAGGCCCACCCCTGCCCATAGCTCTCTGGTTCCTGAGGGCCGTGGCCCAGGACCACCACCCTGTCCTCATTCTGGGCCCCGAGGGTAGGGGAGGGTCTTTAAGGCAGCCTGGGAGCTCAGAAGTGACTAACAAACACCTCCCTGCATCTCACTGCCCCTCCCCGGCCCCACAGGCCCTGTGACCTTGCCAAGGCTGACGTGGGTGAGGAGACAGGAGGATGAGGAGCAGAAGAGGGTCCCCTTTGCTCTCTGTACCCTTGTTCCGCAGTCCAGTAGGAACAGGCCCATTCCCACCGAGGGCAGTACAGCAGCACCACAGGCCTCAGTGGGCTCCAGCTCCCATGTGGAAGCTCTTTATGGCCGAACACTTTGGGGATCTACTGGGCATCTGCAGCCTGAACTCCGGCTACTACCCAAAGAGGAGACATCTATGTGTGTAAACTCAGGGAAGGCAAATTCACCAGACGGGCATGCGGGGTCCCACCCCTGGCCAGACAATAGAAACTCCTGCCTGCCTGCTGACAGCGGCATTCTTGGTGATGAAGGTGTGCCCTCAACCCACCAGAGGTGTGTGTGGTGTGGAGGAACTGGCCTGGGGTCTCCCTGTCTTTCCTCTTGGTATCTGGCTCTATTTCTCTTCCTAGCCTGGGCAGGCTTATTACCAGGGCTGAGGGGCAGGGGGCTGGTGGCAATCTTCAAGAGAAGATTGTGGCCCCTACACTTCAGAGCTGTGGGGCGAAATGCTGTCTCCCCCACCACGGCCAGGCCTCTTCCTCTCCTCTCTCACACCCTCATTTCTCTGAGTGGGCCCCAGGCCTCCCCTGCACCCTTGGCTCTGGCTCCACCGCCTCTGTCTGCTCAAGCGGTGTGACCTGCAGAGAAAGCTGTGTTCTTTTTTTTTTTTTTTTTTTTTTTTTTGAGACGGAGTCTTGCTCTGTCGCCCAGGCTGGAGTGCAGTGGCGTGATATCGGCTCACTGCAAGCTCCGCCTCCCGGGTTCACGCCATTCTCCTGCCTCAGCCTCTCCAAGTAGCTGGAACTACAGGCGCCCGCCACCACACCCGGCTAATTTTTTTTTGTATTTTCAGTAGAGACGGGGTTTCACCGTGGTCTCGATCTCCTGACCTCGTGATCCACCCGCCTTGGCCTCCCAAAGTGCTGGGATTACAGGCTTGAGCCACCGTGCCCGGCCGAAAGCTGTGTTCTTATGGCATCTGCAGGGAACAGCTGGTGGGGTCTCCGAGGAGGGGAAGCTCTTTCAGGACAGGTGCTGGCCTCTGGGCCCAGGCAGGCTGACACTCAGCTTCTGAGGAAGAGGGAGTCTGCTCCCCATTAGAGTAGGAGGATTTGGCCTGGGGGAGAGCTGGGGGTGGAGGGAGGACCTGGAGAAGCTAAGCATCGGGCTCATGAAGGTCAGGAATAGAGAAGACCCAGGAAAGGGCATGAAGGTGAGTAACTGAAAGGAAAGAGCCACAGGCAATGAAGATTTTCAAGCTGCAAGAGGTAAATCTTCCCCTCCAACTCTCCCGTGGACTCTCCAGGAAGGTCCAGAATGCTCCGGTACTTTTGCGAGTGTGGATTATTTCAGGGAATGTAAGAGGCAGTGCAGGATGGAGACGGAGGCCGGTAGCCAAGAGGCAGCTGGCATCTGCTCATCAGGACTGCACGGGGCCTGGGTCTTGACTGGAGGAGACATCACAGGCCCACTGGCATCCTCCAAAGCAGGTGGCCTCCTGCTCCCCTCAGCAAGGTGGGGCTGGGCCAAAAGCCATCCTCTGAGGATGAGAAACAGGACATCCTCCCTGCAGGGATGTTTCAAGACTGCTGGAGGCAGAGCCGGGCATCTGTGCCAGCCATGAGACCAGTGCTTGGAAGAGATCCTAAAATCACTTATTGTAGACATTCAGATGGATAGTGATCTAAATGCTATGAAATGCTGTGGCCTACAGTGATCATGACAGCATTGCAAACAGCATCATCTCCCTGGGACAAGGAATTCTCTCTCACCATCCTCCTTCCTAGAAGCTCTAGTCTCAGTCATGAGTACTTAGCAGGAACTGTATCTGCTACACCTTCAGTAACTAGTGTGGTGTCTGGCCGGGAGCAGTTGCTTAACAGCTGCTGAATGGATAACTGAGTGAATGAAGGAATAAGCGAGTGAAAGAATGAATGAATGAATGAACAACAGGTCCAGGTCTAGCTGCTATTCAGGATCTGTGCCTGTTTGCCATTTGATGTCTTCTCATTGGCCTGAGGCCAGGGGAGGTGCTGGCTTGCCTGTAAGCCATCTCCCTCAGGGTGTCCCCAGGAGTCCCCTGACTGATGCTGAGAGTTCTAGAGTCTGCCCTTGTGCCTGTCCGGTTCTCCTCCCCACTGCTGGGGTGGCTTCCAGGGTCAAAGCTACTGGCCCATTTGCCTGAGCAACCCAGATGGGTGGGGAGGGGAAAGAGAGAGCCTCTGAGGGTTGGCATATCGTCACTCCCCCACCAACCCCCATCTTGGGTTTCGCAGGCAGACAGACTGACTGACCAATATGGGACAGTCCCCGTATCTGGCCAAGCTGTAGAGCAGTGATGAAGAGGTGGCTCAGTGGTCAGGAGGCTGTTGGATGTGGCTCAGCTCTGTTCATACCAGAGTGTGGAGCAGGTAAGTCACTTTACCTCTCTGAGCCTTGTTTTCCACATGTATAAAATGGGGACACTATGAATGGCTGTTGTGCAGGAGTGCTGAGGATTTGGTACATCCATGCATGCAAAGCACCAGGACAGTGCTTGGCACAGGCCATGCTCAACCAAGAGCACTGACCAGCAGGCAGCCCCTCTGCCCTGGGAGGAGTTGCTAGGCAGCACTTATCTTCTCTCTGGCCAATTTATGATTATGGGAACTGAGGAGAGAAGCTTTAGCGCCAGAGGAGAAGTGTGTGTGTGTGCATGTATGCATGTGAGTGTTTATGCATGCAAATGTGTGAGAGTGTACACGCATGCATGCATATGTACATGTGTGAGTGTATACACCCACATGTGTGGCAGTGTGGTTATATGAATGTGTACACAAGCACATGTGTGAGCGTTTGCCTGTGTATGTGAGACTGCATGCATAGGTGAGTGCAAGTGTACAGTGTGTGCATGGGTATATGTGAGTGTGTAGGGTGTGTATATGCGAGTGTGCATGTGTATGTGTGTGTGTGTGCCCAGGGCCCTGGATATTGGTGCAAACCTGCCTTTCCTGCACATTCTGTGTCACTGGATGTTTCCCACCTCCCTTCAGACCCTGAGTCGCCATGATGCCCCTGGTGGTGCCATGGCTGTGGGGGCACCCCCTTCACAGCATCCCCTGCCTTCCTAGTGATCACCTGGCGCCTGGCACAGGAAAACACCAGGACATGGAGCTGTGGGATGGGAATTCCTGAGCAAGAGGCCTGGGGCCCTGGCAGACAGGCTCTCCCAGGGAGCCAAACCCTGGGCCGAGGGATCCTCGAGGGAGGCAGAGGGATCCTCGAGGGAGGCAGAGGGATCCTCGAGGGAGGCAGAGGCTGTGGCCACTTCCCTGTCACCAGTGCCTAGCAGGGTGGGGGTCAATAAATACCCAAGGCCTGAGGCCATTAGGGTGCAATATTCTTAGACCCCACCAGGCGGAGCCACATGCCCATCTCAAGAACAAGCCACTTAGGCTTTCGGTTTCAAGAACCCACACTTCAGACCAAATCTACTCCCAGGCCTCCTGCAGCTGTGCTGGAGGAAGAGCCTCCTGGATCAGGGGAGGCATGGGGCTGCTCAGAGCATGGGGGCTGGGGCCCCAACAACCATCCTGCTCTTCCATCCTCCCTCCTAGTCAGCCCTGCCCCGGCCAGGCTGCTGGAGGAGCCACAGCCTCATGGGGTGGGTGGGGCAGGGCCTGTCCCTGCCCGGGGCCTGTCTTTGGCTCCCTCAGCCCTGAGCACCACCCCTGGGAGGGAGGCCATGCTGAGGCCACACTCACCTTTCCAGCCCTGAAGACATCTCTTCACTAAACTCTGAGCTCTCACTACTGCCTGGAAAAGGAACACAGGTCAATGAGCACAACGGCTTCACAGAAGAGGGGCCTGTTCTGGGTCACGGGGCCCAGGCCCCTGAGCTCACAGAAGTGCCACAGAAACTGCTTCCTGACATTGGGAGCCTCAACATACTCGAGTTTTTGCTGCGAGTTCTAACTCTGCTCTGGGAGGGTCAAAGAACCACCCCATCCCACTGTTCCAGGCAGGTCCTCTGCTACCTTTCCACTGCCCCCGGGGGCCGCAACTAACTGCCCACTGGCCCACTGGGGTCTGGGTCCTCAGGCTTTCTTCTGGGCCTGACCTGGCTCCACCACTGCCTCCCTTCTGGCCCAAGGGAAGCCAGGACTAGAGCAGGCCTCACCTGGTGAGGCCAAATGAGCACCTCTTCCTCTTCCCCAAGGGTCAGGGCTTGACTAGACGCTGGTCACAGTGCAGCTACCTGGCATTAGACAGAAGCCTCAAGGGAAAGCCCCTGCAGACCCCTGGCCAGTGGGGTCACAGAGAGGGGCTGGGTCCCACAGCTTTGCTACCTATTCCTCCTTTAGGCCTGTCCCTCTGGGCTGAATGGGCGACCCTGCTTCTCCCGGGCTCTCTAAGCCCTCTTGAAGGAGAGATTTTCTCCTCTCACCCAAGCATCCATGTGCAATGCTTCTGGAGCATCTCTCAGACCTCAGAGGCTCTGAGGTTTAGTGCTCTTTGCCTGAAAGAGCACCAAGGCCGAGCACTGGGAAAGGGAGAGGGAGGAGATCCCAGGCCCCTTGGCATCTGTCTTAGTAATGGCCCTCATCACAGAGGGGAGGACCAGCCCAGCTCCTAACAGGGCACATGCACACATGGCCACTTAATCAGGGCTTTTGGCCCCAAACAGAAACACAGTTTCAATTCCCCAACTTGAGGAGCCGGGAACCAAACAACCTTAGGATCTCCCGTCTGGACGTTGGACAGCTCTGCATCTGACTCCGTTTTCTGTCTCAGGAATAGCAAGGCACGGACTCAGGCACAGCTCAGAAAGTTTTCTGGATATAAAACAGCTGTTTTGCCGCCCAGCTAAGTGCTGTTGGGCCGGCATTTCCCAGAGGGCATTCCTCAGAACCCAGGTCCCATTGGACACTCCGAGGAAGAGGGTCCCATGACCAAAGAATGTGGACACTGTGGACTCTGATGCCTTCTTAGAGGACTCCCACCCACCAGCACAGCTTCGCCTCTGGGAAGAAACCTGCACACCTTTGCTCAACCCAGCCTTTCCCCATGCATGACCTGGAACTCTTCTCCCAAGGCACACCTCGGAACCCTGGACACATTGTCCTGAGCCGTTGTATAACCCTGACTGGCTCCAAACAGGATGACCTCCTCTGAGGACAGAGGCAGACACAGAACATGCTTGTTAGACTTCCAGGGCATGGGAGATGGCGACCCCTGGACTGATATTGCCCATGCCCTCTGAGACTGACTAGCTTTCACAGAGACGTGGGAATGATTCCTGCCTGTTTCTCCTGTGCCCTCCCGCCCCCCACCCCCATGCTCTGGGCCCTCTGCCCTGCAGTCCTCACAAGATCAACTCCCAGCTCAGCAACTGGTCTAACCACCAGCCATGGGAGGACTCCCTGCTAAGGGAAGCCGACAGACACACAGACACACAGACCACAAAGGCATAGGCAAACTGAAAGGCAACAGGCATCAGAGCGCACTGGCCTGATGGCCGTTAATAACAGGGTGGTGCCCACCTGTCCTCAGCTGACCTGGACACTGCAGGGGTACGGACTTAAAACCAGAGCTCAACACCAGCCTGAGTCCTAATGTCAAGTTCTTCCTATCCTAGCCTCAGCAGCACAATTTCTGTCTGTTCTGTTGCCATAAGCACCATGTCTGGCTGACGCTCAGTGATACAATTTCATCCCTGAACATCAATTTTTCATCCTCCCTCCTTCTAGCTTCCCATTGTGAAGACAAGTAGGCAGTGAGAACCCAGTGGCCACCCAGCTACCCTCCCTGGCAGCCTCTCCTGCTTTGCCCTGCAGGGCCCTGTGGGTCATCATCCCTCAGGGACAGAAGCCTGACTGTGGTCCAGTCTGGTCTGGGGAGCTGCCAGCCAATGGCAGCTGGTGACAGGCATGTATTTGGCTGCTTTTTCTACCTGCCTGCCATGCCACCAGCAGGATGAGGACAGATCCAGGGCTCTTCATGAAGCCCACGAGGCTAGGAGACAAGGGTTTCCCTGGCTCTGGGTGATTCCTGCAGGCAGCCACCTCTGCAGGGAGGTGAGGGGCCACTGGGTCCCCCAGAATGATAGCGCCACTGGGCATGGCACAGTGACACAGAGACAGACATGGAGCACACGCTGGGCCTACAGCCCACCAGCCTATCATATGCAGGCCGGAGACGCTTACCTAGGGAGAGTCCATTGGTGACAGCAGAGGAGGAGGTCAGGGCCAGGCCCCTTCGGGGGCTGCGGGACTCTAGGACACTGTCGTCCAGTAGGTGCCTTGCTTTCTCCGATGGGAATGTCGCACTTTTACTCTCAACTACACTCAACTGACACATCATACTGGAAAATGGAAAGGAAGAAAGAAGGCAAAGCTCCTTATCTATGGAGTGACAGTGGTTACACCTGCCTGGGGCCGGAGCAGATGGTGCAGCTGCAGGAAAAAGGCCTCCACTCAGAGCCATGATACAGCCCAGGCTCTGTCCTCTCTCACGCCATGACCTTGGGCAAGTCACATCCTTTCTCTGAGCCTCAGTTTCTCCATCCATCCGATGGGGATAACGATACTTGCCCTGCCCGTCTCCCAGGTGGCTATAAGGCTCGAGTGAGCAGATGCTGCTTGTGAGTGATGAGGCTGCACAGGTGAGCAGCAGTGGGCCTGAGGCCAGGATGTCTGCTCCTAGAGTCACACGCACCGAGTCCAGACCCTTGCTCCAATGTTTTTCCACCATTGCAAGGAATTTCACCTTGTTGAACCTCATTAGACTCATTCTCAAAATATGTAATAACAGCACCCACATCAGAGGCCTGCATGGGGACTCAGGGAGATCATGCTTGACAGGCATATGCAGAGTGTCTAGCACAGAGGGCTGCTTAACACTCAAAGAGCGACTCTTTCTCCTCCAGCCTTGGAGCTCCTCCAGGGCCTGCCTGGGCTGGGCTGAGGCTTGTACCTTGGAAGTGGTAGGTAGGTAGGTAGAAAGGAAGGAAGGAGGAAGGGAGGGAGGGAGGAAAGGAAGGGAGGAAGGAAGGAAAGAAGGAAGGAAGGAAGGAAGGAAGGAGGGAAGGAAGGAAGGAGGGAAGGAAGGAAGGAGGGAAGGAGGGAAGGAGGGAGGGAGGGAGGGAAGGAAAGAAGGAAGGAAGGAAGGAAGGAAGGAAGGAAGGAAGGAAGGAAGGAAGGAAGGGACTCATCTGTTCGGAAGCCTGTACCTAATGCCCTGGAGACACAGGCATAGTTGCCCTAGCCATGCCGAGGGCTCACGCATGTCCCCCAGCTATGGGCCTCGCAGGGCTGATGAGCCAGCAGGTTCACTGCTCTGTAGGCAGATGCCATGAGAAACTGAACACTGCCCTGGATGACAGTCACTGGTGTCCACTGGACTTTGGGGTTTTCCATGAGTCATTAACTGGGCTTGGGCAAATTCTCTGGAATGCCACTGCTACTTCCCTGCCCTTCCCTGCACCCTTCCTCCATCAGCTGCTGAGCCTGAGACACCTATCGGTGTTGTGGAGTCAGTGCTGCCACAGTGCCCCTCAGCTCTTCCCAAGCTCACACCAGCCTCAGGAAAGCGCACTGGCCAGGATTCCAAGAGCTTTCATCAGCAACTCCCAGAACAGGGCAGAGGAGGGACCCAGCCAGCAAGGGTTTTCCCTGCACTGTGCCCAGGCCCATGTGCAGGACGGTCTGAAGCCCGGCGGGGAGGGCTTGCTCAGTCACCCACTTGTTGCCTAGGCTGTGGCTCTTCCTGTGTCTGGGGACTGGAGGTGTGGGGAGGCTGCCAGCAACAGATGTATCAGGACATGTGGGCCTCCGGCTGAACCTCGCAGAACCGGAGCCAGCAGAGGGACCTGCAAACAGAGCAGAGAGAGCAACAATGGGGGTTATGATGGGAGGGTGAGGGGCTGCGCAGGCTGGGTTGGGGTGTGGAGGTGGGCCCTGGGTTTGAAGTAACAGCAACTGGCCCAGCTGTCACAGGTGGGGCAAGGTTCATATGAGCCCTGCAGCTTCCTACTCATTAGATATTGATCCTTCACTCTCCATATAGTAATTGACTTCCAAGGCTGATAATCAAGTCTCAGGATGGTCAATGTCCTGCTGTCCTGGACGAAGGGAGGGCACCATGGATGGACATGGGGATAAGCAGCCTAGTCTTGGCCCTGCTTCACCATGGCATGACTTATCCAAGGACACCCAGCTGGTGAACGACAGAGGTGAGACTTCAAAGTATGTCTTCTAGGCTGGATGTGGTGGCTCATGCCTGCAATCCCAGCAGTTCGGGAGGCCGAGGCAGGTGGATCACCTGAGGTCAGGCATTCGAAACCAGCCTGGCCAACATGGTGAAACCCCATCTCTACTAAAAATACAAAAATCAGCCGGGCATGGTGGCACACGCCTGTAATCCCAGTTACTCGGGAGGCTGAGGCAGAAGAATCGCTTGAATCCGGGGGGTGGAGGTTGCAGTGAGCCAAGATTGTGCCACTGTACTCCAGCCTGGGTGACAGAGTGAGACTTCGTCTCCAAAGAAAAAAGTGTGTTTTCTAACACCAAGTCCATTCCCTTACCCCTGAGCTCTTACACAGCCACTTTCTGGTCTCTATGTACTCATTAAACAAAACGGGGCAAGAGCACAGCTAGACAGATAGGGTTCAGATCTTAGGTCTTTCGTTTGCTACCTGGGATCATGGATAGGTTACTGAACTTATCCCTTGAGCCGCAGTTTCCTCGTCTGAAAAGTGGGAATAATTCAACTCACCTTGCAGGTGGTCAGAAGAAGTCCATGAGGTAATGTACGCAGACTTTCATAGTTGGCCCTCATACTTAATTTATTATTACCGTGTCCTTCTCAACCCAGTCATGGGGCTAACAGGTCACCAGAGCCAGGGAGTTAGGGGTGCAAACCTCACTGTGCACAATACACAGAGACTGAGGCCAAATCCTTCATGCTGGCCATGTCTTCAGCTATGTCTGGAGGAATGTGACCCTGGCCACTGTGGCACTCTTTAGTTTCTGTGGCTTGGGAAGGGAGGTCTTTAAGGGAGGCGACTTCAGAGGCTCGCCTAGCTCTGGCTATCTGGGCCAGGCACTGAGGGTGGGAACCAGTGACTCTACAAAGGGGCTCAGCTGCTTCCTGCAGAGCACATCAAATGCAGAGCAGATCAAGGGGGTGGCTGCCTGGCCATGGCTGGAGAACTTTCCTGGGGGGGCCCATAAAGCCCAAGCCCACCCAGAGCTCCAGGTCCTCCAACACAAGGCCCTACAGACCCACCAGTGGCCTACAGGTTCCCATGTCCTCCAGCCTGCTTGGGTCATCTTAATGTCCAAAACAATGACCCACACTCCCAGCCCGTATACCATGGGAAGTCTGGCCCATCTGGCATTTTGGCAGATTCAGGAGGCAAGGGCACTTGCATTATCTCCAGTTCTGAACTCCTGCTGCCAGCTGAGTGCTCACTTCCCACGAGTTGTCTCCTCTACTGTCCCCCCTCCTTCCCAACCCCACTGTGCACAGGCACCTTCTTCATCCGCCCCCCACCAATCCCTTTATTAGGCCTTAGCCAACTTTCTTATTCTCAGTAACATTCCAAAATGTCACTTCTTTCCTTAGTGCCCCTGGGCAACTCCAAGACCCCAACCCTTTCAAATGCTGCCACTCTTTACTTCAGTGACAACACTGGTTGTCAGGTGGGATCTCTCTCACAGCCACCCTTGCGGTGGCCATGCACACCTCCATTCACACTGGCCTTCCCGCCAGGCCGGGGCCCTTCTCTTCTCTCAGGTCCTACCCGTCTCCTCTGAGAATTCACTGCCTCACCTTCCCCTTCTCGCTCTGGCTCCTTCCCCCAGTCTACAGGCAAGCTGTAGTCTCTCTTTTCCTGTAAGCCAAGGTCCTTCACTGGATCTTTTCCCAGCAAATGGAGGTCTGTGCTCCTCCAGTCACTCAGCTCTGACTTCTGTACCTAACAACACGTCTACTGACCTCCTTCTTGCCAAATCAATGAAGGTTTGTCAGCCTCCTCCCAGAGCCCTTGGCACCTGGTGCTCGGGGTCACTCCTTCCTTGGTGGGCGCTATGCCACACTCTCCTGCTTCTCCCTGTGCCTCTTCAATCACTGTCACCACCTCCTCCGTGAGCTCCTCCTCTTCCTTGAACACCCCTCTTGCTTAAGTTGTCCACATAGGCCTCCCTCTTTGGCTCCTGTTTTTTATTTGATTGGATAGCTGATGACTCTTAAATCTTGACTATAGTCCTCTTTTCTTTTCTTTTTTTTTTTTTGACACAGGGTCTGGCCCTGTCACCCAGGATGGAGCGCAGTGATGCCATGATGGCTCACTGCAGCCTCGACCTCCCCGGCTCACCAGCTCAAGCAACCCTCTCAGCTCAGCCTCCTGAGTAGCTGGGACCACAGGAGGGTGCCACCAGGCCTGGTCCAGACCTCTTTTCTGAGCCTGAGACCCATATATCCACCTCTTGGCACTATTCCTCCATCTGCCCTTTCCTAAGATGCAACAAGTGCAGCACAGCTGAGGCTAAGCCTGCAACTCCTTCTCCTGTTTCCAGCCTTGGCTGGAGGCACTGTGGGTTACCCAGTCGCCTGGCCTGGAATGGGAGCCCGCCCTCGGCTCCTCCCACACGGCAACTTGCCTCTTCTCTCCTCCCTTTCCCTCCTCACTTGCTGCACAGTCACCATGGCCTCCAGACTCTGCACAGCCCCTCCCTGCCCACCTCTCTTGTCACTGACTGGTCTGGGCCCCCACATTTTATTGTCTTCCTGCCTCCAGTCTGATCTTCTAAAATCTAACCCAAGCACAGCTTCACAAGTATTTGAAAAACGTGAAGCTAACCATGTCACCGCCTTGCTTGAAATCATCCATGACATGGTGTTCAAAGTTCTTCCTGACCTGGCCATTTAAGCCGATCTTAAAATCCCGATGGAGGCCGGGCGCGGTGGCTCACGCCTGTAATCCCAGCACTTTGGGAGGCCGAGGTGGGCAGATCACAAGGTCAGGAGATCAAGACCATCCTGGCTAACATGGTGAAACTCCGTCTCTACTAAAAATACAAAAAATTAGCTGGGCATGGTGGCAGGTGCCTGTAGTCCCAGCTACTCGGGAGGCTGAGGTGGGAGAATGGCATGAACCCGGGAGGCGGAGCTTGCAGTGAGCCGAGATCGTGCCACTGCACTCCAGCCTGGGCAACAGAGTGAGACTCCATCTCAAAAAAAAAAAAAAAAAAATCCTGATGGAAAAGAAAAGGGGCAAAGTAGACAAGACTATTCTGAAGAAAAACAGTGCAAGACTTGCCCTACTGGATGGCAGAACAAAACCTAAAGCAGTAGTATTCAAAGAGTGTGGTATTGGGCACGGATGCAGACACAGTTCAGTGAATACAAAGTGAGAGCCCGACCTGCTTCCTGATGGTGGCAGCATTACCAGTCAGTGGGGAAAGGAGGAACTTTTCAGGATGAGGGGCAAAACCACTGGGTTCCATGTGGAAAAAGACAAAATTAGAGTCCTGCCTTATGTTAAGCAAGTGGATTAATGTCACAAATGTGAAAAGCAAAACTACTGGGAAAAAAATAGGAGACAATCATTATAATCTTGGGGAACAGGAAGAAAGAAAAAACACAAATCCTAAAGGAAAAGATGAATAAATCTGACAACATTTCAATGTCTGTACCAAAACAACCGACCAAAAACGACATCAAAATCAGTGTTAAAAGGCGAATCATAGTCTGGGAGAAGGTATGTGTCACCCCTAAACCAACACACGATTAGCTTTCAGATATACAGAGAATTTCAAATATCTGTAAGAAAGGACAAACCACACAGAGACAACAAGCAAAAGACATGAAAGGCAAATTCAAGGAACAGAGTCTCCAAATGGCCAGTAACAATAAGGAAAGACGCTTAACCCCACTGGTAATAATGGAAATGCAAATGAGAGTAAAAGGAGACATCTTTTTATTACAACAGATGGTAAAAAAAAATTTAGCCTGATAATGTATTGCACTGGCAAAGGTGGAGGAACAGGAACTCTAGTTCGGGGCTTATATGAAGGTAAAATATTTGGAAAGCAATGAGCAATGCTGAATAAAGGAAGATGCCCTGCCTTTTATATCTGGTGATTCTAATTTAGGTTTTTACTCTAGAGAAACTCTTGCATATGTACACGAGGAGCCACATATACAAGGATGCTCAAAGTAGCATTGTGCGTCATTGCAAAAAAGCAGAAACAAGCTACATGCCAATCAGTAGGCAAATAGATAAATGAGCTGTGGTTTATTTACTCAACAAATTCTACAAAGAGAAGAAACTGCATCTACAGGTATCAATATAGACAAATTGTAAAAACTTATGTTTCAGCCTGGGCAACATAGTGAAACCCCGTCTCTAAAAAAAAATACAAAACCTAGTCCAGCATGGTGGTGTGCACCTGCAGTCCCAGCTACTCAGGAGACTGAGGTGGGAGAACTGCTTGAACCCAGGAGGTGGAGGTTGCAGTAAGCTGATATCATGCCACTGCACTCCAGCCTGGGCAACTGAGACCCGTCTCAAAAAACAAACAAACAAAACCCAAAACTTATGTTAAGTGGAGAGAGTAAGTTGCAAAAGAATGTTTATGGCATTATGCCACTTAGGTCAAATTTTTAAAAACACACAAAACAACAGTATATATGTTTACACACAAGTATATATGCAGTAAAATGCAAAACCTGCACAAAAATAATGTAAATCAGCACAGCAGTTATCCGTAGGGAGGAAAGGGAAATGAGGCAGGATGGGGGTGACAGGCCTTCCTTCCATGTGTAGTATTATTACTTAAAGAAATATGTGGTGAACCTGGCAAAACGTTAACTGCTGTTAAATACGGATAGTGAGGACAATGGGTATTCTCTATGCATTAACTATTTCATTATTTAAAGTGAGACTACTTTAAAAATAGTGGCCACCTACTCTGTGCCAGGTGCTGTGCTGGAATCTCCATCTGCCCCTCCAGATTTGTCCTCCACCCTTCTCCACTCTGTGCCATGGACCAGGGGGCTGCATATGGGGCTAGGTCAATAGGCTCCCTGGCCCCCTCTGGCTCCTCACTGGGTTAGGCTGACGGGGAGCAGGCTGAGGCACTGCCTCCTCTGGCTCTCTCCCTGCGGGGTCACTCCTGAGAGGTGGCAGTCTATTTCTAACCCTGGGGTACTGAGCTGTCCTTTGGGGTCCCCACATTCTGCCCACATCTTTGTCAACAGTCCCATTCTGAAACTCTCCTCCAACCACCCAACTTGAGTGTGTCATTTGTGTCTGCCTTGACCCTGTAGTGCCTTCACATTTAATCCACACAGCACTCCTCTGAGGTATTATTAGCTTAAACTTGCAAGTGAAGTAGTAGAAGCTCAGTGGGTAGGCACCAAGCATGCATCCAGGACCTGGCTGGCGATGGGGTTAGGTTCAAGTCTAGGCCTTGTGGGTGCACGAAGCAGACACCTGGGACCACCTGCCCAGCACCTTCTCAGGAAGCACGTTCTCCTCCCACTGATGGAGACAGGGGAGGCAATGCCAGTCCAAAGCGGCCTCGCCTCTGGCCCCAGCTGATGGGTCTACGAGTGGATACCCTCCCCAGGATTTTTGGATTTGAGCCTAGAAAGCATTTGAGGACAATCTCTGTTTGATGAATGAGAAATAAAACCTAGATACTAAGGATGGCCATGTTTCCCTGCTTGTGGTGAGGGAATCTGATTTGTGGTGACAGAAAAAGAAAGTAACCTCACTGAGTGAGGCCACAAAGCAAGGTGGAAGAGAGCTCTGTTTCAGTTGTTCCTGACACCCAGTGTATCCTTGGCCTGGCTGTTCAGCCCTCCCTGGATTCTGTGAGCCAATGGGTCCTTTTTTTTTTTTTTTTTTTTTTTTTTTTTGAGACAGTCTTGCTCTGTCGCCCAGGCTGGAGTGCAGTGGTGCCATCTTGGCTCACTGCAACGTCCACCTCCTGCATTCAAGTGATTCTCATGCCTTAACCTCCCAAGCAGCTGGGATTACAGGCGTACGCCACAATGCCTGGCTAAATTTTTTTTTTTTTTTTTTTGTACTTTTAGTAGAGACGGGGTTTTTTAGTCTTTTAGTAGAGACGGGGTTTTGCGACCATGTTGGCCAGGCTGGTCTCATGCTCCCGGCCCAAAGTGATCCACTGATCTCCGGCTCCCAAAGTGCTGGAATTGTAGGCATGAGCCACTGCAACCAGCCCAATGGGTCCTCTTTTGGTTGAAGTCAGCCAGTCTGTCTTTGTTGCTGCAGTTCAAAGAACCTTAACAAAGAGACCCCACCACCCAACACTGCCTCTCGGCGCAGCTGCCTAAATAAACTAGCCTGGTGGCAGGAGAGAGGAGAGGCTCTCTGAGGCCCCAGTTCCTGCTTTCAGATGGCATCTCAAGAACAGGATCTGACAGACCAATCCACCGTAATGGAAATGGAGAGGCATGACTCTAAAGGAAAGGTTTGTGGTCTAGACTTCACAAACCCAGGAGAGGTGTATAGAGGACTGAAAGTGCAGCTAAGCTTTTGTATCTGTGCATTTTCCCCGCAAGGGGTTCCATGTGGTCATCAGCTTCTTTGAGGCTCAGGCGGATCATGAGGTCAGGAGTTTGAGACCAGCCTGGCCAATATGGTGAAACCCTGTCTCTACTAAAAAATACAAAAAATTAGCCGGGTGTGGCAGGGGGCACCTATAGTCCCAGCTACTCAGGAGGCTGAGGCAGGAGAATCACTTGAACCCGGGAGGCGGAGGTTGCAGTGAGCCGAGATCGCGCCACTGCACTCCAGCCTGGGCAACAGAGTGAGACTCCGTCTCAAAAAAAAAAAAAAAAGAGGCTCTAATTCTTAACCAAAGAATATATCAGAACCATCTGGAGACAGTGTTAAAAATGGAGTTTCTTGGGCCACCCCTGGAGGTTGAGTCTGTGGGCCACAGGTGGGTCTGGACATTGCAGTCAGCCAAAGCTCTCCAGGTGATTCTGCTGTGCACCCTGGGGGAAGAAACTCTGCTCAAAGCACTGCAATACAGGCAGGCTCTGTTCCGAAGGAAACATCTCGTGCAGTTGTTCCAGAGAGGAAAAGGAAGAATGAAAACCATCCTGCTTTGTTTTGGTTCTGCACATATTGCTCAAGAAACGAATCCATGTAGAGGGTGGATCTTGTCCTTGTTTATCAGCAGCCGTGTGTGAGGGATTACAGTCTCACTGCCTGAGTCACTCTGGCTCCCACCCTGCCTCAGAAAAGTGTTTTCTAAAGGTCAAACTGCATTGCTCCTCCCTTGTGGTTTGGAGTGGAACCCAAGGCTACCTGGTGTTGTGGTAGTAATAATAATGATGATAATTATAATCTAATGTGATGCGCCCGGCGCTATGCTCTGTACCTGTGCCACAAGACTTGAGGTGGAAAGTCTAAGTAGCCCCATTTTACAGATCAGAAAGTGGGGCTTACAGAGCTACAGCACGCTGGAGGCAGGACTTGATCCCAGGTGTGTGGCACTCTTGTGGTGGCTGGGGAGGAAGGCTAGCTGTTCACAGGTCAGGCGCTGGTCAGAACATGAGCAAGGGGGAACACGATGGCCATATCTGAAGTGATCTAGTAAACAGGAGACATTTCCTCCAGGAAATCTGTAGTGGGTAAGACCCAGTTACTACCCTTGAGGAAAGGAAGGTGATGGGAACTAGCATCTATTATGCGCTGTGTGCCAGACTTGAGTCCTGTTCTTTGACTCCTATGAGGTTAGTAACTTTTATCATGGCCATTTTAAAGGAAGGCTCAGAGGCATTCTGCAGTCACACAGCTGGAGGGGTGCAGTGAGATGCAGAGGCTCCAAGTCTCTTCTGGTAACTTCTTCGGCCCTTCCTGCTCACTCCTGCCTGACTCTTTTTCCTGTCTATCTCCATGTGTTTCCTGCCTCTAGCTCCGATTCCCATGCCCAGTCTCTCCCAAACCCACTGGACTTGCCCTTGATCTCTTCCATTCAATTCTTGACTCTCCCTCCAGGACTAGGCCTGGATCTGCCGCCTCTTCTTTCGGCTGTGGATGGCCCTGGGAGGCACGCCTGGCCTCAGATGCCCCTTGACCCAACTGGAGGAAGGGTGGGGGGCCCAGCAGAAGAGCCTGCAGCCTCCCTGGGCACCGTTTCAAAGCTGATGCTGCTCTCCCTGCTCTGGGTCTCAGCTCCTCCCCTCTTCTGCATTGTTGACCAACAGCCTGGGTCTGACACGGAAGCAGAAGAATTCCCATTCAACTGGGCCCCAGGGATGGGGGGCCTCTCTGCCAGTAAATGACACCCTCTGCTACTGAAAGGCCTCATGTTTTTGCCCTGCCAAGCCTGGGGTGGCCACCACGTGACAGCACCAGGGACACGTGTCTTCTGGGACTGCTTGTGAGCTGGGTGGCTGGCAAGTTTGTTTCTCCATGTCCTGGGGCAGGGGCAAGGGTGTGGGTGGTCATAATGCACCAGGGCTCTGGGCTGGCTGAGCAGAGTGCAGTTCCTGCTGCCAGCCCCGATATGGCACGGACAGCTGGAAAAACTGACCATGTGGCTTGACTATCTCAGAGGATTGCTCCATTTTTCCTCAGCATAATTTTTCCATGAATAATCTTTAAAGCTCTTTAAGTGGCTGTTTCTTTAGCAGTTTTATTGGAACATATGAGAACTGACAGTCTCTGTGGGGAACGAGATATCATGTTGAAAAAAAATCTGGTTTTCATTACATTTCTTTCAAGAAAGCAACAGGCTGCCCAACAGACCACTCATTGATTGGAAGAGAAAGGAGCCCAGAGCCTCCTAACAACAGCCTTGGAGCGGACAGGATGATGAACAGTGATGGCAAAGACTCAGGATCTGAAGGCAGACAGGCCTGGTCCCCCACCTGTGTCTGCCACTTGCAGGCTGAGTGACCTTGGGCAAGTCACCTCACACCTCTGAACCTGAATTCTACATCTGCAAAACAGGAATGGTGACCCTGACTGACAGCTTCCCTGTGAGGAGTAAGCCATACAGCATCCCTCCCTCCTTCACGTGACAAACTTTTCCTGAGCCCTGACCTTGGGGGCAGGAGCTGGAGATACTACACTGGATTAGAAAGATGAGTTTCCAGTCAAGTGTGGGAGAGAGAAGTAGCCAAGTAATTACACCAAGAGAGACATCTATTTTTACATGAGAATAATAGCAATAATAAACACGGTAAAGGCAACAACTACACCAGTAGTATAACTACAACAATAATCATGGTAATAATGACAGCAGCTAACATTTACTGAGCATCTACAAGGTGCCAGGAACTGTGATAAATGCTTTGTACACCTGATCTTATTTAAGCCTCACATTAACACTGCCATGCAAGTACTGTTGCTATCTCACTTTTAGGATGTAGAACCTGACGGGGGAAGAGTTCAGGAACTTGCCCGGTTGAGCAGCCAGTGAACGGGACAGCCCTCAGCACGGTGCATGTGAGAACACAGAGGGGACCCCTGGAGGGCCTGATGTCCAGGTGGGTGCTAGAGCTCCAGCAGGAGCAGTGATGGATGCAGACAGAATAGCATGTGCACAGACTCGGGGTGACAGAGAGCAAGGCCTTTGAAGAAGCCTGGAGTTCAATGAGGGGAAAGTGTAGAGATTTTTAGGAAGGGGCACTGATGCATTCAGATGTGTACCCTAGAAAGTTTGCTTTGGTTGGAGAGCAACCAGATGTGGCTAAGACTTGACACCACAGGCTGGGGGTATGGAGGGAGGGGGACTTGGGGTGACTGTCGGTGGAGTGGTATTCCTGGTACTGTCAGGTTTTGGGGACACGATGAGAAGTTCATTTTGGGATTGATATCTGGAGGCCACTGGGTAGATGGGCATAGTGCTCATGGCTGCTGAGGAAGACATGTGTTTGGGACGGGAAGCCTCGTTCCCACGGATTTCCGGCAGCATCCAAGTGGCCTGCCTGGGACAGCACTGCCCTATTTAAGCAGCCTGGCAGCCCTGCTGCCGCTCACAGGGGCACTTTCCAAGTATCGCACATCAGAAATTAATGGGAGGCAGCTGTGGCAGAGGGGAAACTACTCAACTTGGAGTCACAAGACTTGGGTTCCAGTCCAGCCTCTGCCCCACGCTGAGCTGGGAGCTCACAGTCCAGTCTCATTCTTTGGAGCCCGTGTTTTCTCATTGGAGGAGGGGGCTTGACAACTGTGCAACTGGGTGCTCTTGCAGGTACCACTCTGAGCCTCTGGTGCACAGGGTGACTTTCGCCTAATGTGAAGGGGGCTCAGTGTCCCTCCTGCCCCAGCTGAGAATCCGGTTCCCAAGGACTCAGGCCCTCTCCAGGTCTGCCAGACCCTGTGGCTCTCCAGGACACTGGGGCCCCTCTACACAGAAAGTCTGTGTTGAAACCCTTCTCTGGCCAGGTTTCACAGTGGAGCCTGGGAGCTGGTCACTTTCACATTCACACACATTGTTTCTCATACATGCAGCTCTCATGAGTTCTCGCTGTCAGCCAAGAGCTGTCTCACACATCATTTAGAGGGCCTGGTTCATTTCCTTTTTTTTTTTTTTTCTTGAGACAGGGTCTCGCTCTGTCACCTAAGCTGGAGCGCAGTGGCGCGATCATGGCTCACTGCAGCCTCCACCTCCTGGGATCAAGTGATTTTGCCTAAGCCCTGAGGAGCTGGGGCTGTAGGCAGGCGCTACCATGCCCAGATAATTTATATACTTTTGTAGAGATAGGGTTTTGCCATGTTGCCCAGGCTAGTCTTAAACTCCTGGGCTCAAGTGATCCTCCTGCTTCAGCTTCCCAAAGTGCTGGGATTACAGGTGTGAGCCACTGCACCTGGTTGACCTTGATCATTTCTTTCTGCAAATGGCATCCAATCACCCATCCTAGGGCAGATTCCTAGGCCACGGGGAGTGCAGAGCAGCAGATGCTGGGGGAGCCGCTAGTACTCGTGAGGAGCTGGGCCACATCCAGGCAGGGAGTTGGCCAGAGGTGGGTTTGAGTCTCGCCTCTTCTGCTTGACCTTGATGTGACAGGCTGCTGAGATGGGAGACTCCAAGAACAAAGGAGATGTGAAATCCCAGAGTAATGGGCCACAACTGGCCTCCTATCCCTGAGCTCCTCATGGAGGGCCCCCCCCACCCCGCCCATCTATTCCGAAAATATAAACGGGCAGAGAGAGTATGTTTCCAGGGAGAGGAGCACATGGAGAGAGGGCCTACCGCTTGCCCCTGGCTGTTCTCTTTTTCTACTCACACATAGTTAGGGGGAGTCTCCACAGACCCCCTGGGGAGGTTGAACTATGTTTCTAGCAGTCAGGAGACCCAGGAGAGCTGCTGTGCCTTACTCAGGTCTGACGAGGCCAAACAGCTGTGCCAGAAGACAGCGGTGGCCACAGGTAGGTCTGTTGTGCTCACAGGTCTGTTAGAATGAGGACAGGTATGGCCTCCTGTGGACCGAGGTGGCCCACATGAGGAAAGCTGGCAGAGTTGAGGGCTGGAGGGGACCCAAGCATCAGGAAGCTGGCAGTGGGCACCAGACTTTGCAGGGGGGCATGGAAGGGGCTGCAGGGGTCCCTAAAATAGATTTGCATCTGCCTGAGTCAAGGGACTTGTGGAATCTCTGAAATACCCGTGAAAGTGCCTGGGAGAAGAAGCATCAGTGATATTGGCTGCCAGCTAGAAGGCCCTGTGAAGTGGTTTGCCCCCTCCAAATCTCATGTTGAAATGTGATTTCCAGTGTTGGAGGCAAGGCCTGGTGGGAGGTGACTGGATCGGGGGGCAGATCCTTCATGAATGGTTTAGCACCATCTGCCTGGTGATAAGTGAGTTCTCACTCAGTTCGTGTGAGGTCTGGTTGTTTAAAAGTCTGGGATCTCCCCTCTCCTCACCCCTGGCTCTCTTGCTCCTGCTCTCACCATGTAACATGCTTGTTCATCCTTCACCTTCTGTAAGCTTCTTGAGGCCCTCACCAGAAGCCAAGCAGATGTTGGTGCCATGCTTGTAAAGCTTGCAGAACTGGGAACCAATTAAACCTCTTTTTAAAATAAATTACTCAGCCTCAGGTATTTATTTATGGTGATGCAAGAATGGCCTTACACAGAATATAGGTACTAGGAGTGCGGTATTTTCTGTATTAGTACATTTGCATTACTATAAAGGGATACCTGAGGCTGGATAATTTATAAAGAAAAGACATTTAGGCTGGGCGTGGTGACTCATGCCTGTAATCCTAGGACTTTGGGAGGCCAAGGTGGGCAGATCACCTGAGGTCAGGAGTTCAACAGCAGCCTGGCCAACACAGTGAAACCCATCTCTACTAAAAATACAAAAATTTGCTGGGCAGCTGGGCATGGTGGCGGGCGACTGTAATCCCAGCTACTCGGGAGGTGGAGGCAGGAGAATCACTTGAACTCAGGAGACAGAGGCTGCAGTGAGCCGAGATCACATCACTGCAGTCCAGCCTGGGTGACAGAGCGAGACTCCATCAAAAAAAAAAAAAAAAAAAAAAGGAAGGAAGGAAGGGAGGGAGGGAGGAAGGGAGGGAGGGAGGGAGGGAGGGAGGGAGGGAGGAGGGAGGGAGGGAGGGAGGGAGGGAGGGAGGGAGGGAGGGAGGAAGGAGGAAGGTAGGTAGGTAGGTAGGTTTAACTGGCTCATGGTTCTACAGGCTGTAAGGAATTATGCTGCCAGCATCTGCTTCCAGTGAGGGCCTCAGGAAGCTAAGGTACAAGTCACCACGCCTTGCTAATTTTTTTTTGTTTTTTAAACAGATGGGGTTTTGCCATATTGCTCAGGCCGGTCTCAAACTCTAGTCCGGGCTCAAGCCATCTGCCTGCCTCGGCCTCTCAAAGTTCCAGGATTACAGGCATGAACCACCACGCCTGGCCCCTAAACATGAGATCTGCAGGGGAAACATACTCTCGCTGCCCGTTTATATTTTCAGAATGGATGGGCGGGAGGGGCCCTCCGTGCGGAGCTCCAGGGATAGGAGGCCAGTTGTGGCCCATTACTCTGGGATTTCACATCTCCTTTGTTCTTGGAGTCTCCCATCTCAGCAGCCTTGACATCAAGGTCAAGCAGAAGAGGCGAGACTCAAACCCACCTCTGGCCAACTCCCTGCCTGGATGTGGCCCATATCACCCTATGCTCCAATTACGACTGTATCCTCTCCCCCTGTTGCCACAAGCCAAAGAGATGGAGAAAGGCCTAGGGAGGGAGAAGGGCCAAACACCCCTCCCTCTCTTGCCACAAGCAGCCAGGCCTGAAGCACCCCAACTAGGTTGTGACAAGGAGATTAGAGTTAATGTTAGATCAGGTTTGGAGTTCTGATTCTTACATGGAAGTTGCCTTCTGAGGACCAACTGGGGACAATGTGTGACTCAAAAGTGACTGTAGGAAAGTCAAGGACATGCCAATGTAATGCTTACTTGCACTATACAGATACATGGAGCTATGGGGACAGAGCCCAGAGGCTGTCCAGAGCCTCGGGCTTGGCAACTGGTTCTGCCACTTCCTCAATGCATGAGGCTGTGCAAGCACCTGCATCTTCACCTATAGAATGGGGATGACATTGGCCCCACCTCACAGTGTCTGTGTCAGGGTCACTGAGTGAGCACATGAGAAGTACTTACGATGGTGCTTGGCAGAGAGTACATGCTCAATGCAGCTCAGCTGCTATGACTGGTATTATGTAACTCTTGGAGCCTCTGTTTCCCTCCTGTGGAACAGCTGAGGTGCTGGCTTTAAAACCTGTCCACAAAGTCTTTGAGGCTGCTCCCATTCAGTGGTAGGTCTACGTCCCTCTCCTTGGACCTGCAGGCCTTCGTGACTGCCCTGAGCAGCAGAGTGTGGCAGCAGTAAGGCTGCGTGACTTCTGAGGCTGGCTCATAAGGGCTCTGTGATGCAGGTTCTACCCTGCTCTCCTTAGCCATTTGCTCTGGGTGAAAGCCAGTTGCCCTGCAGGAGGCTGCAATACTGAGGCTGCCATGCTGTGAGGAGGCCCAGGCCACAGTGGGAGGCCACAGGTAAGTGTTCCGCACCCCCCACTTGTAGCCCCAGCCCCATCTGGCAGCAAGCACTGAGCATGTGAGTGAAGATGGCTCCAGGTGACTCCAGCTCCAGCCCGAGCCCTGTTCAGCTTCCTGACCCACAGAGACTATGCATGTAATAAAATGGTTGTTTCATGCCCTTAGGTTCTGGGGTGGCTTGTGAGTGACAGCAGTACTGGTATGCTGGTGAGTGCCTCAGCGGGAGCTCCCTCTGTCCCCCTACCAACCCCCCAATGTCTGGACGGCACCAGAGCCTGCCTGGGAGGCCACGAGCTAACACTCTCAAGAGGTGAGTGTATGCCAGGCACTGAACTAAGGGGACTTCCCCAGAGACCCTGTGAAGTATGTCTGTATGAAGATTCCTATTCCTATTTCTCCAATAGGAAAACAGAATTAGGGGGATCAAACCAATGACCCAAGGGCCTACAGCTAAGAACTGCTGGAGCCAGGCTCTGAACTGAGCTCTGCCTGACTCCAGAGGTGGTTTCTACCACCAGGCAATACAACAGGGAGACACACAGGTATGTCAGAGAGCAGTCCTCACAGTGCGAGCACAGAAACCAGAGGCCAAGGCTGAAGATTTTCCTGGACTCGCGGTGCTGCCCAGGAATCTTCCGAGAAAACCTGTCAGTTGGTAAAGCCACGTGGAGGCGGGGCTAACAAAATTTGGAAATGTCTTCACCAGTTCCAAAGTACACACAAACATTACTTGCCCTCTCTGGGGGTCAACATTCTTTATGATTTTTTTCTCTCCAGGAAAATATTAGTTCATTTATAGAAACTAAACATTACATGTGGAGGGAAAATGGAAAACGTGGCATTCTTGGCCTTTTTTTCTCCACAGACACAGAAACTGAGAAGGTTTCTCCATTTCCTTTCTCACAGCCTATTTGTTGGTGTGGAACTGCCTGTGAAGTCATTCTGCAGGGGTGGAAAGTGGGGGCCAGCTCTCTGTGGGCAACAGGGACCATCCCAGAGACAAAGGGCAGCCTCAGCTCACAGACCACTTCGGACGTGAATCAAGGCCTCAAAGGGCGAGACCTGGGCCACTGTCAATGCGAGGGCAGGTGGGCTGGGTAGAGGCGTTGAGGCGTGGGCGCTGCCTAGAAGAGGGCCAGAGAGACCGCCCGGCACATTGGTCTTGCTCCCACTGCCTCCTTTCAGCTCCTCAGTGTGCCCATCCTTGCCCCTGGCAGCTTTTGCTGCCTGTTTCCCCGACTAAAATGTGAGCTTTGGGGGGAAGGTTCTTGCCTTCTCTTGCTGGGCACCTGGCTCACAGCAAGTCCTTGGCCTGGAAGTCTTGGGTGAATGAATGAACGAACATGTCTTAGGGCCTCTCCTTGGCAAGAGTAGGGGATGTGCCTACTGGAAAGGGCACCGAGCTGAAGCCTCCCCTGAAGGCTGAAGCTTCCCCTCCTGAGGAGCCGGGGAAGCCTGCGTTCCTCCCATTCCTGGGACTGCAAGAGGCACATTCCTGTCCCTGAGTCTGGTCAGGCTCCTGCCACGCAGCTCAGTCTGGCTGCCAGGTCCAGAAAGGCATCCCTGGAGCTGCCCCTCTGGCCCCACCCTCCCCGGACCCCAGGCCATCCCACAAACTGCAGCAGCACCCGTTCTCTGTCTTCTGAGGCTGCTAGTGGGAAGCTGGGACCCCCGAGTATGTCTGAAGCCTTCCAGGCACTCCTCGACCCTCTGGGTGATCGATGAAAACCTTCACATCCTGCTTCCAGGGCTGAAGCCAGGGATTTGGAAAATTGGTTGAAAACACTCCTATGAGCTGGGGCTTGCTCTGCTGTGGAAAACTGCGGGCATCAGCACTTCTCCCAAGGCTGTGCCGAGTCAGCAGTCGGCCCACTCTGGAGCTGCCTCTGAGGACCAGGTGCCTACAGGACCTGTAAGGAGCTTGAAGAGTTGTGGCTGACGGAGGGATTCCTGTCCTGGGCTCTAGGAATTCTAGACTGGGCCCTTCCTCAAGGGGCTTTCAGTCTGGCGGAGCAGACAGACATGGGCAAATAAGCACACAACTAACTGTGCCATCACTGCAGAAGGAAGTGCCACAGAGGGGCATGAGGGCCAGTTGCAGGAAGGAGCCAGGGCCAGCATGTGCCTGTAAAAGCCAGATAGTAAATAGTTCAGGCTCTGCAGGCCACAGGGTCTTTGTCCCAAGCACTCAACTCTGCCACTGCTGCATGAAAACAGCCACAGGCGATATGTCAACCAAAGGGGGGTGGCTGTGCCCATATGAAAACAGAGGGTGGATTTGTCCCCCAGTTTGCCAGGGCCTGGTTGTTACAGGGCCTGACCTGATCGGGGGTGGGGGTGATAGTGGGGAGAAGGCTTCCCCGAGGCAGTGGTGTTTAGCTAAAAGCTGCAGGCTGAGGCAGTGATGGAGGCAGAATCACAATATTGACAATTATGATAATCACATCACCATGATCAAGTTCCACCTAACACGTGTGTTCTATGTTGCGCACTGTGCTAACAACACAACCCTGTGAAGGAGGAAGATTTTATGCCCACTTTACAGATGGAGACACTGAGGCTTGGCAGTATGCTGAGTAGTCTGTTCACACAATTCAGTTGCATTTTTTGCCCTGCCCACTTGCCACTTCTGGTCGGGGGAGGCTGCCCCCTGAGATGCATCTCCTGGACCCCTCGCCCCCAGCTTTCTATTGGATTTGGCCAATGAAAGGCTCTGGCGGCAGACTGAGGGCTGGAGGAGAGAGAGGCCAGGGATTTCTCTCTGCTCCCTCCTGCTTCCTCCTCCCTGCCCACAGACCCTGCACAGCCAATCATCCTCCAGAACCCAGCCATCCCCAGGGATGGTAACACTTCTTCCCCATGCCCTTCAGCCTAGGACTCCACCCTCCCCAGGACCCTGGGCTGGCCCATGGGTGCCTCGCCATGCTTTATTGGTTCTGTTCATTAAAGTCTCTTTATGTGAACCATCTGGGGTCCATTCTGTCCCCTGCCAGGGCTCTGATGCTGCAGGTTGGCTGGCTTGCTGGTTTCTGGTCTCACATGGCTAATAAACAACAGAGCCAAGTAGAGGTGTGGGTGGATCGTGGGAAAGGAGGCTGTACCTGAGGAGGCTGGGCCAGGGCTGGCTCCTGGCTCCCCAGCTGACTTCCAGGACAGTCAGGGGTCAAAAGAGGCCAGGAAATGCAGTGCCTCCTTTCCTGCCCCAGGGCCCAGTGAGTGACCCCATTCTTGAGGCCCCCAATTAGCACTTTTACTTTTCTAAGCCTGGCTCCAGGTCTGCAACCTCCTGGTCTTCTCCCTAACCCTAGCAGGGGGAGCCAGTGTTGTTCAGTGCAGACCTGGGCTGGGGGCTGGGGCTGAAGCTGAGGCTGAGGCAGGGCCCTGGGCTCTTCCTCAGGGAGGAGATAGTGGGGCAGATGGTGGTGAAATGAAGGGACCAGCTGGGTCAGATAGATGCCTGGAGGGGAAGAGGAAGCCTCTGTCGCCATCACCCTGGCAGGAAGCAGCGTGCAGGAGTGTTGAATGGCTGGTGCTAGGGAGAGCCAGGCTGGCAGATGAGGGCTTGGGTTGGAGGTGAGGGTGGAGACACTAGGGAGGAGAAGAGCCCTCTGAGCCTCAGTCATGAGGCTGCAGCAACAGGATCTCCTCCACAGTTGGGCTAGTGTATACCAGAGGCCCACCCAGAGCTGCAGCCTGACTCTTCATCCACCCATCTATCCACCCACCCACCCACCCACCCTCTCCTCCAAAAGCCCTACAAAAATTGAGCATCTACAAAGGGCAGGCATAATGCCAGGTGGTAAAGATCCAACAAGGAATGAGTCGGGCCCAGTGACCAGACAGAGAATAATGACAAGTTGTGGTGAGTGCCATAAAGAAGCCAAGAGCTGAAATAAAGGCCACCCTGAACCCAACAGAATGAGCAGGAGCAGACCACAAAAACAAGGGGAAGAATGTCTAAGGCTCGAGCGAGGGGCCTGGGGAAGAGAACTTCACAGGCCTTGCTACTCTCAGGCAGAGGTGAGGCTAGGGTGTGGCCTGTGGATGGACAGAGCCACTATGGAGAGGCAGAGTTGGCTCACGCCAAGGCGAACCCCATCCTGTGCCTGACCCTGGGCCCTCCCACCTCTCCCTGCTCAGTGGCTGCAGCATGGAATCAGGCAGCAGGAAGGCGCACCGGGAGATGAGTATTCCAGAGCTGTTTGAAGGACAGCAAGTGTGGCATGGAGACTTCTTGGCATTTAGAGAAGTCCAGGGATGTGGCTCATCCTGTGAAGGCCATTGAACTGAAGAGGCTGCAAAGGCCAAACAGGCCTCTTATTCACACTAATTTGGAGGGGACTCGGAAGGACAGACCACCACTTTCATTTTGCTCCAGAATTCTGGCACTATCTCCCGATGCAATAGGCTAGTCTTTGCTAGCATTCCTTCTGTAGCTCTAAACAACTGCTGTCTCCTACAGTCTTCTGATAGGAACCCTGCCCTGCTCCCTCCTCGTCCCCCACAGGTCAGTTGTAGGTGACTGCGCACCTAAAAGGAGCAATGCTGACCGAGGGGGAAGGTGTTCTAGAATGGCAGAAATGACAAAGTAGAGACAAGACCAGCACTAGGAGCTTTCCTTCTGGCCACGCTTGCTGGGGGTCACCTGCCACGTATGGAAGGCAATGGATTTGGAAGACTGCAAGAGATATTTTAATACTGGGCTTATGGAAACCCTGTGAAAATCAAGCTTCCACCAGGACTGTCTTGAGGTATAGACAACAGCATTTCCAGAGGCCCCAAGAATCAACCAGCATGTCTCTCTAAGATACCAGAGGCCCCCAGGGGTGCTGGAGGTAGGGTCTGGCTTGTACAATGCAGCCAGGAGAGGCTAGAAAAGGCAAGCAGCCCGGAGTCCCCCCTGGGAATCAGGGCAGAGCCTTACTGGGTGGGGCTCATGAGAGGCTGCCACACTGGCCCTATGGGCTCTGTGGTCCTGTGTCTACCAGGAGCTGTTACAGAGGTTGGCCTGGCACCAGAGAGTGGGGAGAGTGGCTTGAGCAGGTCAATGGGCTAGGGGAGGTGTGGCACCACGTAGCAGCTTGTAGCAGCCACCCCCTTACAAACACGGCACATCAGACTCTGAGCCGAGTGCCTTCCAAATAGTATTTTGTTTTTGACATTCCAACGTTCCTGGGAGGAAGGTTTCATCATCCCGTTTTATAGGTTAAAGAAAAAAAAAAATGAGGCCCAAAGGGGTTAAGTCACTTGTCCAAGACTGCAGTGGCCTAGAACCCAGGGTGGTATGACCTAGAGCGCAAACCAGGGGGAGGAAGTGCTGTTGGGTTCCCCTTGACCCCCCACGCCCCCGACGGAGATCAGCTCCTGTTGCTGAGAGTCAGTTGGAATATGAGTAAAAAGTAACCATTAAATAGCAACGATGAAGCAGCCAACACTGAGTGCACTTTCACAATGTCAGTGTGAGCAGAGCACTTTACAGGCAGGCATGAGCTTACTCAGGCATCACAACAACCCGGGAAGGTAAGTCCTCATCTTCATTCTGTGGATGAGGCCACTGAAGATTACAGGTAAAGCAACAAAGCCAGGAAACGGCAGAGCTCGGGCTTGACTGCAAAGCCTGGGCTCAAATCACTAGGGGACAGTGTATGTGTGTTTCACAAGTCTGATGAGCCACCTGAATCTGGTGGCACCAAATACCCTGGGCATCCTCCCCATCCCTCCAGGGCACATAAACCCAAGCCTGGACAGCAGCCCAGCTAAGGGTCTGCAGAGCCTGGAGAAGATGCTGGGGCTTTCTCTACCTTGTGTGCGCTCCCAACTTGGGGCTCTGATCCTGCCTCTCTTGGGGCTGTTCAGGCCCAGGCTCTAACACTCAGGCTCTTCCAGGGAGCCCTGGCACAGAGGGCAACCACAGAAGTCCCCCATGATCAGGAGCCTGGGCAGGTTGGTGCAGGAGGGCTGTGAACAGGGATAGCTGAGTCTGCTAAGCTGCAAACTTGACTTGCCCTTGGGCTCCCCAGTCAAGGCCAACTCTGGCAGCCACAATTAGGCTATTAAAGTGGGTTTGCTCCCACTCAAGGTAGCTACGATACCTGCAAGATCTTCCTTGGAAGAGACTAGTCTTGGAGAGCTGCTTCCTGGTTCGATTCTGAGCGACAGTCTGAAAACAAAGATTTTCATAAGATCAGATGGGCTCTGGTTTACCACACAGGAACCTGTTTCGGGCTGGGAAAAGCTACTATAGTCACAGAAGCCAGGAATACTGTGAGATCTGCTCCAGATCACAGTCACTTCCCTCTGAGGTCTCCAGGGGGTTTCCACAGCCAAGAAACAATGGTTAAGATAAAGTGAAAAGGAGTTGAGTGTGGCCTACTGTCTACTGAGCACAGATGTGTTCACTCTGAACCAGTACATTTTCTAGATGAGGAAACTGAGGAGTGGTGAGGTTAAGCAGCTTCCCCAAATTCATAGGATTAGCAAGTGGCAGAGTAGGGGATCAAACCCAGGACTGTGTGACCCTGAACCAGAGTTAGGTTTTTTTTTCTTTTTTTCTTTCTTTCTTTTTTTTTTAGATGGAGTCTTGCTCTGTTGCCAGGCTGGAATGCAGTGGCGCAATCTAGGTTCACTGCACCCTCCGCCTCCCGGGTTCAAGTGATTCTCCTGCCTCAGCCTCCCAAGTAGCTGGCTAGGAATACAGGCATGCATCCCCAACCCCAGCTAATTTTTGTATTTTTAGTAGAGACGGGGTTTCACCATGTTGGCCAGGATGGTCTCAATCTCTTGACCTTATGATCTGCCCGCCTCGGCCTCCCCTTTTTTGAGACAGTCTTGCTCCGTTGCCCAGGCTAGAGTGCAGTGGCAAGATCTCGGCTCACTGCAGCCTCTGCCTCCCAGGTTCAAGCGATTCTCATGCCTCAGCCTCCCGAGTAGGTGGGATTACAGGCGTGTGCCACCATGCCTGGCTAATTTTTGTATTTTTAGTAGAGATGGGGTTTCACCATGTTGGCCAGGCTGGTCTCGAACTCCTGAGCTCAAGTGACCAGCCCGCTTCGGCCTCCCAAAGTGCTGGGATTACAGGCATGAGCCACCGCACGTGGCCTCTGAACCAGAGTGTTTAATCATTACACTGCACTCCCCATCATCAGATGCCCTTAGAGAGGGACAAGGCAACAGACATGCTATGAGGACTGGCCCTTCAATATATCTTTTTAAAGCACCGATTAAGAACTTCTGGGTGAAAATGACAGAGTGAGACTAGATGCCAGACTCTCCCTCTCCTCCCAAAACCAACAAAAAATTATAAAAGCTTACGAGTAAAATAACTCACCAGGTGCAACTAAACAAGGGAAGGGGCATAATTTAAAGCCATGAACTTCAAAGAATTAGAGTCAAGGAAAGAAAAAGAGGATTCTGAAACTGGACCAAGAGTTGCATCATGGCATGGCTCCTGTCAAGCCCAATGACAGGTCTCACTGGGTCTGAGTGGGGGTCCTTATCGTTCCCTCTGCTGAATGGCACCAGATGCTAAGGAAACAGGTGGAGAGCATGGCAGCTCCTCTGATGGAAATGAAGGCTCCATGGGGCATGATGTGAAACCTGAGAGTATCTCTTTCTGGAATGGGATACAGCTCCCCAACGAGGTGAAGGAAACTCCAACATAGGCCTTTTGCCAGAAAACACATATGTGAAACAGACTGCTTGCTTACTGCCTCCACAGAGCCTGAGCCTTCTACTCCCCCAGGCTACAGAAGAGGAGAAAGACTAAAACCCCTGGACCTCCCAGCTAGCAGTAAGGGATTCCCCTCTCACACACATGGGAGGAGGGCCAGACATCTCTCCCACCCTCATATTACAGCCATGGAACATCCAGACAGAGCCTCTCAAATGGGAGCCAGAAGAAAAGAAATGGAATGGCAATACAGCCAACATACTCTTGCAAAAGAAGGAAAGAGAACAGGCGAGTATTGCCCAATGGCCCAACCAAGAAGGCAGCCCCAAGAGCAGAGGAAATCCCATCAAGTGCTTAGAGCAGTGGAAACACAAGTAAAACAAAACCTGAAAAATGAGATGCTAAAACAAAGGAATGAGAAGAAAAAACGAGATTGAAGACCTAGGGGGAACAAATCCAGGACTGAAATAAGAGAGTGCTGAATGAATACCTAAGTAGAAAGAGACAATCCCAGTGACAGCTGATGAACAAGATGGAGATTGCCACTGCTAGCAAGAAGTGAATGGCTATGATGGGCAGAGAGCATCCAACACGGATTCCTGGAATCCCTGGAAGAGAGACGCCACGAAATGGCACACAAGTAGTCAAAGATATAAACAAAAGGAATTCTTCTGCCATGAAGAAAGATGACGACATCATGGTCTGGGGAGATCTGGTACAGAACCCTCTACTCTGAGGCATTCTCTTATGAAGCTTTTGAACTTTAAGGAATTCTTCACCTACCAGGTAGACAAGACCCTTAACAAGAGGGAAAAAAAAATCAGACGGGCTCATTCTCTACAGCAACACCCAAAGCCCAGAGGCAACGGCACACAGCCTGCAGTGCTGAGGGAGAGAAGCAAAGGAGGGCAGCCAGCAAGGCCGGGTCCAGTCCAATGCAGACATTTCTCTGAGGGAATGCAGGGCATGCGGGCCCTGTGAGCATTTTTATTTTTTTGGTGGAGCAGCAGGTAGAGGGACCTACTTCCTGATGAAATGCAGCTAAATTAAGGGACTGATTAAAATAAAGACTGCAGGAATGGAGAAGCTATGGAGAAACAACAGGTGGTAAAAACTGAATCTGTTTAAAAATACTAAACAGTAAGAATTATGATTCCTGAACATGTTTATGTTATAGACTTGGACTATGTGGTAATAATAACATAACTAACAAAAAGTTGGAAGCTGGTGAAGTGGAGGTTAAGGAAGGGGAGAGGGCTAATATTCTCATCTTTCATAACCTGAGTTGGCTGACACTGTTCACAATGGAAACCTAGTTAAAATAAAACTTATTGACTCAAGCCTCCTAATGTTTTTCCTGACCTCTTTTATTATCATTATTTTTTTTGAGATGGAGTCTCACTCTGTCACCCAGGCTGGAGTGCAGTGGCGCAATCTCAGCTCACTGCAACCTCTGCCTCCCAGGTTCAAGTGATTCTCTTGCCTCAGCCTCCCGAGTAGCTAGGACTACAGGCGTGAGCCACCATGCCTGACTAATTTTTGTATTTTTAGTAGAGATGGGGTTTCACCATATTGGTCAGGCTGGTCTTGAACTCCTGACTTCAGGTGATCTGCCCTCCTTGGCCTTCCAAAGTGCTGGGATTACAGGCGTGAACAGGCATGAGCCACCGTGCCCGGCCCTCTTTTATTAACTTTGGAAGGCTCTTTTGGAAAATAATCTCTCTTTTGGTAAATAAATATTTAAAGAGCAGCATTTTTTTTTCACATGAAAGTTTTTTTCTAGTTAAATTAAAATGAAATTAAAGTTAGTATTTTAAATTAAAAATAGCCAGTGTAGTGGAATCCAATTTTAATATTCTATCCTTCTATCCATCCATCTATCCATCCTTCCCTACATATATATATATTTTCTATGCATAGAAAAATGTCCAAAAGTATGTTCACTTAATGCTAATGGTCATGCTTTCTAGGTAATGGGAAATTGGGTAATTTTTCTTAAATAAAATAAAATAGAATAAAGGCTGTGGGAAATAAAGCACTGGTTGGACCTCTTGGCATAATATCTCCAAAGCAGATGGGGGAGAATGTCAGCAATGCAATGCCACTAATGTAATAACTAAGCCATTGCATCCTTGTGGGTGAGGAGCCAGCCTCCAGATGTCAGTTGGGCCATGGAGTGTGGGTCCTCAAGCAGAATCACAAGCTCTGCCCATCTCTTGCCCCTTGGAGCCAGGATCTCCCTGGGGAGGAACTCCCTTGATGGTCTGAGGGCCGGGGGTGAGAATGCAGGCCTCCTCCCTGGGTTTGTCCACTTTGACCACAACAAAGAGCTAGGCTGACTGCTGTTTAGCATCAGGTGCTGGGGCGTTACTCCTTCAAAGTAGAAGGAGTAATTACTCATGATTTGCAGCTTGTCCAAAGATTATCTCATGGTCAGAAGTATTTATAGGGCATTTTTCTCTCTAAAGCATATTAGTGTTAATGAAAAACCATTGTCTCCTTTATCACAATACTGGTGCATAAATGGAAAATATTATCCCAGAAACTAAGTGGGAATAATTTTGTACTCCAGGGCACTCTTTTCAGGAAGAGCAAATGCTTTGTAAATAAATAAAATGAACTTGATTTGTGGTAAGCATAATTTTAATGGTAATCTCTGGCTTTCATCTATTGTTGTTACTATAAGGTAATAGATCACAATTTCATATTATATTTTTTCTTTTATTTATTTATTTACTGTACTTTAAGTTTTAGGGTACATGTGCACAATGTGCAGGTTTGTTACATATGTATCCATGTGCCATGTTGGTGTGCTGCACCCATTAACTCATCATTTAGCATTAGGCGTATATTTTAACAAATTATTATATAAAACAACTAAAAGCATTATGTCTATGTTCCAAAAGATCATTAGAACCACCTAGGGAGCTTTGAAAAAATACAGATTTTCAGGCCCCACCCCAGACATCTGGATGGTTAGAGAGTTTCCCAGGTGACTCTGGTTTATAGCCACGGCTGCAGACCATGCCTGTAAAGCTGACCAGGTGGGACACTGCTTGAACATCCGTTCCCCTTAGGGTCTTTCCTGGTGAGTGAATTGTGGGTAACGTGGGGGTTGTTTCTATGGCTACAGTTCTCTACAGTTTTCACTATCTTAGATGAAGACCATGTAGTCTGGCTAATTAAATTCACAGACACAAAACTGGAAGAGAGAAAAAATATACTGGAATAACAAGATTCCAAGGAATCATGGCATACTGGAAGCCACTATAAGATAAGATTTAAAAGAATACAGATGCTCCTCAATTTGCAATGGGGATACATCCCAATAAACCCATCATAAGTTGGAAATATTACAAGCCAAAAATGCATTTAATACATTTAACCTACCAAACACCATAGCTTAGCCTAGCCTACCTTAAATGTGCCCAGAACACTTATATGAGCGTACAAAATCGTCTAACACAAAGCCTATTTTATAAGGAAGTGTTGAATATCTCATGGCATTTATTAAATACCGTGCTGAAAATGAAAAACAGAATGGCTGTATGGGTACTCAAAGAACAGTTTCTACTGAATGTGCGTTGCTTTCGCACCACTGTAAAGTTGAAAAATCGTTAAGTTGAACCATCCTAAGTTGGGGACCATCTGTGAATGTGAAGTTGACATTTAAGTGGTAAATAATTGATTATAAGATGGCTGGGACTTGCCTTAATACCAGGTCATATGAAAAAGTACTGAGGTTCTTAGTCTCAAGCTGAAAATGGGCCAAGAGGACTTCCAAGCAGTATGGCAGACAGGGTTAACACGAAAAAATCCTTCTTTTCCCTCCAAATACATAGAAATGCTGGATAAATTCCAAGATGCCACAAATGAAGAAAGAACTGAAGGCCTCAGCAGGGTTAGTGGAAGATGAGGCCAAAGGGCCCATGGGTTTGTTATGAGAACTGGGTCTACTCCACAGGGGTTCTACAGGGAAGGAGGTAGGGCCTTGAATACTGCAGAGAGCTGAGAGTTATAAGGAACTGTCTCATCCATGAAACAGGCTCTTGGAGAACTCTGTTTGCTGGTCTGGAGATATGGCTAGAAGCTGCCTTGCCACCCAGCACTGTGGGTGGGGGAGTCACTTGTGAGAACCAGAACACCAAGCCTGTGCCATTCACAGCTGTGGGGTCCAAGTTCATATTATCCACGCCATGTGGGAAAGCCACACTAAGAAGTTAACACAACACCTTCCTCTGAACTGGGGGGCCTATAAGGATGGGGCAGAGATGGGTATGAGAGCTGTTCAGACATCACCACTGCGGGGCTGTGAGGTTGAAGGTAACACTGCACACGTGTGCTTGTGTGTGCTGGGGCCTGGGCGCTACTGCCGTGGATTCTGATAAGCCCTGCAGGTGGCTACTCACTGGTCCCAACAAGGGCTAGGCCACTTGCAGGGACCTGAGCACTAAGGACAAAAGTGGGGCTGGGAGGCCTGACGCAGGAGTAGGTGGGGACTTACTTGTAGTTGTCGTCTTCCACAAACTTCTGGAGCTCTTCAATGTAGCGTACAGACTTCAGGTACTTCTGCACATGGGGCAGGGTGGTGAGGTGATCTGCAAAAGGTGGACCAAATCCAGAAACTTTAGGCTCTCCCCATCTTTAGGCCCCCAGATGAGGAGTACAGAAATCACGATTTTAGATGCTCCCGGGATACTGAGCCTCATTCACTCTTCCAGCAGTTGCTGATGCTCTTTGGGGACTGGCCCTGTGCTGGCCACTGGAACAGAGGGATCATCAGGCCTGGGTTCTGCCCTCAAGGAGTGCCTCCCAGATGCCTGGGCCTTAGTCACCACACTCTGAGGCCACCATTTTTTTTTTAGCCAGGAAGGAGGAGCTGCACCTCCACTCAGATATCAGGAACTGGGGAAAGATGGCTCCCTGGCCTCCAGAACAGACCAGAGCCAGGTGTCTGTGCCCTAAAACAGGTTTCCATTGGAGTAAATGGGCAAGCCTCCTATATCTACCCACCAGCTGTGTGACATGAAGACAAGAATGAATGAACAGACCCTGTCCAGCCAGGTGTGGAGGCCTAACCCAGAAGCTGGCCTATGACTGGACCTGCTGCATCCTAGGAAGAAAGGGAGAGGTCCCTGAACATGCCTGTGCCAGGCTCTGCAGCAGGTAATTTTATAGGAGTCATCTTTGTTAACCTTCACACGTGCCTCACGTGGGAGAAACAATATCCCCATTGCACATAGGAAGAAACTGTGGCAACCTGCACAGGTCACATTGCTGAGAAGGGCAGAGCTGGGTTTGGACTCCAGGTGATGGAAGGCTTCTGCCACATAGTGTTGCCCGTCTCTGGAGGGACTGGTGTCAGCTGCTCTCTGCAGACCTTCACAAACAGTCACTGCACTCCTTCTGAGAGGGCCACTGGGTGGGACAGAACAAGCCAAGGGGAGAGGTGGAGGGAGTAGAGGAGGTCGTGAAGAGGAGCAGAAAAGAGGGTGGAGAGGACCCTCACTTTCTGGAGAGGTGCGTCCAGGTGCAGCAGGAACACCTGATAGCTCTGGCCCTTCATAGCGAGATTCTGAGCAGATCATTTTGTTTCTCTGAAGCCTCAGTGTCCTCTCTCTGAAGTGAGGATGACACCTGTTTTACAAAGCTGATGGTGGAGATGACGCAGGTGAAGGTGAACAGTGGTAAGAGAGCATCTGCTGGGCTCTCATGAAATGCCAGGGACTGTGCTAAGGGCTCTGCATGAATCCTATCCCCATTTTTATGCATGAGAAAACCTTCAAGGGGAGAAAGTGACTTTTCAAGAGACAAAGCTGGAATAGGAACCGGAGTCTATCTGACCCTGAAGCCCATGTCTGGTTGCTCTGCTGGCCAGCGGAACAAGTATCAATGTATTTGTGTTGGAGAAGGCCTGGGCCAGGAGAAATCTGCCCTGGGAATACAGGTGCCTCCTACCCCTCCTGTCAGAGGAAAGCTGCCCTGAAGTGTGGGAACCCCCACCCTGCCTAGGGATGCTGTGGAGGGGCTGGTGAGCAGGGCTCTTGCTTTGGTGAACCCACCCTGGCTTCCCTGTGACGTTCCCAAATGGAGGCTGTGGATTTTCTCACAACCTATACACAGCAGGTGAGGCTGGGTTCCTTCCTACCACGCCCCGTTGGTGCTTCTAGACTTTTACTCCTCTGCCGTCTTGTGAAAACCTTGCTCCCCAGAGGCAGGTGCCTAGAGCCCCACCCCCATGCGCCACACCCCCTTCACAGCTGACTTCCGCTGACTGGCCGCCTGCTCATCAGTGCTAATTCCCAGAAGACTTCAGCACCTGGCTCACAGTCAAGCTCCACACCCCAAGTCTGCCATCTTCTCGGGTGAAATCAATCCCCAAATGGATGGCCCATCCAGCATTCTGATATCATCTCCAATGACTTTCTCCATCCCTCTTACACACCCACCATCATGGGCGCACTGTGGATCTGGCCACGTGCAGCAGAGTGTGGCCAGTCGCTCACCACATCATTTCCCTTCTCCTAGGCCCACAGTTAGATTATATTTCCTAGTCCCTGTCAGCAAAAGTGGCCTGCACTGCTTGCAAGCCTGGCCCATAAAACCCACCCATGTGTGGTTCTCTCTCATCCTGCACCTGCCAGCTGGATGCAGAGTCCAGTGGAGGATTCTGAGGCCATGGGAGATGGCAGGGTCACAGAACAAAGAAGCCTGATCCCCAAATCTGCTTGGAGGAGAGCTGCCCAGAAAGCTCTTCATGCATGAATGACCCAGGAGCCAGAAAGACCTGGGCTCTGCCACTCATTAGACGTGTGATTGTGGACAAGTGACTAAACTGTTTTCAGCCTCAATTTCCTCACCTGTAATACAGAAATAGTAACACCTAGTTTGCACAGCTTTTGAAAATCAAAACTACATATAAAAGGATCTAGTACATGTTTGATGCTCGAGATATTAAAATGAAGAACTTTGTAGTTCTTTGGTTTCTAGAGCTCTCTCACTGATAAGACCCAAATTTCAATGAGGTAAGATTTCACAATTCTAACAAAAAGGGTACTAACCATAGCTGCAGGAAACTTGTAAATCAGCAATTATTCGAAGAATATTGTTCATCTGATTGGATCTTTGTTCGTTTTCCATGATGCTGCCTGAGGCAGGATATGCAGAATCAATGTAGATTAAATCCAGAAGATAGATTCCTAAAATTAAAGAAGATATTTCATGACAGAAGGAGCTTACCACAAACCAGAACAAAATAGCACAAAATAGTACTGATCTGCTAAAAAATATAAAGGGTGACTTATGGAAAACTGAGATAATATTTGGACTTTAATTCCAATCCTGATTACTAATTTTTTCACACAGCACTGCCCAACTATAAATCAAACATCTGAGCAACAACCAAAATGTATGCTGGCAAGATTTTAGCATTTCTAGTTCAAATACTCTCCAGCAATAAGGCTTTTACCTGTAATCCAACTAGAAAATAACGGGACATGAAAGGGATGAATACTTGTGTTTCTTACCAACTGCTGAAGTTTAATAGGTCTAAGGTGCCACGTCCAGGAGAACACCCATTTGGGCTGAATTCAGTTTCTTCTTTATTTGCCCAGCTGTCTGTCTATTTGTTCCCCTACCCCTACCTCATCATACATTAACTAAGAAACAAAAGAAAAAATTAAAAAAGCAACAGCTCTCAGTACAAAGAACTAAAGCTAGAGAATTTGGCCAATGGTGCTTAATAAGAAAAAAAGATGTGAAATAAAAATATGGCTATGTTACAGAAATAGTCATATGTAGTTTGCACAGCTTTTGAAGATCAAACCTATGTCTAAAAGGATCTTAATAAGATCCATCGCAGGCCAGTGATAAGCTGGGGGGATTTGAGGACAAACTGCCTGGCTGGGGAAGGGGAAGGGCCGCTGGATATGCAGCCACTACACAGCTCTTAGCTGGCTGACTAGCTGCAGGGCCGAGCTTCAGACACCTGGAGATGTGCATGGGCCAAGAATGGAATGTCCTTTCAGCTGCCCTCCAGGAGCACTGCTGTTGTGCCCACCACACTGGCAGAGTTGGGCAGTAGAAGTGACATAAAGCAGAATTCAACCCAGAAAACATTAAGCAAAGCAAGGAAGAGTGCTTGCTCTAAAAAACAAAAGCCCAGGTGATCGAGAAGATCTAATGGTTATAAATTTATATGCATAAAGAAACAATACATCAAATTATACATAGTATAAAAAAGTTAGAAATGAAAAGTGAGT
Organism: Nomascus leucogenys; assembly: GCF_006542625.1. Lineage (NCBI taxonomy): Eukaryota > Metazoa > Chordata > Mammalia > Primates > Hylobatidae > Nomascus > Nomascus leucogenys. The sequence goes on along the minus strand of NC_044388.1, from coordinate 103,292,506 downwards.
TCAACAAAAACACAACCATAGAGGGAGGCTTTGGTATGTCTTTTCCAGAATTTATATAAGTATAAATGTATACATCATACACATATATATACACATATACACATATATATATATTAATGCAATGATATAGTATTACGGTAACAACGTTAACAAGCTTGGGGAAGAGCATGGTGGTTCATGCCTGTAATCCTACCACTTTGGGAGGCCAGGGTGAGCAGATTGCTTGAGCCTAGGAGCTCGGGACCAGCCTGGGCAACATGGCAAAACTCCGTCTCTACAAAAAATACAAAAATTAGCTGGCCATGGTGGTGCATACCTGTAGTCCCAGCTATTTGGAAAGCTGAAGCAGGAGGATCGCTTGAGCCCAGGAGGTGGAGGCTGCAGTGAGCTGAGATTGTGCCATTGCACTCCAGCCTGGGTGACAGAGCAAGAGGCTGTCTCAAAAAAAAAAAAAAAAAAAAAAGGCTAGGCATGGTGGCTCATGCCTATAATCTCAGCACTTTGGGAGGTCAGGATCACCTGAGGTCAGGAGTTCAAAACCAGCTTGGCTAACATGGTGAAAGCCCATCTCTACCAAAAACACAAAATTAGTCAGGTGTGGTGGTGGGCACCTGTAATCCCAGCTACTTGGGAGGCTGAGATAGGAGAATCACTTGAACCCAGGAGGCGGAGGTTGCAGTGAGCTAAGATCGGGCCACCGATCTGTTGCCAGCCTGGGCAACAGAGCAGGACTCTGTCTAATAATAATAATAACAATAACAAACTTGGTTTTCTATAAATGAAAATATAGTTCTTTTCAGGTACCCATGGAGTACAAAAATTGATTGTGATATAAAGAAAACCTCAGTAAGTCCTAAAAAGTAAATGCTGTATTATCTACTTTCATTGACCTTACTACATCTAGGATTTAACAATAAATACAGAAAAAAACCTAACCATTTGAAAACACACACGCATGCACACACACACTCATGTAACTCTTAGGTCAAAGAAAAAATAAAAAATCTCTTTGAAGAATCTATTCGAAGACAATGACAAGGAGAATACTGCATATCAAAACTTATGGGTTCTGACCAAAGTGGTAATCAGGGGGAAATTTATAGCCTTAAAAATTTACTATTAAACAACTAAGAATTATTACAAACATTGGAATTAACTTGGTTAATTATATAAAAGTTGTGAGGGTTTGTGCATGGATAGATGAGCACTGCACTAAGAGTTATATGTTCATTATCTGATTTATCCTTCTAACAAGCTATTTTACAGAGAAGGAAAAGGAAACTCAGAGAGGATGTGTAACTTGCTCAAGGTCATGCAGCTGGTAAATGATAGAGACAGGAGTCGAACCCAAGCCTGCCCCCTCCAGAGTACACACTTCCTGTCGTTACAGTGGAGCACTGGTGCTAGATACCATGAGTCATTCGTCTGCTTTTAAAATAGATGCACATTGTTACGGGAAACTGTTAAATCACAGAAACATATGCTAATGCTTCTCACAGGAGCCATTACCACTTCCTTTCTTCCTGGTGGTACCATGTTTCCAAAATTTTAATAATTAGAAATAATTTCCCTTGTAGAGAAACTCCAAGTTTGGTGAGTTTGAATCCACAGATTTATTCTTTCTCTTCACCTTGTTTTTCTTCTCCCCTCTTAAACATGTAACTCAGTTACCACCCTGAAGTGTCAGCAATGGCAATCCTGAAAATGCTATTACGGCTTCACCCACAACAAAAAGCATCCTCTAGTGCACGGCAGGGAGTGAAGAGATGTGGGACATAGGGCAGCTTTATTCCAGACGCAATGTGCAGACTTCGGCCCAGCTGGCTCAGAGTGGCAGAGTGAAAGCTCAGCCTAGGAGCAGAGAAACTGGAGAGTAGGATGGGGGGAAAGGAAACTTGCTCCCGGGGGATCAAATCCAAGACAGAAACTTCCCTTCTGTCTCATGGGATCCTGCCACCAACCCTGGAAAGTAGGAGGAGAAAACTAAAGCTCAGAGAGATTAAGAAACCTGCCCAAGGCCTCACAGTAAGGGTGATGGAATTTGAACCCAGGTCTATCAGGCTGCTGCACCCATGTTCCCACCCACTGGTCATCAGAAACACAGAGGGAGTTGCCTTTTCTCAAGTAACACCCTCAACATGAAAGGTGCACCCTATGCTGCCCTGTGAGGACAGGTGCTGGACACTGGGCCTCCTCTTGGGTTCCTGGAGGTGGATCCCTGAGTGGTGCTCTGCAAACTGAGGCCCACAGAGTTCATAATTCCCCTCTACAAAACGTGCAGATGCCCACACCTGCCTACTCCTCAAGACCCAGGAGTGTGAGCCAAGGCCATACCTGCTGAGGACTGGGTAAAGCACCCCTCAAAAGGAAGCCTCCTGGCTCCAATGACGTGGGGAGACCTTGAGCCTAGGCAATGCCTAGAAAGAACCTCCATATAAATAGCCTTTCACTCCCACAACGAAAACCACAGCACAAGCAGCAAGTTTCCTACAGTTAACAATGCACAAATCCACAGAAATCTTTTCAGTACTGTATTAGGCCACAACAGAGATATGTATAAGCCTAAACTATAATGAAATCATAAGAATAACCACCTTCCACTTGTACCATGTCAGGCACAGTGCTGAGCCCTACATGTAGTTGGCACTCCCCACAACTATACTCAGACACTTGTTTGCATCATTTGCGTATTTCAAATCTGATTCCCCATCAGGCCTAATGCCTCAAGGGCGGGAAGTGTGTCTTGCTCCAGGAGCTCAATCTCCAGCATCCAGAACCCAGCACACGGGAGCTGCTTGGTAAATGCTGGCTGACAAAGGAATGCATGAGAGAAGGCATATTTTATTTAACTCATAAAATAACCTTATGAAGCACATGTTACCCTCGTTTTGTAGCTGAAGAGAGAGCCACCACCAGTCAAGTGATGATAAAGAGAGCTAATGCTTACCGAGCACATACTGTGTGTCAGTTGCCCAGATTATCGATTCATAAGAAAAATGCTGTTGTCAGGGAGGTTTCATTGTGATTTTATAAGGGAAGAAACTGAAGCTGAGAGTGGTTACACCGCTTGTCTGTGGCCACACAGCTGGGAAGTGGCAGAAGCAGGATTTGAGCACAGGTCTGTCCAGGTTGCCTATGGGCAGTTCTTCTTTTACTCCAGCCAGACTCTCTGGTGTATGGCAGCCAGTGAGGCAAGATAGGGGCATAGGTGAACCCAGGCTATGGCTGTCCCTGCCTGATTTCCCCTATGGGGTCAACACTCTCCAAAAGGGTTCATGAATCTACTGTGGCTGCCTCCCCTGTGCCATCTACCACCTGCTACTCTCCACCTCCCTCATGCCCACTGTGGTCAGTCTGGTCAGCCCCCAGGTCCCATCATCAGTGTCCCACCCAGTCCTGGGGGTCCTTCCAGCTCTGCTACATGACAAGCAGCTGTGGTATAAGTGAGAGAACGTGGGGCCCCGATCCAGGAGACTCGGAACCCTGGCTCTGCCGCTCACCAGCTGGGTGGCCTTAGGCAAGCCTTTTTACCTCCCAGGGCCTCAGTTTCCTTGACTGTGAATAAGGGTAATAACAGTGGTTTACACGAGTCTCCCAGTCCAGGGCCTGGACCACTTAAGTGCATAAGAAGCTGAGCTGACCTTATGGCTGGCCCTATTCGAAGCAGCAGCATGGGAGGAATGAGCCCAGCTGGGTTTGCCACAACCATGGATGGCGCCCAGATGCCGACTGCATGGTGGCCACCCCCTAGTTGGACCAGTGCTTGGAGCTGTCACCTGGACTGGGACAGCACAGCTGGACACCTCAGCTCCTATTCCTATTTACACAGAGTTACTAAAGCAGATGACGCTGTGATGTTGGCCTTATGAAGATGGACAGTAATTGGATCAGCCATTGGCCCTGGCTGCCTTGGGGCTGGACAGTGCCAGGGACCAGGCAAGGCTGAGAGGTGCAGACCTGTTGGGGGAAATAACCCTGACAGTAACAGCCACTGTCTACTCTAGGGAAGGTAGGTATTGTGTTTACCATGGCACCTTACCAGTGACCCTGTACAGAAGGCACTCCTGTTCCCCACCATTTTACAGATTAGGAAACTGAAGCTTAGTTTCAGTTGGCCAAGATCACACAGCTTGCAAGTGAGAGAATTAGGATTTGAATTCAGGACTGCCTGACTCCAAAGATCTGGGACAGAGAGGAGTGCTAGGGGCTGGAGGCTGGGGGCTGGAAGTCATTGGCTGGCACAGGGATGAGGATTCCAGGCAGAGAGTTGGGGGTGTGAGGACCCCTGCTGTGGCCTGTCTTCCCCCAATCCCCAGGACACTGCTGGCAGCTGGCATCTGCCCCATGGCCATGCCCACCCGCAGACTGGACCTCCTCTGAGACAGATCGCAGACCATGCTTAGGCTCTGCTCCCTCCTTCCATGCCCCACACAGGGCCTGGTGACACTGCTGTAGCTGCCACATGAGTGCCAACCAGACCGCCGTGGTGAGGCAGACCCCCAGGGCCAGAGTGAGCAGCTCTCAGCTCGTTCTGCTCCAGAAGCTCTCTGCAGCTGGGCTGGCCTCAACACAAGGGGCAGGTGGCCAAACCTGCTTCCTGACAGTGAATACAGGCTCCCCACCAGAGGTGTCCACAGGACACCCGGCCCCAAGGAGGGAGTGCCAGGCTGACAAAGGAGGTGCTCTTCTGAACAGACACCTTCTCTGAAGCTGAGGGACACCCATGCTCGATGGCCCAGAGCCTGCTTGAAGCTGGGCGCTCATAGCCTCCCCAAGCCAAAGCCCGCGGCTGGCACCAGGGCTTCCCACAAGCCCAGAGACTCACTGCTCCCTTGTTCTCCCATCGCCACCCCGTCTCACTTCCAACCCGAGTCTGGTTTTGGTTTTTCTCATACAGCTATCTTTTTAATAAGGAAAATTCTGCTGTGTTGAGGGGAAAAAAAAAACCCTCTACAGCATAAAAATGTGCCACATTTCCATCTTATACTTTCCATTTTCTCCCTCTCCCTTTTTCAAAGTTTGAGATGAAAGACTTTTTTCCATGTTTTCCTGCTTTGCCTTAAAAAGATCACTTTCAAACTTCAGTATTGAAGAGTGCTGGCATCCAGAACTATACTTGTGTGGTTTGATCATATAAACTGTCCTGATAAATTCCAAATGAAATAACAGAGCAGCAACTCATTAGGATGTGTGTGCTCTCTTTAAGAGAGCACAAAGCATTTCCATCTACTGCATGACGAGATCTCAGCAGGCAGCCCAGGCTCCCTGAGAAGATGGGGAAGACTGTGAGTATTAACTAGCACCTGCTAATTAATATCCATCAAGCAAAACAGGGCTTCAGAAAAAATCCTCATTTAGAGAGTATTCCTTTTGTGAAAGCTATTGGAAGCTTACTGTCACTGAGACAGTTTCCTTGGTCTGCAGAAGGGGGCAGGCGCAGGCAGTCACATGGCAGGTGGTCAGAGGCCATGCTTTCTGGATGAGCACATGGCCTTGTGTATGACTTGGGGTTGTGGCTCATGAATCACAAAGGCACGTGGGCAAAGTCCTGCTGTCTGGACAGAATCCTGAAGTCCAGGGAAGCCAAATCACCTCCTGGCTCCCCAAGGTGAAATGAGGACACAACTATAGATCCCCTCATGCCCTGGGGATTGCCTGGTAATGTACAGGCACAAAGAGGTAATCCACTGTTTGCAAATGTTCCCCCAGAGTGCAATGGATGGCACAGCGTGCACTGGGGTTCTGACTGGCAGTAAGAAGGGGCATGAGGAGAGGGCATGCATCTGGTTACTGTTATTGGCCTTTTTTCATGCTGGACACTGTGCTGAGTATATTACATGTACTAGCTCATTTAACCCTTCAATGACATTTGGGAATAGAGAAGAAACTGACACTTTTTTCTGCCTAACACCCACTCCCTATTTTGGAAACAGCCCTTGATTTCCTTTTGGGGAAATTATACCTCCCACACTCATAACCCATGTGGCTTCGGGGCATCTGGAGCAATTCCACCCCATTCTCTGTCCCAGGGGTAAAAACAAATTTTTAAAAATAATTATTTGGGAAAGAAAAAACACCAAATAATTTTGAGATGAAAAAATAAGTTAAAATTAAAATATCAAAATTATCCACAATGATTCAAGGCCATGTAACTACTGAGAGAAAAGTCCACAGCCTCAAATGCTTAAATTAATAATTAAAAAACATTTAAAAAGTGAACTTAGCATTCATTATATAGAACTAGAAAAAAAACCGAGAAAACAATTTAAAATATAAGAACATAAATAATGAATTTTAAAAAAATCAACAGTCTAGCAGAGTGATAAATAAAACTGAAAGTTGGTTCTTTGAGAAAATCAATGAAGTGGACAGTCCTTTGGTATGTACGACTGAGGAAAAAAACACAGATGAACAATATCAGGGATGAGAGAGGGGATATGATTTCAAATATGGAAGAGATGTTAAAATAGTGGTCTGTGTAAATTTTATGGTAACATATTTGAAAATCTAGATGAAATGAATGCTTAGTAGGAAAATATATCTTCTCAAACTTCTCTCAAGAAGAGGCAAAAAACTTTAATTTACTAATAAAGAGAAAAATATTAATAATGGAGAAAGATACTATTAGATTGGTGCAAAAGTAATTGCCATTACTTTTAATCGCAAAAACTGCAATTACTTTTGCACCAACCTAATATAATTAAAATACAATATCTAGATGATTTTAAGGAACTCATGCATAAAACCGTAAAAGAAAAACTTAACATTACTTAAACTGTTCCAGAACAGGAAAAATCAGAAATAGCTGCAGTTCATTTTATGATGCTAGCATAACCATTACACCCAAACCTGACAGAGGTGGCATAAAACAGAGACCAATCACATTAATAAATCAAGATGCAGGGATTCCAAATAAAACATTATCAAATAAAACTCACTGGCGTGTCCTGATAAAGCACTGAGCTAGACATAGACTTCCTTAATGTGATAAAGGATACACATTAGAAAATTAAAACAATGTTTATACGGAAATCCTATTAAATAGGAACAAATCAGGAATATCTGACATACTGCTATCATTTAACACTATGCTGAATGCACTAGCCAATGTGATAAAGCAAGACAACAAATGTGGAATAAATATTAAAGATGCATATCACGTGTCATTTTTGCAGGTGATATGATGAGTTATCACATTAGTGATATAATTAGACAATTTAGGATAATCAACTGAAAAACTATTAGAATAACGAAGTTAACTTCAAAATAAATATACATAAATCAATGTCATTCTTATATAACAGTAATCATCAGCTAGAAAACACAATGGAAAAAAAAGGGTAATTTACAATAACAGTAAAACTATAAAACACCTGGGAATAAACTTAGAAATGTGTAGATCTATATGAATAAAACATATTTGGTAGAAAAATCATATATAATATCTATTAAAATAAAGTATACACATATCCTGGGCTTATTAATCCTTCTCCAAAGAATCCATTTTACCAAATAAAGGCACAATTCATAAGAATACAAACCTTTTATCTACATCTCTTTGTATCTGAGTTGTTGCAATGAGAATGTAACGCTTTGGTAATTCAGGTAAAAACTAATGAAGTAAAAATATCTGAAGGATTGAAAGATGATGTAAATAAGTAAGGAAATATATAATATTCTTAGATGGGAAGACACAACATTGCAAGGATGTCAATTATTGCCTAATTAACATACACATTTCATATCTGAAATGATTCCAAAGTTCACTTGGAAGAGGAAATGTATGAAAATAAACATTTTTAACAAGAAGAATGAAGAGAGGGGCTTGTTATAAAATGTGCTGTAAGGCCCAGTCATTAAGCAGTATAGTATTGCTACAGAGTTAGACAAATAAAGGGAGCCCAGCAATACATACATAGAGATATAGAAATTTAGTGTACGATGAAGGTATATTTCCAATCAATAGGAAAAAGAACAATCCTTCAATAAATGATATTGAGACAAATGATGATTGGCTTGGAAAAATATAAAGCTGGATCTCTACTTCATTCCTAAAACAGAATAAATTACACATAAATTAGGGAGTTGAAATCTAAATAATACAAGTACTTGAATAAAATACAGGAGAATAATTTTATAATGCTGAGGTATGCAAAGGCTTAAGTGTGACATAAGACCCAAAACCATTAAAAAAAGACTGACATCTGGGGTCCATTTCTTGAAACCCACACACTTCTGCATGATCAAATAAAACACCATACATGAAGCTGAAAGACAAATGTCAGAGTAGGAAAAATATTTGCAATTTATAAGACAGTCAATAGTCCTAATATATAAAGAGCTCCTACAATAAATGCAAATTATGTTATAAAAGATGAGCAATTTGTGGAAGAGTATAAATGTAAATAAAAATGTGAATGATTCCCAAGACTCAGTAATAATCAAGGAATTACAAACTAAAACAAGATATTTTTTCCCATTTATACTGAAAAAGTTCATAAAAATTGATAATAGTGTTGATGAGTGTGTGGAAAAAGTCACATTATACAAGAGTGACTACAGCATAAATTGATAGAAACTTTTGGGAGGAGAATTTGGATGTTCAATAATGTGTTTTCTAGGACCCAGTAATTCCACTTCTAGAAATTTACTCTACAGCAATACTACTACAAATTGGCAAACATTAATAAGAAATGTTCATTGCAGCATTGTTTGTAATTTATAATTATACAAAAAATGCATGGTTTATAGAAATTATTTTATATCCAAGTAGTGGGACATCATGCAGCTATTGTAAGGATAAAATATATTTCTAAGAACTGACACAGAAAGATATCCATGATATGTTTTTAAGTGAAAAACATCAGGTATACCTGTATCAATAGAGAAATCACACACAGAGAACGCATTGCTCAATCTGTTATCGATAGCCATCTTTGGGTATGAAACTGCAGGATTATTTTCTGCTTTATACAATTTTATATTATTTTAACCTTTAGCTATGAATATATACTACAATTTTAGAAGTAAAAAAAGAAGCAAGGTATTTCTTTCTCTTTCTTTCTATTAAAGAAGCAAACACTGTTTTGGCAGGGAGAAGGAGAGCAATATGTGAAGACAAGAATTTCCGAGTGTTCTCAGACCGTGGTTGGTCTTTAGGTTTAGATTTAAAGGCCACAGACATTGACTCCAATCTGTTAGTGCTTCCTATCCCCTCACTCATCTCCCTGCTTTTGGTATCTCCATTTCCAGTCCAGTCTATATCCTGTGATCTTTCTTAAACCCTATTAGACCGTGCTCCTCACCCACTTAAAAATACCCAGTGGTTTTCCATCCCAACAGGCAATGTGAAAACTCCTTAGCACAGCATCCAAGGTCTCTGGGCTCTGCCCCACACTACCTTTCCAGCCTCTTCCTCCACGTCTCATGTGATGGCCCCAACTATGCCAGCCCCTCCATGCAGCCCCTGATGTGCCCTCTGTCTCATGCCTCTGAGCCTCAGCAGAGGGGTTTCCTCCCCTTGCCTCTGTGCCTCCTTCTCCTTCCTGGCTGCTAACTGGCTCCTCCTGGGCTCGCAGCACACTGTCCTTTCCTCGATTACAGCATTTATCCAGGGCAAGGGCTGTGCCTTATCCATCTCTGCATGCTCAAGTGCCCAGCAGCAAGCCTAGCACAGAGCAGGGGCTCAGAAAATGGCTAGGGAAATGACTGGACCCCATGTTGAATCTTTATTTGAACATACACGTCTCCCTTCAACCTGGCCTCTGAAATTCTATTGCTCAGTGGAAGGGTGGCTGTGGTTGCCAGGCACCCCACTCCACAGCCACTCTGTTAAGGGACAGCCCCACACTGTGGTATCTGTAAGCTAAATACTCATATTTCTCAGAGTGCTATAAAGTGCTTCCAGAGGAGCTAACGTCACTAAAAGGAAATGCAAGATGATTCCCCCAGTGAAAGCCTTAGAAACCTGCCTCTATATTGGGTAGAACCGAGGCTGCCCATGTGCCAAGGAAAACACTCTCGAGCTTGTCTTTCCAACCCTGGCTCAGAGATTTGCTACTGTGCACAGAAAGGCTCCCCGAACGTCCGAGGCCACCAGGATCCCGGCCAGAGAGTGAGATCAGACAGCCGCTTCAGTCGCCAAAGTATTTTCCATTTCCACTAATGCACTCGCGTATCTGTGACCACACTGTATCTAGTCTTTAAGTATAACAAAAATAATAATGGAGGCAGATGCAAAACTGTCAGCTTTATTCATTACTCAATGGAAACTGCGTAACAAAAGACAACATTCTAAACCTCAACTACCAATCCCTGCATTCTCTGGAAAACAAGCAACAGATTTTCAGAGGGTTAGCTAGATCGAAACTGATTTTCACTTCCTTAAAGTAAATTCTTTACTGATTTTGCTGAAATGAAATACTGAGAGGTTCCTTGGGCCCTCTGGAAGGAAGAAGGCATCTGATTGTGAATTTATTTGTGGTTTTCAGGCTCAGGTGTTTTGATCTCTCCCTGCCTTTCTCAATGGAGATGAGAGGATGTGAGTCCCCATGGGGAGGTCCTAGGCTTTCAGTGGGCAGGGGCTCCTCCTACTCCATGGCATGAGCCATCTCTGTGGGCTACACCCTTCTCCAGGACACCCTGTGGACACAAGGCACTTGGCCTGGTCAGATCCAGCTGGCCCAGCAGCAGTCCTGCTAGCCCTTGCAGGCCTAATGCCCTGGTCAGGGTCTGTAGGCAGCGCTATTCCCACCAAGCTTGGGAGCCAATCTCACCCAAGGCAGGCCAAGCACTCAGCCCTCAGCTCTGCCAGCAGTGGGTGATGGAATAGCCAGTGCTCTTGTTAGTCTGGTCTTGTGTGGTGGGGTGGGATGGGAAGGTAGGGGAGAGCCTGGGCCATCACTGGCTGGGGTCAGCTTCAGATTGGAAGGCCTACCTACACCTACTCTCCTTGTATTGCCTCTCCTCTGCCCATGAGACTCAACTCCCTTGGAAAAGGACCCAAGAAACTTGACCCTCTGGACTCTGATCTTCCGGTCACCTCCTTGAGACCCATCCTTCTGCTCTGCACCAATTAGTGCACTGGTTCTCCAGCACCAGTTTTACTCAATTCTGACTTCCCCTTCTGCTACACCAGCAGGCCTTGTGGCCAATGCTCCCCTCATTAGAACATTCTGGCTACACTGTCAGAGGATGCTCTGCAGGGAACAGAGGCCGAAGTGGCAGGAAAGCATGTCTGCTGACCAATTAGAAGAAGGAAGGACCCTGAAGGAAGGTGGCAGGTCATTGTGGGGAGAGGAAGCTGCAAGGGCACAGGGTGATGTGCTTAGGGACCAGCTCACTCAGTGATGTCTGCCGCCATCATGAAAGGGCCTTAGCATCACAAATACTCACTGAGGGCCTCCCACATTCTAGACACAGGGGTATACAGGAGAACAAGACAGGCACAGTCCCTGAACCCATGAGGCATACAGCCTGGCAGGAGAGGGACATTCAACAGAGGCATTAATTACACCAACAGTTAAGGGCATGAAACTGCTAAAAAAAAAAAAAAAAAAGTAATCCTCTAGCATATATTTACTTGGGGGAATCAACCTCAGGTGCCAATGAGAGACCCCAAAGGAATCAAGAGACGAGTGAAACAAAAGCGGGTTAGCTATGTCTTCAGCATTCACAGAATTCATTCAACTACTCTCCCCCTGCCCCGGCTACTCTCCTCAACTCCAGAGATGTTAAGTAATCTGCCCAAGGTCACTCTGTGACAATGGTAGGATTCCAGCCCAGACAGTTTGACTGCAGAACCCACACTCACATATACTTTGTCATATGTGATGTTCACATGTAGCTCAACACATACACTGGAGGAAAGAGACGAAAACTACGAAAACCTGAGGCATCTGTGTTCAAATCCTGGCATTGCCACTTATTGTTCAGTGTGATTCTGGGTGAGTTATTCAACTCCTGGAACCTTGCTTTCTTTCTCTGGGAGATAGAGATAGTATCTGTAACTTTCTCACAGGGCTGAAGAGGAAAGGAGATAACGCATGTGAAAGGGTTGCAGATTATCTGGATAATGTTGGCCCTCAATGAAGTTACTTGAGAAAAAAAATCCCTGAAGCTTTAGGAGGAGATGGGGGTACAGACCAGTTTCTGGAAACCTTCCAGAAGAGACTAGGTAGCCCCTCACAGAGCTTTCCCTGACTTACCACTAAAAACCTCCTTACCAACTAAGACTTATGTACAGACAGCCTTAGTGCTAGGATCTAAGAAATTTAGTATACTACAGGGCAGATATACAGGACAGAAATTGAACAGATTTATACCTTACCTCTTGAAACCAAAATAATTCGTATCTCCTGGAGCTTTTCCCAAGACACAGTGATCCAAGGCTATGGAAACCAGAAAATTTGGGCCAATGACCAGTACACTCACTGCCCAGTAGGAGCTGATCGGAGGGGTTCTAGAATGCTCTGACTCACCCTTTGCCCACCATCTTCTTACATTCATTTGGAGATTGCTACTTCCAGAAAAGAACTGGAGTGTGCCAGGAGGGAAGCCCAAATGCCTTGCCTATTAATAAACCCCAAAGCTGAATAGATTTTACTACATTCAAGGGTACATTCAGGGGAAAGAAAATCCAAAAAGGAGCATAGGAAAGAATACTTCCAAGTAATGGGTTTGAACTGCAGGTAGGAGAAGTAGAGGGATAAGAGAGACCACACCTCCCCACACAGTCTATTCCAGGATCTGGAAGAAAGTTCAAACAGCTTTTCTTTTGAATACAGTACAAGAAGACAAGACTTCTGTGATAAGAGAGAACTATCAGAGATGAAACCGCAGGTGGACGCGATGGAAAGAGAGATGCATGAGATACGAAAAAAAATAAAAGAATACTAAAAACATAGCAGAAAAATTAAAAAATTAAACAATAAGGAGTGAGGCAGATACTGCGGAGATTTGCATCATGGATGTGGTGGGCAAGGTTGGCAAGCTCTCCCTCAGTGCCAATGAAAAGAGAAAGGGAAGAAGGGGAAGAAAGAACATAAGGGGATACAAGAGCCTGAGAACAGAGAGATGACCCAGAGAAGGGTGTTTTCCTGAATTCAAGTAGTTAGCCAGAAAGTATCTAGGGATAGAACTCAAGAGTATATCAGGCTCCAGGAAAGAGATCTATGCCTAGATACATTCTGAGTTTATTAGGTTCCAGGAAAGAAATCTATGCTAGACACATTCTGGCTAAACACTTGAATTAAAAACAAAAATAAAAACAAAAAACTCCTGCAAAGACTCAGGCAAAACACAAAAAGCAAAAAATAAAAAATAAAAAAACCATAAAAGTGACCCCTGACCCTCTTTATTTCCCTTTTCCCTCTGCTGTAATTGAATTATACACTCCACCAGACGAGCTATGATGCTGTATGGTAGCTGCTGGCCTTACCACCTGCTTCCCTGCGGGAGGAGGAGCTTCTAGAAGGCAGGAAGGACTGTTTACCCATGAAATATTAGTGGACATCTGATGATACGTCAATTGCTTTGATTTTTTTTAAAGAAGGATATTTTCCCTTAGTAATTATGGTACTTAGATATAAAGACCCAAAGAGATAGGATTTTGGATGCCATAAAATTCTGGTCAACGCACATGTTTTTCCATATAAATCTATGGGGTTGTTTCACCATCACAGATCAGCAGCGGCAGCAGCTGTCAACTTCTGAATTCACTCTTTTTTTTTTTGAGACGGAGTCTTGCTCTGTTGCCAGGCTGGAGTACAGTGGTGCGATCTCTGCTCGCTGCAACCTCTGCCTCCCGGGTTCAAGCGATTCCCCTGCCTTAGCCTCCCGAATAGCTGGGACTACAGGCATGTGCCACCAAACCCGGCTAATTTTTTTTGTATTTTAGTAGAGACGGGGTTTCACCATGTTGGCCAGGATGGTCTCGATTTCCTGAGCTCGTGATCCACCCGCCTCGGTCTCCCAAAGTGCTGGGATTACAGGCGTGAGCCACCGCGCCCGGCCCTGAATTCACTCTTAATGGATCACAGCCACTGTAGCCACACTCCCTCATCAGCGGTCTGTGAAGCCCGCAAACTCCTTCTGCAGATGCCACCCAAATCCCTGGGGCAGAAAGCAAGCACTTGGGTGGCTTTCACGGTTGCATCCCATCTGGTGAGCTCTAAGGATGAACGCCTTTCTTTGGGGCTCGGTAGTGAGGCTGCCCTAATAATCCAGTTGTAAGAGCCCAGGAAAGGGCATCTCTGTCGAGTCCAGTTTGAGATGGGGATGAGGATGCCTCACGCCAACTCCTTGAGCATGAGCATCCCAAACGCAGGAAGCAGGAGCTTATACTTGGTCATGAAGGGCATACAAATGCCCACTCTGCACAGGCTGCACCTAGTGCAGCTGTGTGGGTGGGGTGAGGGGGGTGGTAAAGTAGCCTAGGGATACCAGTAAGAAGGCCCATTTGGAGCTTGGAAAGCTTAAAGCAATGGTGAAAGAGGAGTAATTTGAAGTGTTCTCTTCAAAGGCTGCAATGGGTACTGGTCTGGGAAAAGGCCTGCTTCTCTCCTTCGGTAAGGGTTCCTGACAGTGATCTGGCCCCTGGTGACCCTGAGCCCACAAACAGGGGCACTGGGAGAGGTGGGGCTCAAATGAGGCTCCTGGGTCAAGGGAGCTGCCTCAGAGCATGAGGTGGGAGAATGGGAGCCTGCAGGCAAAAGAATGCTGGGAATGGTGACCGTGGTCACAAGCTCTGGGCTGAGCAGCACTTGCACAATTTCATGGAGTCTTCATTTTACAAAAGAGGAAAGGGAGGCTCAGAGAGGCTAAGTTGTTTGTTCAAGATCATACAGCTAGTGTGTGGCAGAGCTGACACTGCATCCCAGGTCTGACTCTTGAGTCTGGGCCCTGATCCATGGCATGGCTTCAGCTTGCCCTTCCCAACCTGGCCTTATTTGACTGCATGTGAATGTGTGAAGCTGCTGAGCCAGGGCAGGGGTGCTGCCATATGGGCTGACCTGAGCCATCTCCCAGCTCATCTACCAAAAGCACTCCAAGGAAAGCATCATGACCTTCTCCATCCACGTGGGGAAACTGAGGCTCCGAACGGTAGGGTGAGTTTCCCAAGGTCTCTTGGCCCACAGTTGGAGGAGACGAGGTTTGAATCCAGGTCTGGCTGGCCACAAACCCCGCTCCTTCAACCTCCTGGCCATGGCTGGGTAGACTCCAGGGGCCCACCTGTCAGCCATGAACCTCTGTTTTGTGTTCACACTGAGAGCTGAGTTGTGTGGTCCCCACTCTCTGTGATCCTTAATCCAGTCCTGGAGGGTAGGTGCACAGGCCTTGCCCTCAGAGGGGGCAGATGTCCTGCTGGGGACTGGAAACATCTCCAGACCAGAACAGGACTTAGTTCCAAGTGGATTACCACGAGCTCAGGAAGACAAGTCTGATTCACAGCCCATCAAACCTCACTGAACAGGCTCATGGTGCCCAGCTCCACTATGTTGCTGGGCTCAGGCCTCTAGAGCCAAACGCTTCCTTTAGTAAGATCCCGGTGTCAGCACCACCCCTATCATGGACCTCACAATAAAGCCTTCTGAGATTTCTCAGCTCCAACATTGGAAGACAACGATAAGACACCAGTGTCAACCAGTGGATGAACTAAACTCAGAACCAGAAGGCCTGCCACACTCTGCAATAGCAGCAGCTGCTCCAGGACCAAGCGATCCTCTGCAGGCCAGCCTGGACAGGGTAGGGCTCTAGAGCCAGGCGGTCTCGGTGGGTCGGGGGGATGCTGCCATTGACTTGTGGCTTCAGGACAGTTCCTCAGCCAGAACAGTTCCTCTGGTCCTCAGTTTTGGCCTCTGTAAACAGGGGTAACAACGGTGCCTCCCTCATGTGGAGGTGTAGACAGAATGAGGTATATATGAGGTCATTGCTCAATAAAGGTTAGGGTGATGGTGATATCATTAGTAGAAAATGGCAGGCCCAGACTGCAGAGAAACGAGGACCCAGGCCTCAGTTTCCACTCCTCTCCAACGTGTTCTCCCTCCTCCAGCCCTACATTCTGTTCCATCCACAGCGAGGGCTGAAAAAGTATGCAACCGCCTTGAGAACAACTTATTCCCTTGCCCTTGCCTCCTCTCTGATCCTCTATCACAGCCAGAGGTGAAATGGGCTCTCTTGTTTGGGGAAGGGGATTCTCCATGGCCTGGGAGCCCTCCCTACTCTCCGGGGTAGCACAGGAGGTAGGGAGACCTGGTTTGAACACCCACCCCACTGGGTGACCCTCGTTAAACAACCTCACCCTTCTGAGCCTCATCTCATGTGCTCTCACCTCATGTGTCCAGGCTGAGCATTAAATGAGGTCATATGAGCAAACCAACACGGTGCCTGGCACACAGCAGCTTTGTTCATTCATTCAGTCATTCATTCGTTTATTCACCAAGTAGCTGCTGAGCACTTTCTCAGTTAAGCTCTGTGCTAGGCTCACAGGATACAACAGTGAGAAAAACCAGACGCTCCCTACTCCCCTCATGGGCCTGACAATGGCCAAGCACTGAAGAAGTGCCTGTGTCCTTCCTCTCTTCCATGGGAGCCCCACATCCAGCCCAACTGGCCCCCACCTGGGTGTGCAGAGAGAATCCCAGGCTGGGGGCTCACAGCTCGGGAGGCCAGCTGCAGTCTGGGCAGGGATGGCAGCCTGGGAATTCTGCTTATCTTCTGGGCAACCACAGCTTCTCATACATCAGACCCACAGGTACTGTGCTGCCTCCCACAAAATGTGCTTTATTTCTAAGACATGTGTGCCCAAAAAAGTATAATTATATATCAGTAGTGCTACCAATTCCTGGTCTATGTGAAGGGACTCAAGGTTTTATACCTACTGAGGAGGAGTTTAGGGCAATGTTAGGTTACAGACTTTGCTGTAAGTTCTAAAGGACATGGGCAAGTTAAGATATTTACTTTATTTGAATCTTAATTCCCATTTTTTGCAAGATGAGCATAACTCCAACCTTGCAAGGCTGTTTTGAGAATCAGAGTTTTCATGCGAATGCCTTTAATACACCAACAGTAATGATAATGATAACACCACCACCAGTGACCAACATCTGTTAGCATTTACTGAGTGCCCAGCATCGTGCTAAGTGTTTCTCAGGCATTAATTCATTCTTTTATCCAATAAATATGTATCGAGGGAATAGAAAACTCAGAAATAAAGCTGCACACCTACAACCATCTGATCTTCAACACGGCTGACAAAAACAAGCAATGAGAAAAGGACTCCCTACTCAATAAATGCTGCTGGGATAACTGGCTAACCATATGCAGAAGATTAAAGCTGGACCCCCACCTCTCACTGTACACAAAAATGAGCTCAAAATGTATCAAATATTTAAATGTAAGACTTTAAACTATTAAAAATCCTAAAAGACAATCTAGGAAATACTCTTCTTGACGTCAGCCTTGGCAAAGAATTTTTGGCTAAGTCCCCAAACGCAAATGCAACAAAAACAAAAATAGACAAGTGGGACTTAATTAAACTAAAGAGCTTCTGCACAGCAAAATAAACTATCAACAGAGTAAGCAGACAACCTACATAATGGGTGATGATATTCACAAATCATGCATCTGACAAAGACCTAATAACCAATCTATAAGAAACCTAAGCAAATCAATAAGCAAAAATCAAATAACCCCGTTAACAAATGGGCAAAAGACATGAACACACTTCTCAAAAGAAGACATACAAGCAGTCAACAAACATGAAAAGCTGCTCAGCATCACTAATCATCAGAGAAATGCAACTCAAAACCACAGTAAGATACCATTTCACACCAGTCAGAATGGCTATTATTAAAAAGTTAAAAAATCAACAGATGCTGGTCAGGCTGCAGAGAAAAGGGAACACATACACAGTTGGTGGGAATGTAAATTGGTCCAGTCACTGTGGAAAGCAGTCTGGAGATTTCTCAAAGAACTTAAAATAGAGCTACTATTCAACCCTGCAATCCCATTACTGGGTATATGCCTAAAGGAAAATAAATCATTTCTATCAAAAAGACACATTCAAGCTGGCTGTGGTGGCTCACGCCTGTAATCTCAGCACTTTGAGAGGCTGAGGCAGGAGGATCACTTGAGGTCAGGAGTTTGAGACCAGCCTGGCCAACATGGTGAGACCCCATCTCTACTAAAAATGCAAAAATTAGCCAGGCGTGGTGGTGGATGTCTGTCATC
Organism: Nomascus leucogenys; assembly: GCF_006542625.1. Taxonomy (NCBI): domain Eukaryota; kingdom Metazoa; phylum Chordata; class Mammalia; order Primates; family Hylobatidae; genus Nomascus; species Nomascus leucogenys. Next base: position 103,274,275 of record NC_044388.1, on the reverse strand, counting down.
CCAGCTACTCAGGAGGCTAAGGCACAAGAATCACTTGAATCTGGGAGGCCAAGGTTGCAGTAAGCTGAGATTGCACCACTGCACTCCAGCCTAGATGACAGAGTGAGACGCTGGCTCAAAAAAAAAAAAAAAAAAAAAAAAGACACACGCACTCACATGTTCATCACTGCACTATTCACAATAGCAAAACCGTGGAATCAACCCAGGTGCCCATCAATGGTAAAATGGATAAAGAAAATGTACATATACACCATGGAATACTACATGGCCATAAAAATGAAATCATGTCCTTTGAAGCAACATGGATATAGTTGGAGGCCATAATACCAAGCAAATTCACACAGGAACAGAAAAGCAAATATTGCATGTTCTCACTTATAAGCAGGAGCTAAACGCAGGGTACACATGGACATAAATATAGGAACAACAGGCATCATGGACTATTAGAGGCGGGAGGGAGGAGGGGTGTGGGCTGAAAAACTACCTATTAGGTGGCATGCTCCCTACCTGGGTGATGAGAGTCATACCCCAAACCTCAGCATCATGCAATATTCCCATGTAACAAATATGTACATGTACCCCCATACCTAAAATAAAAGTTTGAAATTTAAAAAATAGATAACGTATCGAGAATCCACCATGTTCTCCCTGCCACAGATACTGCAGGAAACAAAACCAATACGGTTCCTGCTTTTGTGCAGCTTACTGCCTAGCAGAGGCGTCAAACAGTAAACAAATAACTGCATGAATAATTACTTAAATAAATGGAATAATATGAACAACAAAGACTACATCCAGTCTTCCATTTATATAAATGCCATTATATATATTTTCTAGATGAGGAAACGAAAGGTCAGAGAGGTTGGGAAGCTTGTCTCAAGCCACAGACCTGGTAAGTGGCAGGGCTAGGCCTCAAATCTCATTGAATAGGAATTATTTTGCCTAAAATAGCATCAGAGTTCAAAAGCATCTGCAGAGAGCTCCACATCTTCTGGGGCTCTACCTCTAGTCTAAGAGCTGCTCAGAGTAAAGGCGGAATCGGAGCAAGTGGCTTGCTGTGCCTCCACGCAGCCCTCCCCGGGCTGAGTCAGAAAGATGGAGGGCTGGGTCCCTTGGAGTTACTTAACCCTGGGAAAGAAGGCATCATGAGGAAGAATTCTACGTCCTCCAATAGTCAATAAATGAGTTTAGGGAAGTAACTGCCCCATTTTTGAAAACATAAGGGTAGCAGATATCACCAGTAGGTGACAACCCAACCAGGATACCTCAGAGGAACCCTGGGTGAAAAGATGCAGGTCGTCACAGGGCCTGGAGGGTAGGCGTGCCCACCTGGCTCTGCCACTGATCAGCGCTGTGGCCTGGAGTTCCTCCTCTAAAAAACAGGGAGAATAAGAGCACCTCCCTTGGAGGGCCACTGTGAGGCTACAGTGAGATAGTACCGACGAAGTGCTTAACTCAGTGCCAGGCACGGAGAAGCTGTCCTCCTGTAGACACTGAAAGTCAAGCTGGTCCTCCCTCCAGCAAAGTGGATTTCAACAATGAAATACAACCCAGCTGGAGTGTCAGGGCCCAGCAGCTCTATTTCTTATCTTGCTTTATATACTGTAAGGCTATTTTTGCCTTACTTACATATCACCTTCATGATTTTTGCCAACATAGTACCTATATTTTTTTTATTGTGGCCAAATACACCCACCATAAAATTTACCATTAGTGACATTTATTACATTCATGCTGTTGTGTAACTATCATCACTATTTTGTTCTGGAACATTTTCTTCACCTCAAAATGGAATGCTACAACCATTAAGCAATCACTCCCCATTCCCCCCTTTCCAGCCTAGGCTACCACTAATGTACTTTCTGTCTCTATGGACTTACTAATTCTGGACAATTCATATAAATGGAATCATACAATATGAGACCTTTTGTGTCTGGCTTCTTTCACTTAGCATTTTCAAGGTTCATCAGTGTCATAGCATGGATCGGTACTTCACTGCCTTTATGGCTAAATGGTATTCCACTGTATGCATATACTACTTTTTGTTTATCTATTCATCTGTTGGTGGACATTTCAGTTGTTTCCATGCTTTGGCTATTGTGAATAGTGCCATTATGAACATTCATGTACAAGTTTTTGTTTGAACATGTGTTTCTTCTTTTGGGTATATACCCTGAGTACAATTGCTGGGTCACACTATATGATTTTTTACTTCACTTTTTGAGTGAAATCATAAGTTTGATGTGTTAATAACATTAAGATAAATACTTAGCTATCAAAGTAAGGTTATCTACAATGCCATCTAAAATCATGAGGACCGAAAGTAGTGCATGCCCACACTCTGGGAAACTCAGATTTCATGTGTTCCTGCACGAATCGTCCATGAGGGCCACTGCTGGGGTACTACGGGCCCAGGAGCTAATGCTGGGTGGGGATCCAGCGGTCACCTGATGGGTCAAAAGCACTGTTAGAGGGGGATAGCCAAGGCTCTGAGCCAGGGAAGCAGCTCCATTTTCAGGCCTCAGGGCTAAGCTTTCAGAACATGGGGTGGAGAGGATAAAAGGAAGTGGCAGGGAAGGAACAAGGCTGAGGGTTCCAGGCTTCAGCACCAACAACGGAGATGACTTCCGAGCAGAGGCTCAAAGAGGGGATCTGGGGGCTAGTCTCAGGCTGCCCCTCCCACAGTCTAATCCATCCTCTGCTGTGCTTGTGGCCAACTCTCCAGGTGCCCAGAAGGGGAGGGCAAGGGCAGAGCAAAGGGGCTTGCCTTCAGCTTTCTTCAGACATTCTCCAACGAGGAGTCCTGCCCCTATATGGAGACCTCTGTCTTGGTAATTACGGAGCACCTAGAAAGAAGGGTTGTTTTCAGTGGGAACTCTTTCATCTCTGTCTTAAATTATACATCATGACTTAATGTTAACTCTGATGTCTTCTAGAATTCAAGTGAGACATAAACATACTCCCAGAAGCACAGAGTCTGCATTCATTACTGGGACCACCTTGACCAAATAAGAGGTGTCACCAAGTCTATTTATAGTTTAAATATCTCTCAACTGCCCTTTCTTAAAATCTGTTGAGGTAGTTTCCACATAAACAAGGAGGAATGTCTAGGCCCTATCATCATTCTTTCATTAGGGCTTCATATCTAGAGGGTAAGCAGACGTCAATCAAACCACAGCATGGGGCTATGGAGAAAAAGTATAGGAGCTCTGGGCAGAGCAATGGAGTGAACTGAGAGGTGTAGATTAATAAATAAAAGCCGCCATTTAAAATCCAGTTATCATTGAATTTAAAATAAGACCAGTGTGAAAGCTAGCAGGGTTGTGGTGAAATCAGGAAACCCATACACTGCTGGAGCAGGGTGAGCTGGTTCAACCCTTTGAGAAAGTATCAGGGATTCCAAAGCCAGAATAATATTGGTATCCTTTGACTCAGCAGTTGCTCTCCCAGGAACTTATTCTGAGGAAATAATTCTAAAAGAAGGGAAAACATTGTACACACCAGGGTATTTATTGCAGGGAAATCTACGGTGGTTAAAAGAAAACAAACAAAAACTTGGAACCATTCTAATATCAAACAATAGGGAAATAGCTAAGGAAATTAAAATAACTACTTAACAAAAATACAGAACCGCAAAGTACTGGAACAGTGGAATTTTAAGTGCTTTAAAAAATTTTACAGCACAAGCCGGGCGCGGTGGCTGACGCCTGTAATCCCAGCACTTTGGGAGGCTGAGGCGGGTGGATCACCTGAGGTCAAGAGTTCGAGACCAGCCTCAACATGGAGAAACCCCGTCTCTACTAAAAGCACAAAATTAGCTGGGCATAATTAGTGGTGCATGCCTGTAATCTCAGCTACTCGGGAGGCTGAGGCAGGAGAATTGTTTGAACCCGGGAGGCGGAGGTTGCGGTGAGTCGAGATCGCGCCATTGCACTCCAGCCTGGGCAACAAGAGCGAAACTCCGTCTCAAAAAAAATAAATAAAAATAAAAAAATAAAAAAATTTTACAGCACTGTTATATAGTTTGTACATTTTAAAAAAGAGCCGATTAATCATTAAGATATAACTTTCTTCTAATAATTGATATTTACTGTCCAGATTTATTATCAGAGTAGCAACATAACCACATACATACATACACACACAAATGTATATAATGTAAATATAAATAAAGAGTCAACAAGCTCAAAGAACAGTCATTTCCTCTCAAAATGCCAGGCAATTAACTATACAACCCTCTTTTCAGTTATTTAATTGGCTGATCATTGTGTGTTCTAAGCCAGAAGCAAGTAAAATGTCTGTGGTCCTGCTGTGATTCCAGAGTCTTATTTGCAACCCAAGAGAACTGAGCTTGGAGGCCCTCCTGTGGAGGGAGTCATGGACCTGCTGACTCAACCTGACCTGCTTGGACACTCCATGGTGCTTCTCTGCTAGCCACCCTGGCTTTTGCTTCCCTCTAGATGCGCCCATCATGCCCACCCCTCCAACTGCCTCCAGAGTCCTCTTCATCCAAACAATTAGGTGGGATCACTTAGCCTAGCACTCTAGGCTGTCTGCAGTTTGACCCATCTCACAGACCACTCACAGCATAGTGTGGCACTCACCAATGAACACACTGCAGAGTGGATGATCACCTCCCTTTTCTTAGACACTCTATTCCTACTGTTGCAACCTGAGACCAGGGCTTCCCATACATCTGCATATGAGGCTGGTCTGTAAGGATGGATCCCCTAATGCCCTCTTAGAGGCATCTCCTGCTCTCTATGATGTGACGAGCCATCTAGGGCTCAGACCGCAGGGCAGGAGTGCCCACAGCCTTTGCTAGCCTGCCACTTGTATTTTCTCCCAGAATGTTCCAAATGAAGCAACTACCATTTAGGGTGTTGCTCTTGTCATTATCAACAGACCTATGCAAGGCTGGATTTTTACAAAGGACTGTGGAAAACACCAAGTACTATAGTGGAATTTATTGAATATGGGGTTACATATTCAATAATGTGATTTTTGAAAACATACTATTACTGAATAATTTATTGAATACATAACCCCAAATGACAAATTCATATCAATGATTCATTTACATATGAAGTAAAACATGCAATAAAAATTTACATTTCAATTTTCTATATTTAAAATATTTAAAATGAAAGACACTTTAAAAAAACCTTTTAAAATATATTAGCAAAAGGCTGCCAGTTGTCCTTACTTGGGAAAAAATATTCTTTATTCTGAGATTATGCCCTGCTTACATTGTAGGTGTTAAAATGTTCCTTTCTCCAGGAAATGATAAGGATATTTTCTTTTTTTTTTTTTTTTTGCCATTAAAAAAAATTGGCAACCCTGTGAGAATCTCTGTAGTTTCACTTTGAAGCTTCCCTTGCCCATGAAATCCAAAGTCTGGGACCCACTGGCCTGAGATCATACGTGGTTCTCTGGCAGCAGTCAGGCTGTTGGTTGGCATGGACTGTGCCTGAGCTAGAAACCCCCAAGGGTGCTTCTGAGCAAGGAAAGCGAGATGGCTAGGGAGGGAGGCAGCTTTGCATTACTGTTGGCTGGAGGACCTTTAAAACTTAAAATATTTGAAAGTTAAGTAGGCAGGAATTTCAGTTTGGCACAAAAATCTCAAACTTGAGTTTACTTCTTCCCTCTTTTTCAGTCAGAGTTTATATCTTACTGTATGGCTGACTGCCTGAATCCCAATCTCACGAACACCCACAATCCCTGGCATTCCCTGGCACTACCCAGCAAAGCCCCATCTTTGCATCAGTCTCAGAAGGAGTTTCCCAGATGCTGCACCAGCTGCCCAGCGCTGCTGGAGGAAATCTCCACCACTGCAGAAAGGCCATCCCTCCACTCCCTGGACAGCCCTCTCCACGTCACCCACTTGGGTCCTCTCCCACTCCCTTTGGTGCCTGGTCTTTCCCAGCAGCTGCCTACCCCCAACTCCCTGCTGTTCAGCCCTGCAGGCACCTTGACTCCTAAATGAATGACCTCAGCTGCCAGCCCCTGCCCCCTTATTGATCTGCCAGGATTTCCACCCTTCCATCTCTCCAGGGCCTGCCTCTGCAGCACGGCCAGGCTGTCCGTCACCTCCATGTTCCACCCTCGCCCAAGTCTCTTCCAGCGTGGACTCCATGGCTGCCCCATGCTGTTCTGTGTATCTTAAATGTCTCTACCAGATTTTTTTTGGCGGGGGGTTAAAACTTTTTTTTTTTCAATTAAAAGGGCATTTATGGTCATTCTAGAGAATATAGAAAGGTATAATGAGAAGTATAACTGCCTGTAATCCCATCACTGTGAAGTAACTGCTCTTAGGATTTAGATGTGTCCTCCGCATAAACATACACACCTGTACAAGCTGATCACATGCTGCCATGTGGTCCTGGTGGAATGTTCTGTTGGTGGAAGACCCCAGGGGATTCATCCTTCAGTGGAAGTGGAAAGGATTCCAGCCCAGGTGGGCACCAAGACACTGTTTTAAGTGCTGGGTGCCCCCAGAGGCCTTTCATGAAGATCTAAGGGGGTAGACAGGGGCTGTTGGCCCCTGGGTACATCCCGTTCAGGCCTTTCTTGACTGCAAATAATCAGAGCTACCATTTTACACAAGTGCCTGGATGGCTCTGGGGTCTGCGAATGGGCAGCCACAGCACGTCCATCTGATCTGTCAGCCAGAGACTGACCTGTTGCACTGCCTTCCAGGGTGCCCCAAAGTCAACTCTCAAGGCAGGATGAAAAGTGGTAAAAGGAAAAGGACTGGCCTCCTTGGTAAAGAAAAGGAGTTGGCCCTAACAAGACAGCCAAAGCTCCCTTTTTCTTTCCTCCCACAGTCTCACTGCTGTGATAAGGGTGACAACAATAATAATAATATACAAAAGCTGACCAGTGTTGACAACTCCCTGGATGCCAAGCATTGTGACAAGCCATCAACACGTGTCATCTCCGTGTTTCCCAAAGGGTGGACACACGCCACTGAGCGGATGGCGGGTGGCACGGGCGGGTGGCATGGGAATAGGGATTTGTATCTATTCTTAACATGCATTAGAAAAACTACGGCACATCAAACCCCTGAACTCAGACTATGAATAAAATAGACTTCAAGAGAAAAACTGAGCAAGAAAGTTAATAGAAATGGCAAAGGTGGTCAGAGATGCCTGAGGTCTGGGAAAACACTGTGTTACCTCGCTGACTCCTCTCAGCAGCTGTTCTACCTACATGGAGGCCGAGGCACAGGGATACCACCTACACCACACACCTGACTGGTGGTGACTGGGATTAGGGCCCAGGCCTGTCTTGTCAGAAGTGGACCTCCACTGGCCCAGGGCCCTGCAAAGGAAGGTTCTGCTTCTCTTCCCCTTGCCCTTGATGCTGACACCCCCACCCCAACTGCTATTCAGAGCCCAAGGCAGACGCTCCAAGTGCTGGGTCATGCCACTGGTCATTGGGCACCATCTCCTGACAAGCTTCCACTACTGGTCCTGTTTGTATGGGCATCTCAGCCGGCACAGCTGGGCACAAGGTGGGTTGGGTTCATGAATGTTTGTGCCACTGCTGAACAAGAGGCCCCATTCCTGAAGAGGAGAAGATGGGGTGGCCTGACCTGGGGAGTCTGCCTCGGACCTGGCACTTACAACTTCCTGAAGCCTCACTAGTCAGAGTGACCCAGGAATGGCAGGTCAGCAGCTTCTGGAGATGGGAACATGGGTGGCTTGTCAAAACTCATACCTCACTAGGTCTGCTGTGTGTCAGCACAGGACTACGTGACCCACCTTCTGGCCAAACCTTCCTCTGAGGCAGGGCGAGCCCAGACAACACACTGTTGGCCCTGAGGTCTGTCCCTGGCTTCCAGGAAGGATCATCTTCCATCCCTTCTAAGGACAGAGCTGAGGTGCAGGGGCCAAATTACAGGGCAGTAAATTACAAGGAGAGATAGAAGAATCAGGTAAATCCCAAACCAGGAATCCCCATCTCTGACAGGACCAGGACAGAAATGTGAAGAATTCTGATTCAGTGTGAACTAAAAATTACTGCTAATTAGAGAGCTATCTACCCCCCAGTAACAGTAACCCTAGTGTATTAATAATAAACTAGTGAGAATGGCTACCATGAGCTAAGCTCCTAATGGATGTCACACCAGGCTTTTTCTGCATTAATGAGCTCCATGGAGTCCTCACGCAGCTCTCTGAGGCAGGCACTTCCTAGATGTGGGCACTGAGACTCGGGGACACCCGAGGTCACACAACTAGCCAGGGCGTGTGGAGATGTGGACCTAGACTCTCTGCCCTTCCATGGCTGACCTCCACAGGATTCTGTGGCTCTGCAGGGCTGATGACTGGCACCAAGGGCCTTTTCTTTCCAGGAGTTTCTTCTATAGAGTATGTATAGCAATTGTGAGCTTGCCCAACACCTATTCCCTGGAGTGGTGTGTGCCCAGGATGGTTCAGGGTTCTGCCTCTTGCACTGTCACTGTGGTTAGTGAAGCCCATTTGCCCTCTGTCATCCAGACTGTGGGAACCCTGGAGCACTCCTCATTCTCACTGGTGGGTTGATGGCCACAGTGCTCAATAAGCACTTACCAGGCTGAGCAGGACCTGGGGTTCTGGCCTCTCTTCCCAGCTCTTCCTTACTGACAATGCAGCCACGGACAAATTGCTGCCTTTCTCTGTGGCTTAGTTTCCTCACTGATAAACGAGGGGGATGGAACTTCCAGCTTTAACATTCAAGAACATTTTGATTCCAGAGATTGGAATGCTACACCACATAGAGCATAAGTCTGTGGAAATGAACACATGTTCGCTACCCGGGGAGGCCTCCTCATTCTTCGGCCATGGCCTACAGCATCCCTGCAGAGCCGAGCCCTCCTGCCTTCTGACAGGATTAGCTCTCCCATTTGCGGTTCTCATAGGCCCTTGGCCGCTCCTTTGTGATAATCAGTCACTTTGTAACTGAAGGACTCTAATCATACTGATATTAGTGGCTTCCATTCTCTGAGGGCTACCTGTGAGCTCAACACATATTATCTCCTATTTACAGACGAGGGACCTGGGCTCAGAGATATCAAACAACTTGTTCAAGGTCAAATGGCCATATCCATCTAACACCTTAGCCTCTACACGCTGCTTGCTCAATACATGTCCCCACCAGGCTGCAGGTCCAGCAGGGTCAGAGCCCACACCTGCTCTGCTCACGCCATGTATCTCCCTAGTGCCCAGGTGGGGCACCAGTCTGAGGCCGTGGCTGAGGTAGCTGGGTCGCATGCTCTTCTCTACAATCAGGTGGTAGATGGGCAAAAAGAACAGCCATCCCCTTAGGCAACCTTGTCAAACAGGCCATTATCTCAGTCACCCATGCATACTTTCGGCTTTTTGTCAAACTCAATTCCTATTAATTGTGGGGTAGTTAAAAATATACCCCTCTCCCAAGGCTGAGGTTAAAATCTCTGACATGGGTCATTCCTGTGGCCATCTGTTCCCTGCCACCACTGAGGTTGCCTCTACACTGGAGTCTACCGGTTCCCATGTCTTGAGTCCCTGCTTCCTCCCTCCCAGGAGGATGACAAGAACAGAGCCGGTGGTGATGAGAATCTAGAGCAGTGTTAGCGCCCACTGACTCCATGTGATCAGAGGCAGAAAAGAGCTTGGGTTTGGAGTGAGGCAGACCTGAATCTAATCCCTGACCCTTAATCACTAAGACAAAGGTATCCCACCCAGAAAACCAGGTATGCACCAGGTCCTGTGTGATCACAATGAGGAGATGATGAAGGTGAGGTGATAGTGAGGAGAGCCTGCAAGTGTGGAATGCCTCTGGGGGCCAGGGCTGAGCTCAGGACTCCACGTGCTTCTGCTCACTGTATCCTGATGACAACCCTAGGAGCAGACTGTTTTAATCGCTGTTCCATAGACTTGGACAGTGAGGCTCAGAGAGGCTGAAGAGCTCTCCCAAGGCACACAGTCCCATGCAGGGAGCTGGCATGCAAACTCCACCTTCTGCAGTGAGTGAGTGGTGGAGGAAGAAGCCTCTGGGAGCCCCCAGCAGGGTCCCGGGAAGAGGGTGGGTGCTCCGCAATGCTCACAAGGCTCTCTGGCTCAGCTCCTGCTTTCTTCTTTCCCACTCTCTCACTTCACTAAATCATCTCTGCTGCCATAGGCCTCCCCCTCCCTGGCTGGCAGTGCCGGCAGGTCTAATGCATTTGGGTTCCCCTTTGGGTTGCAGCCAGCTGGAGCTCAGGGGGTGCTTCTGCCCCTTCCTGCCACTTCTCTCAGAGAGTGTGCAGAGACTCCTTGGGTAACCCTAGGCCTTCGGGCATTTGTGGAGGTTCAGGTGGCCAGACCACAGACTCACAACCTGGGGTCACTGGATGGCTGAGGTCGTTACTACTTTATTGAGGAATCTGGATCCACCAGGGGTATAAACACAAAATGCTTTCGTTCTCTCCAACACCCACTCCCCGACTATGCTATGTTGCCTCCCCTTTCCAATTTTGGGCAGCAAGTCCCTAAATGAAATCTAGGCCAGATTCTGTAACTTTGCAGTCACTTTCCATTATTAGAATAGTCTCATTTCAGGATTTGACACTTGGTTCTCTTTATCTGAAAACTTGACTCAAACGCAATTCAAAGTTCATCTTTGTTCTCCTTGCATGTCCCTTCCCCACAGTTATTTACGGCTCTGGGAGCTGGGAGGAGGTAGGATAGAGTTCTGCTCTTTACCAAGTCCCCTTGCCTTTGCCTTTGTAAACTTCCTCCCCTACCCCCTTCACAGACTCTAGCACAGCCTGGCTGGGGCGCACTCTCTCAAGCAAGATCTGCTCCCACAGGGGTTGTCCATCCGTGGTGGGGAGGGCCCCTGGTCTGGTTCCTTCGGATGTAGGTGGCTCCTGTCAAGCCGGTCCCCACAGAGGTGGTGATCTGGGTCTCCTAAGGTTGTCTTTGGCTTTGCCCTGGCCCCTCCATTGCCAAAGGGCACTCAAATCTTTCCCTGCCACAGGGGCACATGTCCCTGGCCCCTTCTCTGGGCTGGGTGTCCCTTGCTTGGTACAGCAGCCCCCTGGCTAGTCACAGCTCCAGCCCCTCTCCAGCCTCTGTGCCCCTTCACATGGACCCACAGTAACTTCTTGGCTCCATGTGGGCCCATCTTGCAAGGGCCACAGAGACAGGAATGAGAGGGTGGAGCCCACTTCTTCCCAGATACTCAAGTCCTTCCAAGGCCTCGTGACCCCATGGGTTTCTGCTTTCAGAAATCTCTATAATAGAAACAGGCACCAGTTTCTATGTTCAATGTGACCCAAACTCCAGGGGCTACATGTCAATCTCCCTCCCCAGAGAGGGAGAGAGGACTGAAAAGACAGGGCCCCTCTTCTTCCATGCTCCTTGGTGGGCTGAAGGTCTATAGCTCATCACATTCAAGTGCCCCAGGCAGCAGGCCCACCTGTCTCATCTCAGCACTACACTTGCTGCAAGTCTAGGACCCTCTCTCTTCCCCACAGTGCCCATCTTGGACTCACTGGGCCGGAGAGGCAGTGGAGAAGGAATTGAGCATGGGGGTTGGGCAGCGAACCATTACTTTGGTTTTATTCTGACAGACATTATATGATTACTCTCAGCTGTTCAGAATCTCTGAACAGTGAGCTATGAGTTTTTAAAAATAAAAGGGTAAGACATTTATTTTTATTTAATATAAGCAGCATGTTTCACAGAGACTGTATACATTGCAACAACAACAACAACAACAAAATCAAGATCTGAGTCAGTTTAGGCAGCAAGACCTTGCTCTGTAACCCTGGCAAGATTTTTCTCTTTTCTAGGGCTTGGTTTCCTCATCTATATAGTGGAGATTAGAATCATCATACCCATGGTGAGGCGTGATGGACAGCAAGAAATGAATTAACAAAGAGCTTCACATCATACTCAACTTCACAGTAGGCATGGCTGCTATTATTACTGATAGATTTTTTCAAAACCCAGAGCTAAGAAGAGGTAATGAAAGGGGTCTTAGGTGGGGAAAGGATCCAAGCCACTGGCTCAGTGTCCTCCAGGCTGCTCCCAGCTCTGCAGAGGAACCTAGCATAGTGCCAGGCACACAGCAGGCCTGTAACACGTATTTTGTTGAATGGGTGATGTCCTCTGAATTCCAGGATTCTATTTATCTGCTGCTTATCAGAGGTGTTCGGAATACAGATTTAAATTGCATTTAGTCTAGCAACCAAAAGAGACTGTGGGTCTTTAAAAAAACAAAGAAGGAGAGACCCCCCTGTGTGTGGAGGGTGGGCAGCCATCCCATCCTGGCCAGGCAGGAGCCAGCAGCTGTCTCCCGGCGCCTGCCGGAGCTGGATGACGGCCGTGAATATTTTCTTTCTTACGTGAAGCTCCTCTCTGTGTGTGCTGAATCACAGCATTCACGGGGGGGAGCGAGGACAAGAGCATTTACTAAGTAGATACTGGGCATTACCCGGAGCAGCCTGGGAGGCAGGGGCAGGGGACTAGGCCGGGCCAACACTCAGTCAGGAAAGGAGCATCTGACACCCACAGTGGGTGCTGGAGGCCCAACGATGAACACTCTGACCACAGAGACCGGGCCCAAAATAGGCCGAGCGTCTGGGGTGTCAGCTGGGATTTGCCCCTTCCAGCAAGTCACGGCTTAAGCATTCTGTTTACCAAACGTTTCTGCACACATAGAAACCAGGATAGTTTTGGTTCCACGTTAAAGAAAATGGAGATGGTCCCCCCAGGGTGGATTTTGAGGTGTTGGAAGCTTCTCTGACAATGCTGGGAAGGAGGGCCAAACCTGGGGCTGCCCAGAGCGAGCCTGGCAGAGGAAGAAAGGCAAGGGCAGGCTGGCGGGTGAGTGGGTGGCAGGGTGGGGCTTGTCCCTACTGGGTCCACCCCACCCACAGTCCTGGCTGGCAGGTAGCAGAAAGGGGGTGATATTTGCAGGCGAAGGCGGCTCTGCAGAGGGGGACACCACCTCAGCATGCTCTCAAGCTTGCTGAGTAAACAAAACCAGCTGAGTCTGTCAACTCACAGTGAAGACCGAGCTGCGCTTCCAAGGGCTGCCAGGAAGAGGGGGTTTCCAGTGTCAGAAGCTTGAGGATCTTTCTTTATCCACTTTCCCTCTCTGCTAGGCTGCCCTTCTCTCCCCCTGGGGGCTGGGGCTGAGGGTCCAGGGCACCGGGCAGGGCAGCCTCCCCAGGGTGCACGGTGCCTCCTCCTCCCATTCCCTCCTCATGGGGCCACACTGCTCTCTCCACAGGCTCCTTCCCTACCCCTCTGTGAAGGTGGTGGGGAGAGAGTTAATGCTTACCATGTGCCAGCCACACAGTTAAGCACCTGACATGTACATGTCCTCAATGGTCATGAGAACTCTATGAAGTAGGTGCTTTTTCATCCCTGCTTTGCAGATGAGGACACTGAAGCATAGAGAAGTGACATGAATAAGGGCACACAGCTAGCATGCAGTGGGGCTGGAATTTGGACCTAAAAGTCTGGTTCCAGAGCCCACAGTCTATACCAGTACACTGGCCTTCCTGGCAGTGTGAGGATGAGGATGATGATGTTGATGATGATTATGAAGAAAAAATTAAGTACTTACTATATGGCAGGCACTTTGGATATTTTATATCATTTAATTCTCATGGCAACCTTACAAAATATGGGTATTATTTTTATAATCCCCAATTTAGAAAAGGAGAAATGAGGCCCATGTTAAGTTACTTGCTCAGGGCCATTCAGCTGGGAAGGGCAGGCCCAAGGTTCAAACCCAGGTCCCTTTGACTCTAGTACCCGGCGCTGCACCCTTCACTCATTTGTGTGACAGCAATGCTGACTGAGCACCCCTTGGTATGTGTCAAGCACCGTGCTGGGCACTGGAGACCCAAAGGCAATGAGGTGGCTGCTCCGCCCTTACAGCGTGCTGGGGAGGGAAGAACACTAATCACACCATCGTGTCAATAAACCTAAAATTCCAAGGCGAAGCAGAAGTATACCTAGTCTGAGCCCTGCTTCAGGTGTTTTGTTGTGGTGGGGGTAGATAATTCACAGAAGTAATTTCTGCAAGATGATTCATTACCTTTTCTTAACGTACCTTTTATTTCCTTTTCTGTTTCAGGAAAGCAATTGGAAATCAGGGACGTGTTAATGTAATCAGTCGAATGAAGCTTGTTTCACATTCAGACATCACAATGTGGCTTAAATGCTACATTTTCCCAGGGTCAATGACACTCAGAAGAGTGAAAGGGCAAGACAGCCAGCTCCCAGGAAATGCCTGAAAAAAGCCAAACCGCATTTTTCCTGCATGATACGTAACCAGGATCTGCACTCACGAAACAGCTCTCAGATGCAGGTTATGGTCACTGCCAGCCCAGTCCTGACTCTCCTTCATGGCAAAATCCTCTATCTCGAGGAGTAGTTCCCACAGCAAGGGCCTCATGTGAACTTGTTAGAAAAGCAAATTCCCGGGCCCCACCCCAGATTTACTGAATCAGAAACTGGGGGTGGGGCCCAGCAAACTTTGAACAAGTTTGACAATTGAAATTAACAAGTTTAACAGTTGATCTTGAAGTGCAAAAGCTTGAGAACCACTTACCTGGACTGAAGTGGTGAGTGCAAGGACCCGCCACTGACTGGGTGCCTGCTATGCATATCTCAAGCACACACCTCCATGAACCTTCACAATAGTTCTGGACATAAACAGGATGATCCTACAGATGAAGACATGAGGGTCGGGAGCCTCCCTAAGTTGCCCAACCTCGCATTGCTGGGAAGCGGTAGAGACTGAAGTCTGTTAAGAGTGTGGACTCTGGGTCAAACAGGCCCATGTCTAAATCCCGACTTTGCTGCTTACTGGCTGCATAGATGTAGACTCCCTCACCACTCTGAGCCTGAGCTACCTCATCAGTTAAAATGGAAGACGGATGAAGAGAACTTCTCCTGAGAGGCTCCGTTTTTGAGAATTCAATGACGTAATCCATGCAGGAGGCCTCCCGGTGCAGGCATGTGGTGAGTGTGTAACAGATGGCAGCTGTTGGCTGTTACATTAGAACAGAGGTCTTGCAAGCCCCAAAGACCCATGAGTACCCAAAATTGATGTGATCAAGTCCAGGCAGTGAGTCTCAGTTACTTTATTCACAGGAGAGCCCTTTAGACTAGTTTAGTGACCAGTTATTTTTATTTACAAATAACTCTTGTCAGATTTCTGAAATCTCAGCTGGGTGAGAAGCAACAAATCAGGAGAGGGATGAGAGGCTGCTAGGAAAGTAACAACAAACACGGCTGCCTGGGGCTTACACGGCTTCTGTCAACAGTGCCCTGCACCCCCACAGCCCACAGTCAAGCTAGTCTATTCAAGACGACTGAGTCACCAAGGAGCGGCCAACAGTGTAATTAGCCAAGTTTATGGAGGCGAGTGCACATATGCATGTGTGGGTCTGTGCAGAAACATAACAAGAATGAATACAAATTTTAAAACACTGTATGTTTAAAGAGATAACCCTGTAGCTTTCTAGCCAATTCAACTGTATAAAATGATGTGGTCCCCAGGGCCTGGAGAGCTGAGCCTTCTCCATCACATAGGCAGATAACGAAGAGGTTGAAAGGGCAGGCTTCTGGGTGCCAGACTGGCCAAAGGTCAACACTGGCCCATTGTGTGACCCTGGACAAGTCCCTTAACTTGAGCCTCAGTTTCTTCATCTGAAAACTGGGGAATAATAAAAGAACCTACCGTAGCTCATAAGGTTGTTGCGAGGATCAATAAGTGCTCGGTGAGTATTATGAATTATTTTTGGATATCAATCATGCACTGTCCTTCCATAAGCTTGCTTTCTACTATGTTAAAAGGATTCTTTTCTTTGGTTAAGCAGACTTCATATACAGGCTGCAGGCAAAGGAAAAGGCAGAGAAATACTTCTTTGACTAAAGGACTATTAGCAGTGAGGCTCTATGGCAGTGGTTCTGGGGACAGTGACAGATGTGCAAACCAAAAAGGGACAACTTAAAGGAAAGCTGTCCGGAGAGATATGAAATGACTGATGACCTTCAGAGGACCCAAGTGTATTAGAAACCCAAGATAACAAGGCTCCAAATTACTAAAGGAAGAAAGCCAGCATTTATTGAGCACCTGCTGTGTGTCTCCAATATTGCACTAGGACATCTGTACTCACATTGTCTCACTTTTTACTCCCGGCCATCTTGGGAAGGTGATATTACTATCTCCAGTTCTTAAATGAGAAAACTGAGACTCAGGAAGGATAGGTAAATTTCACAAGTTACAGGGCTAATAAGTGGTGGAGATGGAATTCAAACCCAAGCCTAGCTGACTCCTATCACTCGACCAAGTCACCTATGGTCCAACAGGGAGGGAGCTGGTGACACACGTGTCCTCACTCGCTTCCTATCTTCTCACTTCCTGTGGGCACCTGCCACAGGCCAGCCCTAACCCAAATCCAGAAGGTAAGAGAGCCCATAGAGGCAATCCCCACAGGTCAACCAGCATCTGGGCACAGGGCAGGGTGCCAAAGAGCAGATCCTGGGAGCAGATGAAGAATATTGAGCAGACAGGAAAAACAGATCCCTGGTCTCCAGGGTTCCAGGCCTCAGAGCCAGGATTACCCGGCCCAGCCCAGGGAGGGATGAGGGAGGGCAGTGGGGTAGTCTGGAGGCTGGCAGGGCTGAAGCAAGCCTCCTGCACTGGCTGCCTTTACTCCCTGCGGGGCCTATGTGGGTGCCCCTGAAACCCCCAACATCAGACCTACTAGTCAGAAAGCTCTCTGCCAGAAGCCCCTGTTGTCCAGCACCAGCACCTCTGTCTGGGGTGACACCACCCTGCTCTCATTCCTGGGAGGCTCACTCTATCAGTCTTTTGCCAGAAGCCCTCGTTTATCTAATCAGCTGCCTCCTTGGGTCCCAGGAAAGATAAACAAGGTCAGCAACAGCTTTGCTGCTCTTTGGAATGGGAATTTCAGCAGGTATCTGTGTAAGGGGGTTGGAATCCTCCCCCCACTGACTATAAAGCTGCCCTCAGTACCTTGTCTCCTGTTTGGGATATAGGTCCTGTCTGGCACAGACAATGTTCCAGAAGTGACAATATTTTTTAAAAATTTATATTGGATGGGAATTATTTTAAACAGCTTTGGAAAGCGTCTATGAATTTTTCGCTATGAAGAAACAAAGAAAACCAGCAAATGAAAATTAAATCTCTACTCTTGCCAGTCCTCAGTCTCTTCTCTTGGGGATGGGGCCATGCACCAGCTATGGTATGAGAGAGCTGGACACGCCCTAAAATACTGTTATGAGACAAAATGAAAACCAGTCAGCTAAAATTCTCAGCAAATTGTCTTTGGGCAAATTGACCTAGAGCCCAACTCTGGTGCTCAGATGGGGCTTAATATGAATATCTGTTGGCTGTTAGGTGACACCCACACTTGAGGAGAGATGTTGTCCTCACAGTCCCCTGGCAAGTGAGTTGAGAAGTCACACATGAGCTAACAACAGGCTCTCAAAGCTGCTTTGTACCCGAGCATGCATCCTGTTATGACTTTTGGATATACTTGTTTGGCCAGCATTTAACAGTCACAGTGTCCTCAAAGGGCTTTCCATGGTGCCTGGATATGCTTTGTGACACTGGACAGTAGCACCACCTTAGAATCGTCCCACAAGTCCAAGTCTCCTAACTTCTCCTCACCAGAGCCAAGGAACATGTGGTTCCCCCACCCGGCATGGTGCAGAGAGTCACAGGACCTGACCACGTGCCTTCAAGACAGGAGGGGACCAGCTGGCTCGCACTCAGTCTAGTGGCAGCTGTTTTATTAAATCTGGACCGATGGAGGCTTCTGGCAGTTCCACAGGCTTCTTGATGCTTGGACACTCCCCCAGACCTTTCCAAGGCCAGCTGACCAGGAGAGGAGGGGCTCTGCCTTTTGGCTCCTCGGCCACAGGCCAACCTCACTGGGGCCTTGATGACTAAAACTGCCACACTTCCTTGAATCTGACAAGTCATCAACTGTAAAAGCGTCACATTCTAGTAGGAATGAAAAACTATGATACACCACTGATGGTGAGAAGCATCTTGATTGGTCAGAGACCTTAAAACAAGAAGCAGCATGCTGGTATTAAACAAGAGCAACTTTCAGCACTGTTCACAATAGCAAAGTCTTGGATGCAACCCAAATGCCCATCAATGATAGACTGGATAAAGAAAATGTGGCACATACACACCATGGAATACTATGCAGCCATAAAAAGGGATGAGTTCCCGTCCTTTGCAGGGACATGGATGAAACTGAAAACCATCATTCTCGGCAAAGTAACACAAGAAGAGAAAACCAAACACTGCATGTTCTCACTCATAAGTGGGAGTTGAACAAGGAGAACACATGGACACAGGGAGCGGGGTGGGGGGCTGGGGGAGGGATAGCATTAGGAGAAATACCTAATGTAAATGACGAGTTGACAGGTGCAGCAAACCAACACGGCACATGTATAACTATGTAAAAAACCTGCACGTTGTGCACATATACCCCAGAACTTAAAGTATAATAATAATAAAAACAAGCACAATTTTTTTTTTCAGGACAATTCTGTTCCTCTTAGCTTTGATGCAGATTTTAATCACAGTCCCATTATTTCCTAGCTGTGTGGCCTGATACAAGGAACCTCACTTTGCTAAGTCTCAATCTTTTTGTTAGTAAAATAGAATAGTAATATTTCACTCATATGGTTTTAAAATGAAGTGATACCTATAAATGTTGAGCTCAATGTCTAGCACATCACAAGTTGCTACATAAGGTGCTCCAACAGGGCTTGTGAGGACAGTACATCTCTTTCATCTTCTAGTGCTCAGGTGGTACACGGAGATGTACCAACCTGGGATCTTGGGGTTGACATTTCCCAACAGACCATGATCAGAAGCAGGGAGGACAGACAACTGGATGAAGGATGACCAACCAACTAGGTTTATGGCAGAGCACCAACAGCAGCAGGGGTACAGAAGGTGTGGGTGAGAAAACAAATTCAATTGGGATATGGGGTTCCAGTTCCCTGAAATGGAGGAGTGGACTGTTTTGAACAACTACTCTGGTCAATAACAATTACAAACTCAGGACTAAAAAAATAAAAAAAAATTTAAAAAGACCTGCTTGAAATCACTGGAGAAGGAAAGCACACTAGAGCATTTCCCAGTTCATGGTGACACACAGAAGAATGAATCTAAAACAGAAAGCAGTAGTCTTACTGTGTGGGAAGATGGGAAAGAGGTTGGACTTTGAGGGTAGAAAGTGAGTGGGGAAATGCCAGAAAAGACAGAATTACAGAAGAGGAAGCCCCAAAATTACTATACCAATTCCCCTCAAATCCTTAGCTAACTCCTAAACTGTATACAAGTAGAGAGACTCCAAGGAGCACAACAGAAGGCAAAGTAATTTAACTGCCTGCTAGAACACAACTCAACATTCTTTAGAGCAAGACAAGAAAATACAGAGTCTTTCATGTATCACCCACAATGTCCAGTATGCAATAAAAAATTATAAACATGTGAAGAAGCAGGACAATATGACCCATAATCAAGAAAAAAAAAGCAGTAAAATCAGACTCACTAATGAGCCAGACGTTGGAATTAGTAGGCAAGGATTTTTAAATGGCTATTATAAATATGCACAGGATTTTGAGAACATGAAAGATAGAATGAATCAGTGGATATGGAATCCCAGAAGAGAAATGGGAATTATAAAAATAAACCAAGTGAAAATTCTAGAACCAAACATTATAGTATGACATAAAATACTTTAGATGAAATTAACAGCAGATTAGATGCTGCAGATAAAAGGTTAGCAAATGTGAAGACAGGAAGGAGAAGTGATCCAAACTGAAGCGTGAGACAAGATAAACAAATGAAGCTTCAGTGACCTGTGGAAGAAGAAGTGTGTAAATGGAGTTCTAGAAGGAGAGGGGAGAGATAATTGAGCATAAAAAATATTCAAAGAAATAATGGGCTAAAAATTCTCCCCATATCCCTATATTTAGTAAAAACATATAGGTCCAAGAAGCTCAGTGAACCCACATGGAATAAATGCAAAGAAAACCACACTTAGTCACATCATGGTCAAACTGCTGAAAAATCAAAGATAAAGAGAAAATCTTACAAGAAGCCAGAAAATAAAAGATCCATTATGTATACAGGAACAACAATAAGGAAGGCAGTTGACTTCTCATCAGAAACAATGTTGGTCAGAAGACCATGGAAAGACATTTAAAAAGTACTGAAGGTAGCAGGGAGTTGGGGGTAGGGGTGGGGTGGGGTACGGGAAAGAGTCAGTTTGGGATGTGTGAAGCTTCAAATACTGGTGGCACTCTGAGAATGCAAGATACAGCAAAACTGCCCCCTCCCAAGTACACCCCTCTAGGAAACAGTATACCTGCATCCCCTGACCCACCACTCCTCATATATACACAGTCTCCCAATAGACAGAAAAAAACCTGTAACTGTCAGGAAGGTGGTAAGACATGAAATCATTCTTACGAATTGTGTCATTTACATGAAGAATCTTTGTATTCTACCACCACGTAAACGTCATGCATTTTTCATCCTGATAAAAACTATAAAAAGGAAAGGAAGATTCATGTCTCCTCAAATGCTTTAGTCACATGATGCTTCTGTCTGACAGACAAGTGGAAATGTGGGAACGGTGCTCAAGGAGGTCAGGGGACACTGAGATCCAGGAGTCACCAAGTTAGAAGCATGCTGGAGAGGATCAGGGTAGGATTGGGGAGAAGTCTGAGGGCAGGAGCAGAAGCAACAGCAGGAATTTCCTGAGCAACCGCTAAATGCTGCAGCCAGGCGCAGGGCCGAATGCTTAAGCCCCATCATCTTACTCAATCCTCACAGTAACCCTGGGAGTAGTAGCATCCCCTTTTTACGAGTGAGGAAACAGAGTTTCAGAGAGAATAAGAAAGTTGCCCGAGATTAGTGACAGAGTTGTGATTTGAGCACAGGTCCCTCAGACTTTGAGCCATGGCTCTTCATCCTCCTCCAGCCAGCAGTTCGTTTATTCACTCCTCTGTACTGGGCTACACAAAAGGAGGGCTCTACATGGCCTGCACACACCCCTGCCTCAGGGTACTCACAGGCCAGTGAAGGAAGCAACAGAAACTACAAGAGCTTTTTGTTGAGCCTTGTACTAGACAGTGTGTGTTACACTTAACGTATCACATCTTACTTCATTTTCACAACAGCCCACAGCCCTGTGAGGGAGATCCTCATATCATCCCCATTTTACAGATGAGGAAAGTGAGGGTCAGAGCAACTAAATGGTAGAACTAGAATCTGACTTCCGAGCTCCACAGTGCCCAATGCCACCAATTTTGACTGCCCAATGCCACCAGTGGGGCAGGAGGTGTGCAAAGATGGACGGGGCAAGACACCCTGGTGCTCCTCCTCCACTGAGAGGATCCTAAGAACTTTGAATCGTGAAAACAACTTTCTTTTAGTAACCAAGGGGCTTGTACTGGACCTGTTACCAGAGGGTGGGAAAGTCCTAGGACACTTTGTAGCTCACATTAATCCAGTCTCCACTCAATAACTAATGTAGCCTTTAAAAAATAAAACCAAGTCTCAACACTGTCTTGCTCAAAACCTTTCAGTGGCTCCTTACTGTCTTCGGAATAAAGTTCCACCTCTCTAACAAGACCCCATCTTCTCTCCTCAGTCACAGTGCACTTCTCTCAGCTCCTCTAAAGGGCTCCCTCCAACTGCTCTTGCCCGAGTCTATCCCAGTTACTAATGCTGTGTAACAAATCACCACCAAAATTTAGCAGCCTAAAACCACCATGTATCACTGGGGCCTGTGGGTCAGGAATTTGGAGATGAAACAGTGGAATGGCTATCTCTGCTCCCCAGTGTGTGGGGCCTCAACAGGAAGACTCTACAGCTGATAGTGATGCAGCATCTGGGGTGACTCTGTGGCTAAGGGCTGGGATCATCTACAGGCATCTTTCCTTGCTCATGTGTCTGCGGGTGATGCTCCTGTCAGCTGGGACCTACACTGTGTGTGGCCTCTAGCTGGACATCTTAGGCTCCAGCTTGGCTCGGGGCTTCAAAAGCGAGTGTGCTGGTGAACAGGGCAGAGACTGCATTGCCTTTCCTCTCTCAGCCTCAGAAGTCAGGTGGTGCCACTTCCACCACATTCCTCTGGTCACAAGCAAGTCACAAACCCTCTCGGGTTCAAGGCGAGGAGCAGGGACCTCACTGCTCCATGGGTGAAGTGTCAGGGTCTCCTTGGGGACTGGAAGAGATTGCTTGGGCCATCTCTGAAAGAGGAATCTGCCACAGGGTTGAGAGGGGTGCCTGGTGGTAGGGAGGATGCCTAGGGGCAGGGAGAGTCCCATTAAAGTTTTTCTCCCAATTTGTTCCCAAACATCATCACCACCATCATCACTAAAACCTTTTTAAAAAAGCAAAGATACCACCAATATTTCACATGTTCTTGTCCAAGCACCGGGGCAAACTTGTACCCTGGGGCTCCCTTCCTGGTACCTGCCATCCTCCTACTCTCTGTATCCCCGCAGGGTGCCCGGCAGCAGGCCTGTCCTCCTGCACTGACTGTACCTTCTCCCAGGCTGCCGGTGCTGACACGTCTGGACGATGCTTGCATTGTGCGGTCCAGTGCCATCCTCTCCTTTCTGATTCTATCAACATTCACAGAGCTCCACCTATGCGGCTGGCTCCATGCTGAGGACTCTGATGGAGTTCCAGTGTTTGTTCCTAGAAGAGCCCAATAGGAGGTCACATTTTGATGAAAACATAGGCTAAAGAGGATCACAAAGCAGAGGCTCTGGGAGCAGGAGACCCTTGATCCACCCATCTCCAGAGTCCTAAGCTCAGTTCAAGGAGGTGTCCTTGACACTGTGCCAAGCTCCTTCCCATGTGACCTCACAGAGTCCTCGCTGCAGCTGTTGCAGGTAGATTACTAGTATTAATTAGCTCATTTACTGATGCATGGAAGGGATGCCCAGAAGAGGTGAAGTGAATTAATCAAAGCCACTCAGGTGTGAAGTCACAGAGCTTTCCCCCAGTGCTGCCTCCACCCTCAGCCTGTGGTATTTCCACCGTCCTAAGCCACTGCCTCCTGCTAACTTCGAGCAGCTCCGATGCCACAGCTTCTGTGTGGACAGCCTTGGACTCCCTTCCCCAGGGTTTAGAGATGAGAATGAGGCCTCCACGAAGGGCCGCTGATGGGGAGAGGCGCTCTGGGCTGAGCTGCCCCGCCCGCCAGCCTGGGGCTCAGTGGGGCAGTGCCCAACGAGGCATCCAGGGGGAGGACCCGCTGCCTGCTGCTCGCACGCACGGGGCTGCACGCACAGCTGGAGCGGATCTAAACCCATTCCCTGAGTCAAAGGGGAAGCGCTCCGCCTCGCAGCATGCAGGAGCTGCCTGAGCTTTGGAGAGAGGGCGGGCCAGGGAGCAGAGCTGGCCAGGCTGCCCGTGCCAAGGAAGGAGGGGGCCTGCCGAGGCCGCCAAAGCGGGCTGGGCGGGAGGGGCCAGGCCAGCTGGGGCCGGAGCTCGTGTGACATCACCGGGCGGCCCGCCTCTGTCTGGGGCTGAGGGGAGGCCCGGAGCCTTTCTGGGGCCTGGGGGATCCTCTTGCACTGGTGGGTGGAGAGAAGCGCCTGCAGCCAACCAGGGTCAGGCTGTGCTCACAGTTTCCTCTGGCGGCATGTAAAGGCTCCACAAAGGAGTTGGGAGTTCAAATGAGGCTGCTGCAGATGGCCTGAGGATGGACCCCAAGCCCCGGACCTGCCGAGCGTGGCACTGAGGCAGCGGCTGACGCTACTGTGAGGGAAAGCGGGTTGTGAGCAGCCCCACAGGACCCCTGGCCAGCCCTGGCCCCAGCCTCTGCTGGAGCCCTCTGTGGAGGCAGAGCCGGTGGAGCCCAGTGAGGCAGGGCTGCTTGGCAGCCACCGGCCTGCAACTCAGGAACCCCTCCAGAGGCCATGGACAGGCTGCCCCGCTGACGGCCAGAGTGAAGCATGTGAGGAGCCGCCCCGGAGCCAAGCAGGAGGGAAGAGGTAAGGGGCCAGCTCTGCGGCCATGAGAGGCAGGGGCGAGAGGCAGCCGCTGGCTCCGTGGCTAGGGCTTCCAGAACCCTGACCCTCCAGCTGGGGGTGTGTGCAGCCGAGTCTCAGAGGGTCACTCCCTGCTATCACTTGGAGCCAAACAAGGCATGTCCGGGGCAGAACCTGTGGACACTTGGTGGTGTTTGGGGGCACATGATCATGGGCTGGCATCTCGAGGACTTCATGAGTAAGCCTCACTCTCCTCTTTTGGACAAAGAGCCTTTGGGGTGCCGGCCGGCAGCTCCCGGCATGGCAGGGCAGCTGGGAGTGTGCGTGTGTGTAGGTGTGTGCTTAGAGGGCAGTGGACTGAAGAGCTGCAGAAGGCAGGGGTGGCCCAAGGACTTGGGTAGTCACTTTGAAGCTTTGGATTCCTACGCCCCCAGGCCGGGACAATGTGAGGCAATGGCAAGCGCTGTGCTGAGGTGCTGGGAGCCCCTGCTCAGAGAGTTACAGGAGCTGGGCTGCCTCTGCTCACACCCTCCAGCTGGCGAGGAGAGCAGACGCACCCAGCACGGGAACAGACGCATCACCCAGGGGCTGCTGCACTGGATGGTACCCTGGGTCTCCAACTGAGTGGATGTGGCCAAGATACAGGGAGGATGCGGCTTCCCTGGTACCCCCGCAAGGGGACAGCAGGGGCTCCACATACCAAGTCGCCTGAAAGCACTCAGTATTAGATAACATTTCCAAACAAATTCTTCACTGATCCTTCCCTTCTCCTTCTGTGATATGTGTGTCATGGGTCAGCTCTTGCCTCTGCTGTAGGATTATGAGAGCTCCCAGAGGCCAGTTCAGTTACTTGGAAAAGGATCTCCTTTCACCCCAGTCTCTGGGGAAAGTTGAGAATGCCACTTCCGAAGCCGGCCAAATGCTCCCCACATGTATTTTTCCAAATGGAGGCAGAGTAGGGCAGTCCTCATGAGTTGGCTTCAAATCCCAACTCTTCTACCTACTAGCCAATGGCTCTGGCAGAACACAGCCTTTCTAAACCTCAGTTTTCTTATCTGTGAAATGGGATAATAGTGCCCAGGTGGTAACAACGGCCAGAGAGTAACAGCTAACACTTATATTGCACTTACTCTATGCCAGACTCAACTTGTAGAATCCTCATGACCATCCTATAGCACAGGCATTATTATTCATCCCCGTTTTATAGGTGAGGAAACTGAGGTAAAGTAATGTGCCCATGGCTACATGGCTAGTAAGTGCCAGGACCAGGACTTGAACCCAGTGGTGTGGCTCTGGAACCACTCAACCACACCCTACTGCTTTCTAGGAGAAAGCTAGGCGCCAATGCCTAGGAAGGCCCTGGCTTAGTGCCTGGTGCACAGCAAACCCTGAGCAAACCTTGGTCACTGATGGTTACAAACCACAGCAATCAGGACTGGCACAGAGGGAAGGGAAGAGCAGAGACACAAATTCTTTTTTTTTTTTTTTTTTGAGACGGAGTCTCCCTCTGTCACCCAGGCTGGAATGCAGTGCAGTGGCACAATCTCGGCTCACTGCAAACTCCGCCTCCCGGGTTCACGCCATTCTCCTGCCTCAGCCTCCCGAGTAGCTGAGGCTACGGGTGCCCGCCACCACACCCAGCTAATTTTGTGTGTGTGTGTGTATTTTTAGTAGAGACAGGGTTTCACCATGTTAGCCAGGATGGTCTTGATCTCCTGACCTCGTGATCCACCCACCTCGGCCTCCCAAAGTGCTGGGATTGCAGGCATGAGCCACTGCACCTGGCCAGAGACCCAAATTCTTTCCCTGTTCTGGACATATCCTGCTAAGGTTTTCAGAAAATCCCACAAGACAGAGATAATACTGTGGCTACTACCACTGCCCACACTGGAGCGCTTTCCAGGAGCCTGAGAAGGGGGGGCTTTATGTCTGGGGTTTGGGTTTGGGGCCACCTGCAGTGTGCCCGCATCCTAGAAGTCCATACTAAGAAAAAGTGCAGACATATTAACAAAAGGATCTAATACCAACCTTACAGGAGGAAGGGCATCCTCCTTCCCACATGGACACTGCCTGTCTGCCTATCGATCTCCCCAGCAGAACCATAGTGGATAAGAAAATGCAGCTACCTTAGTGCTGTGGGAAGCTCACAAAATCAGGAGGATCCATAGTCAGGTCTGCCCTGGAGTAACAGAGGAAGAGGCAAGGAATGGCCATCACCAAGTCTGGCACTATGGTGGCCATGTCTGGTGGATCTTACACCAGACAACACTGACACATCTTAGCCAGGGAGAGGAGCTTCTGTCCTGTGGCCCCCTGAGGTTCCAGTGGGCTCCCTGCGCGCTTGGAAGCATTTTGAAAAGGCGATGTCAAGTATTTGCTTCTCTAGCACAAGGCCTCTGGGGCTACTGAAGCCACAGGTTTCCCTCCTCCAGCCTGGAACCATGGTGGCTCACTGTCTTCTCTGGGCAGCTCAGGATGAGCAGAGGCTCTGACTTACTTCATGAGCTTGGCAAAAAAATGGGACTACTTACTACTAATGAGGCAGTCTGGGTGGAACAGACAAAAATGTTTAATGCACATGGTCCAGCAGGGGACTACATCTTATTGCTGAAGCTCACGGGCAGAGCAAATAAGCTGTTCCTCCATCTGGCCCTCCATCCCCCGGTGATTTAGGAAGTACCCACTGGGCTAAGTAAGGCATATACATTATGTCATTTCATCCTCACCACAACCCCCAGAAGGTAGGTTCTAGTTTTAGCATCCCATTTTACAGATGGGAAAACTCAGGCTCAAGAGGTTAACTTGCCCAAAGTCACAGTTATGTGATTATGTGGGACTGGAACCCAGCTCTGTCTAGCTCCAAAGCCCCTGACTTCCTCTCACTTCAGTGCCTTGTTTAGATGCCTCAACTTCTCTTATCCTGTCACTGGGTCCCTGCCCAGTGTCGTCAGTAGCCACATCTGCTTTGGTTGCTGTCCTATCAAATGCTGCACCAACCCCTCTGAAAATCACGGACTTACTCGACTTTAGCGCATTCCTTGCTCTTCATGGAAGCCTACTTCTGAAGCAAAATAAGCATGACTGTTACTCTTAGAGATGAGCCTCAGCACAGTTATGAGGGTACCTGTTATGTGGTAATATGGTTAGTGACAAGAGGAACTGAGCTTTGAAACCAGGTTGGCTGACTTGTTCCATGTGCCTGGGTGCTCTGAGATACTGTCTCACCACATCAGCACCAGGAAACTCTGTCCCCAGCTCAGTGGGGGCAGAGCCTCAGGGAAACACTGGTCCATGTGACTGAGATAATACTGATGTGCTTTCTACATCCCTACTTGGAGGCTCCTTTAGGACTGAAGAATCAGAGCTCAGGTCCTCATCACCCACAGTGGGTCACACACGAGCAATTTCTGAGAAAACATCAGGGAGATGGCAATGGGTAGCTACAACAGAACAAACAGACAGCAGCCCTGCCAAAGCAGGTACATTCAGCAACTGGCCTCTCTGAATCACAGCCCATTTAATCTGGAATGGTCTCAACTGACAGCAGGCAGATGGGGGAGGGGCTCTGCTTCACAGAGCCCACAGCCCAGCAGGACTGGGCAGACGGTAAATAATCACACAAACACACAACTGTGTGAAAGCTGTAAAGAGGTGGCACAAAGAGCTAAGAGGGTCCTCAAGGTGGGTGGTGCTGTCCCCGTCTTACGGAAGTGGAAACTGGGGGTCAGGGTGCAGCACCTCTCCCACGGTCTCTCCATTCATGGGCCAAAAAGCAAAGATTGAAACCCAGACCTGTGCTGGTTCCACCCCAGCCTGCTGCCATCCTGGACAACCACACTGTTGAAATCTCAAGAAAGAATCAATTCATTGAATAGCGTTTCTTTTTTGTGAATTTATATAAAACACCCCAAATAGAAGAGTTATTCAGCCACAGGCAGCTTGGAGTTTGTGGTGATACATAGGTCACGTCAGAAGCCTCATTCTGGGGTTAGTTTCTATGACAAAACTGTGTTCTTTCACATGGACTGTAAGCCATATGACTGAGTTCATAACAGTGTTGGGGGTTACAACGTTACGATGCCCTGTTACATGTACACATCAATCGTGAGCCACATTTTGGTCCCAGGAATGTTAAAATGTTGGGTGTGGCAGGAGAATCGCTTGAACCCGGGAGGCGGAGGTTGCAGTGAGCCGAGATCGCGCCACTGCACTCCAGTCTGGTGATAGAGCAAGACTCCATCTCAAAAATAAAAAATAAAATGCTGGGTATGGGGAGCCAGGCCTCTCACAGCTGAGCTATTGTGTCAGTCCATTCTCTGCTGAAATCAGCCTGTCTGGGGCCAGCAGCCCCAGAGCCTCAGCAACCCCCTGCTGCCTAGTCGTCCAGACAGGCAGTACCAAGACCACCAAGGAAAAGCCCAGAATGGACTCTGTTCTTATCTTAAAGAGATGCCTGAGGACCTGCCCAGCTCCAAGAATCCTTAAAGTCCTGCCTGAGGTAGTCCCACTCCAACCTCCATGAGAGAAAGGCTGTGTCTGTCTCAGTTACTGCCGAATCTCTAATACCCACTCAGGGCCAGGCAGGAAAGATATCTGTGGAATGAATGAATCAATGAAGCAAGCCTCAGACCCAGGCTCTCAAGCAAGCAAGCTTCTCTACCCCAGGGTGCCACGCCATTCCTCTCTCTGTTGTCCAGCCAAGGGCTTTTCTGAGGCTAGGTCAGGTGCCCCACAGCCCCCCAAGTTTCCCTACCTGGGCATGGATCTCTTTGCATTGCAAATGCCTAGTCTCTGTCTCACCTACTACCGTTGACCCCTTGAGGGTAAGAACCTCACCCACCTTGTTCCTGTTCTACCTCCAGCCCCTGGCACAGTGGCTGGAAGAGGAGAACTTATTGGGAAATACGTTATATGAATGAAGTTCTTGAATTCCTATTTAGTAACCTAGGTGCCATCCTGGATACTCAGTATTCAGAGGAGGAATCTGCCCTGGCCCTGCTCTTTAAAGAAGCTGTAGTGAGGAGGGAGATAACCAGATGACTGCAATCTGAGTCTTGGGTGTTGGGTTGGAAGCAGCCACAGCTGCACTTGTGAGCTGAAGGAGGGAGGGAGGACCTCACTGAACGGATGGCTTCATGGTGAGGTCAACTTAGGAAGACAGGCAGGCATCAGCCAGGACAGTGGGGGAAGGTACTGGAGGCAGGAAGCACAGCACATGCAAAGGCAGGGAGGCATGACAACACAAGGTCTGTTTTTAAGCAGGACGCTGACATGATCAGATGTGGGTGTCAGACAGACAGCCCTGGAGTTGCATGCAGTGTAGGCTCCAGGGGAGAGAGCACCCAAAGGCAGGGAGGCCAATTAGGATTGTGGGGGTAAGAAACCTGGCCCTGGGGTAGACAAATCTGTTTCTGGGCCCAGCTCCACCACTTGGTAGCACCATGCCCCTGGGCAAGTGGCTTCATCCCTTACCCTTTGTTTGCTCATCTGTGAAATGGGGATAGTCACAGCCCCTGCCTCAAAGAGCTACCGGGATCAGTGAGGCAGACACAAAAATTGGTTGTCCCAGTGTCTGAGGAACAAGTCCATCCAAACAGCCAAGGTGGCCCTGATGCCAACTTCTCAGCCTGGCCCAGAAAAGCAGCTCCAGGCAAGGCCTGGACTTCCCAAGAAAGCCACCCTGGGGCAGTGCTGTCCACCCAGCCCTTGACTTCTCCCTCTTGTCTAGGGCTTTCCCAGTTGTAGGGTTCCAGAGCACACTAGGCGCTGCCGGAAATGCAGCAGCCAACTCAGAAGCTGGACTCTGAAATGGCTTCTGCAGACTCTTCCCCGCCTCTGCTCTGTTGGCCGAGGCTCCTGGCACAGAGGGCTCAGTGCACAGACTTTGGGGGAATCTCAAAATGGTTCCCAAATAATGCACTGTGAAAAAGTAACAGCAGTGTCCTTGTCCCCCTGGCAAAGGCAACCAGCTCCCCCACTCCCTAACCACATCCCCCTCTACCCTATGATCTCACGGTGTGACCATAACCCACCTCCTCCATGAACTCTTCTGGAGCCAGCAACTCACCAATGGCAGTAGCACAACAGCCCAAAGCATCAGGCAGATTCGAACCCCCAATGCTACTCCTTCAGGAAAATCTTTCTTATCCTGCTTCTCTGACTCATGGCTCCCATCACCCATGACCAGGTAGTAGCAATGCACAATGGCTAGCTGGATTGGAAGTCTAAATGGGTGGGTGATGGAGGGCTGGCTGGATGGATAAATGGTTCATTCAATGGTCTTATGAGAGCTGAACTAGAAGCGTTTGGGAATTGGCTCCAGACTCCCCGGGTGCCTTCTGGTGGGGAATGATTCATAGCATCCTCAGCTGGGAGGGGAGGGCAGTTGGAGATCTGGATATGCCCTCCCTGGCCTCCGGGCTGATGGTGAATCATCCAGGACAAACGATGCACAGTCCTTTCACCAGGTTCTCCAAGGTGAGGGTGTCACTGCTCATCCCAGATGCCCATTTTGGGGTCTTACCACTTGCATGATCAAGCAGCTCTTTCCAACATCCAACAAAACACACCCTTGTGCTAACCTGAAAGCTATTTCTACTTATTCAGTCAACAGTGAGTAACATGCAAGCTGCATCTCAGCCATTAAACAAACAAGCACCTTTTATTCATACTGGTTGAAGAGACAATCTTGATGCCAGTCAGGGTTTGGACCTAGCAGTTGACAGCTAAATCCCAGTTGTGATATTTACTTCCAAGTGACCTTGAACAAGCGACCTAACCTTTCTAGACTTGGGTTTCCTCTACTGCCAAATGCAGATATAATACCTTTCTCTTAGGTAATGGGACCATATAGTTTGTTGCTCAGTCAGGACAATATTGAGAGTGAAAAGTGGGTGCTATTAATAATTACATAAGACCGTGACCAGCCTGGCCAGTATGGTGAAACCCCGTCTCTACCAAAAATACAAAAATCAGCCAGGTGTGGTGACAGGCACCTGTAATCCTAGCCGCTCAGGAGGTTGAGGCAGGAGAACTGCTTGAAACTGGGAGGCAGAGGTTGCAGTGAGCTGAGATGGTGCCATTGCACTCCAGCCTGGGTGACAAGGACAAAACTCCATCTCAAAATAATAATAATTACATAAGACAACAGACCTTGACTGGGGCCAACCAAGATGTATGGTCCCCTACTCATAGAGCTATTAAGAGCCAATGAGATAGAGTACAGCTGGGCACCCAAGCTCACAACAAACGACGGCCATTATTAGCAATACTACTGGTCACATGATCAGCTGGGCCTTTTCCCTTCATCTAGATCCTTCCCACATCTTGGATTACCAATTGGTTTGGATACTTCCCTACTAGTACACCATACATTTCAACAGCTTTGGTAGGAACACCTGCTAGCTAATGTTGATGTTTTCATCTGTCTTCTGTCCTGATGATAGTTTCACAAACTTGATTCATGCTCAGGTCCACCAGACTCACTCAAACACAGCTCAGGCTTCTAGCTTCCCAGAACCCCAATGTCAGGGGCCAGCTGGCATTTCCAGATTCCCCGACTGCCTTGGCAGAGGCTCGCTTCTCAGGCCTCCTGCAGTGCTGGGATGCCTCTTCTGGCGTGGACCCATAATTGGCCTTCATTTGTGATCACAGACCAATGGGCAGTGCTGACCAGAGGACGAATGGACGGGTGGTTCTATAAGTCCTCCAGGCAGGCCTACAACCTGGACTGATGATGAAACAACTCCTGAGATCCGGATTTAATTTGGAGGCTTCCCTGGGATCTGCAGGCCTAAGGACGGCAAGAGCACTCCTGTCGTCCTCCTGCCTAGAGGGTCAGAGAACAATCTCTTTTGGGCTTCCAGTCACTTTGGCATTTTGGTTTCTCTTTATTCACAGTATGGTATCTTTGGGGGTTATTTTTGGGGTGTATTAGTGGCTCTACTACTTAGTAATTTGTGATTTGGGCAAATGACTCGCCATCCTCAAATCTCAATAGTTTCCTCAACTGCAAATAGGGATAAATGTCAGCTTTGCTGTTAGCCTTAAAAGCATCTTTGTGGGCATTAGAAAACTGCTGCAATATAAATATAAAAAACATAAAGACTATGAATGTGAGTTGTGTCCCCCAGAGTTGTATAGTGCACAAGTGGGGCCACCATACATGGCGGCCCTCAACAGGCTGCCTTCCAAGGGCTGTTGGAAGGATTAAGTGAGATAATGTATATAAAGTGCTTGAGCCATAGTGACAATTAGTTGTTATTATTCTTTTTATTACTGGAACTTTTCTCATTTCTAACCTTTGGGGTGAACTCAAAAGAGGATCCTAGGCTGGCAGCTTCTGCTACAGGGCAGAACATACAGCTCCATCTTATAAAAATGACAGCTCTGCCCACAAAGCGGCCTCTTGCTTGGGCTGTAGCACCACAGTGGTGAGAGGGATGCGGACACATGATGTGTGGCCCCACCACATCAGGCCAAGCGGGGACATTCAGAAGCAGCCCACCGGAGACTGGGTGGGACCCAAGCCCTGGAGAGGCTGCCTCCCAGTGTACAAAGGCTGTCACGTGGCACAGTCACACCAGCCTCACTTGTGGGGAGGGAAAACCCGTGCGTGATGGAAACTCCTCACAATACAATGTGGAAAAGCAATTTTAAGAATCGTTTTTATTTTAATTCTGAAGCCAAGGAAAACAGTTGGATTTGCTTTTCTTTGTTGGACGCAGGAAAAAAATGAGGAGCATCACTTTGATTGGAGTTGAGGTCTTCTGCAGTCCTAAGATGGCTGGAATGCCGGGATGGGGGCGGGGAGTGTTATTTCTCTTGAGATACAATTAGTTGAATAAATATCAAGAGAGCAAAAGTAAACAAACTTATTACTGCCCATTAAGAGCCGCCAAACTGGCAAAAAACTGCTGGGGGGAGGAGAGGAATTGGGGTTGGAGTCTTGGACTCCAAGGAAAATAAATGACTCTGAGGCTCAAAGAGAAGCCCAAGGAGCATGGCCCTTGGTCAGGCTGACCCAAGTCCTAGACTCAGTCAGCTTTGGCTATCTGCTGTGTGTTCCTGGGCAAATCACTGAGCCTGTCTGGGTTGCAATGTCTCTGTTGATAAAACAGGGGTGAATAACAACCCACCGGATTACCTGGGACAATGTATGTCAGGCGCCCAGCACAGTGCCCTGTTCCTTCCCTTCCTTCCTGTAACCCAATCAGTTCCGAGTCACCCCACTAAGCCTAGGCCCCACAGAGGTATAACAGTAGGACTCAGAATCAATATAGTTTCAAGAGGTCCCACTGCTAGCAACATGA
Organism: Nomascus leucogenys; assembly: GCF_006542625.1. Classification (NCBI taxonomy): domain Eukaryota; kingdom Metazoa; phylum Chordata; class Mammalia; order Primates; family Hylobatidae; genus Nomascus; species Nomascus leucogenys. Next base: position 103,240,920 of record NC_044388.1, on the reverse strand, counting down.
CCTCAAAGTCAGCTACTCCCACACCTTTTTGAGCTTCAGTTTCCTCAGCCTAGAAATGGGCATAACACTAGTAAGTCACTCTGAGTGTTGGAATGATTAAATGAGAGAACGTTGATATGAAGGGCCTGGAAGCCCTAAAGCCCTGTGCAAGCATTAGTCGAGGAGATGGTGTGAGTGCTTGGCACGCTGCCTGGCCCACGCCCAGCATCCTCACTGTTGTTGTTTGTTTCAGCTTTGTTCTTGCTATCGTATTGCTAACACATTATTCCAATCTCCCGTTTCTGATGTGCTTCCACGCTGCTCACCCAGTGTGCAAGGTGGGTTGGATCACCCCATTTCACAGAAAAGACTCAGCCTTTGAGGTCTCAAGTGCAACGGCAAGAACTCTGCCGGGGAGCCATGAGAGCCCATGTTTGGGAGAGGATAGAACTCAACGATAAACAGTGCAGCCCTCTCAAATCTGGAGGTACAGGAAGGCTTGGAAACCAACCTTGTCTTGCAGCCAGGTTCCCTCCTGGGCCTCTGGCAGTTTCTTGGCCACCATGGAGCCCTGAGCCCACATAGGCACAGAGAGGTGTTTGTCACCCACTGCCTCAGGTGAGCAGCCTGAAGAAGGCGGTGGCCCAGCAGGCCTGCCCTAGCCCAGGGTCGGGGGCGGCTCCTCCCCATTGTTCTGGGGTGGGTGTGGCCACTAGCACAGGGGCAGCCAAAGCACCGCTGGAAACCAGGCAAACACTTCCAAACTCAGTTGGGTTTCCATTGACGTCACTGCAGCCCCACCTCCTAGCAGAGCCCAAACCAGAGGCTCCCGCACACCTTTCTCTGCCTGGCCTCAGAGAGGCCTGAGCAGGCCATAGGAATCATGCATGCTTGGGCTTTGTCATTTAAGTGGAAAACAGCTCAGCAAGGCCCCAGGGACCACAGGGTCTCTTTTGTAACCGCTCAATGGCTGGTACAAGGTGGAGCCCAGACCCAGGGTCCTCACTGGAGAAACCCCCAAAAGGGTTCAGGGAGGACAAAATCTTTAGGTCCTGTGTCATGCTTGTTATTTTAGCATCGATTAATGTGAAATCAGAAAAGTAGTGATGCTAATACCCTTTTACTAGTAAAAACCAGATTAAATATATGCCTGTGTCGTTTTTAAGAGTTAGCAGATTCAAATCCAACAGCCCAGGGTCGAGCCCTGGTTCTGCCACCTTCTAGCTTTCTGATTTGGGGCAAGTCACTCAGCCTCACTGAATCTCAGTTTCCTCATCTGTAAAATGTAAACAGCAACAGTATCCACCTTAAAAGGAGATTATGAGAATATGGGAAAGTGGAAAACACTTGCAAAATGTTTAGTCCAGGGTCAGGTATATAGTGGACCTTGGTCAATGGATGTTATTAATAAATACATACACAGGCCCTCCTCTGCGCAGCTCTGACCTCCTCAGGTAGTCACTTGTCCATGGGATCCCTGCCCCAATCTATCCCTCTTTCCAGCACTCCCAGCTGCTCAGCAGCTGTTGGCAGGTGTGTCTCGTCATTCCAACAACAAATATTTATTGAGCTCCTATGTATTTCAGGCCACGCGGTAGGCACTGCACATGGAGTGGTGACTAACACAAACACCCCCCTACCCTCATGCAGCTTGCATTCAAGGGAATGGGGAGGAGACAGCGTGTATCTTATGGTGATAAGGACACTGGAAAGGGAAGGTGGTGAGGTCACAATCTTAAATCAGCAGGGAGGGTCTAACTGAGAAGGTGATATTTCAGCAAAAACTGAAAGAGGTGAGGGAACAAACAATGAAGAAGGAAGGGGGCAGGGACCAGCAAGTATAACGGTCCTGAGTCCTAAGTGTGCTTAGAGCACTTGAGGGACAACCAAAAGGCCAACCAGGTGGTTGGAGGAGATGATCGAAGGGGAGAGGGGTCAGAGACGAGACCAGGGAGGAAGTGGGGGCCAAATCATAGAGTGTCTTGGAGACCCACTAGCTTTTCCTCCAAGATGGTAAGCCACTGGGGGGTTTTGAATAGAAGAGTGACCCCGTTTGACTTTTTAAAAAGGACCACTCTGGCTGCCAAGTTGAGGACAGAAGGTAGGATGGGCAAGGCTGGGGCAGGGAGGCTAGTTAGGAAATTACTGCAATAGTCCAGGTAAATGGCACAGGTGGGTTGCACCAGGGTGGTGGCAGGGAGGTGGGGAGACACAGGACTCTGAGAATATTTCTTGCATCGAAATTTGGCGGTGAATTAGATCTGGGGTATGAAAGAAAGAAAGGCATCTAGGATGACTTCAAGGCTTTTGGTCTGAGCAACTAGAGTGGACATTTACGAACACAGGAAAAACTGGGATGAACAGGTTGGGTTGGAGATATGGGGAAAAACGAGTTCATTTCTGGACGAGTTGAGATACCTAGCAGATAGTCAAGTGGAAATGTCCGTAAAGCAGCTGTATGTATGAGTCTAGAGTCCTGGGGAGAGTTCCAGAAATAAATGCGGATGTAATCAGTACTTGAGGGTGATCACCAACGTGACCTCTGGATGAGATCACTAAGGTAAAGAAAATTCTGAGGACTGAGTTTTGGGTCCCCCTCAACAGTAAGAGAAAGGATAGGAATATGAGGATTAACCAGCACAGGCTCTGAGGAGGAACAGCCGGCAAGACAGGAGGCAGGGTGGCGTTCTGGAAAGGAAGGTCAAGAAGGGAGCCCAACTGTATCCCACAGTGTGAGAGGGAAAATATTAATGAGGATCAAGAACCAGCCCTTCCATCTGGCAAACAGACAGGGGATCCTGTCTAGAGCAACCTAAAATGAAGGGGAGGGGGCAAAGCCTGATGAGGGTGGGCTCAAGAGAGACCAGGAAGAGAGGAACTTTCTGGAAATGGTGAGTGCAGGCAACTCTTTGGAGGCGTTGCTAAAAAGGGGAGCAGTGAAATGCAACAAGAGCTGCAGAGGGGATGTGAGGTCAAGAGAGGGTTTTAAGTTGACAGAAAAAACCGTATGATTATAGGAAAATCATCATGATGTTGGGGAGATGGTGAGGACTGCTGGAGCAAGGCCCTCAAGTGGGCAAGAGAAGGGATCTAGCACATGTCCTCCCCTCCCTCTTGGCCCATTTAACTCCTACTCATTCCTCAAGGGTCAGTGTAAAGGGCACTTTCTCAGGGAAGCATTCCTGACCCTCCGATTAGGTCAATTCCCTGTAATACCCCTTTACAGCATGTGATAGTTGTGCTTTCCGGCATTTGGGAATGGCATAATGACGTGAAAGCCCCATGAGGGCAGGGGCTGGCTCCATCCTGTTGGTAGCTGTATCCCTAGCCGCTAGCATGCTGTCCAGCACATCACAGGTGTTCAATGAACATCTGGTGAAGGGATGAATGGTCCAAGAATAGAAGTGAAGCAAATCTGGAGACACATTCTGTGTTCTGCTCCCTTCTAACTTAATCACGTTGCAGTGGTCAGGACTGTGCTGTCACTGGCTATTGCAAATATTTGGATTCAGAAGGGCTCGGTTGTTTGTTCCTGTTTTGGCTCTGTAGCTTAGCTAACACAGTGACCAGAGCCACGTAACTGGACACATCCTTCCACTGACGCTGTCCACTAAAACTGAATGTATTCCATAACATGTCTAACGATTCATTCCTTTATCAAATATTTGCCCAAAGTGCAATATCCTGGGAATACAAGGTTGAATCAGACACAGGACGTGCCCTCATGGAGTTAGAATCCAAGAGAGAAGATCAAACAGAACTGCTATTCAGCACAGCGGTGATAGGTATTACAAGGGGAAAGTTCAGGGGGTGTGAAAGTATAGAATAGGGAGACTCAACAGTCTGAGGAGCCAAAGGTAGCAGAGGAGGGAGACCAGAAAAACCCTCCCTCTGCCTCTGCTCCCCAGCTTGAAGCTGCCTGGATATGGCTCTCAGGCTCTAGGCCAGGAGTTCAGCAAGGGGGCTGCAGGCATTGGAGCTGGCTCTGGGAGTAGCAGGGCTATGGCCTCCTGCCTTCAGATGCCCTGAGACCCTCCCTCTTCCCTTCTACCTCTGCTGGGGCCTGCCTGTCTCCTCTTGCTTCCAGAATGGCTGCCTGTTCTCTGACTCCAAGAGAATGTAACCCAGCATCCTGAAGCTGAGTTTTTGGAAAGCTCTGCCTGCTTGGCGAGAAGGCTGGGATCACTGAAAGCACAGGGCACTGACAGTGGTGGGACCGTCACTGATTCTCCCCTCTGTTTACTTTCAGGCTTTCATAGATTCTATTCACAAAGAATAACCACCATTTTGCAAGGACCATGAGGCCACTGTGCGTGACATGCTGGTGGCTCGGAGTGCTGGCTGCCATGGGAGCTGCTGCAGGCCAGGAGGATGGTTTTGAGGGCACTGAGGAGGGCTCGCCAAGAGAGTTCATTTACCTCAACAGGTACAAGCGGGCGGGCGAGTCCCAGGACAAGTGCACCTACACCTTCATTGTGCCCCAGCAGCGGGTCACAGGTGCCATCTGCGTCAACTCCAAGGAGCCTGAGGTGCTTCTGGAGAACCGAGTGCATAAGCAGGAGCTAGAGCTGCTCAACAATGAGCTGCTCAAGCAGAAGCGGCAGATCGAGACACTGCAGCAGCTGGTGGAGGTGGACGGCGGCATTGTGAGCGAGGTGAAGCTGCTGCGCAAGGAGAGCCGCAACATGAACTCACGGGTCACGCAGCTCTACATGCAGCTCCTGCACGAGATCATCCGCAAGCGGGACAACGCGTTGGAGCTCTCCCAGCTGGAGAACAGGATCCTGAACCAGACAGCCGACATGCTGCAGCTGGCCAGCAAGTACAAGGACCTGGAGCACAAGTACCAGCACCTGGCCACACTGGCCCACAACCAATCGGAGATCATTGCGCAGCTTGAGGAGCACTGCCAGAGGGTGCCCGCGGCCAGGCCCGTCCCCCAGCCACCCCCTGCTGCCCCGCCCCGGGTCTACCAGCCACCCACCTACAACCGCATCATCAACCAGATCTCTACCAACGAGATCCAGAGTGATCAGAACCTGAAGGTGCTGCCACCCCCTCTGCCCACTATGCCCACTCTCACCAGCCTCCCATCTTCCACAGACAAGCCGTCGGGTAAGTCCTTCTGGGATCGTGTTCCATGTGGGTCTCAGAGCCAGGCACCAGGCTTCCCTTGGCTGTGTCCACAAATGGGGGAAAAGCCACGGCCAGTTGAAGCCGGGCCAAAGACGTGCACAATCCCCCAGCAAGCCCTTGGGCTGAGCTGCTGGAGCCAGTGGGGTGAGGGGAGGGGGACCACATTCCTTAGATGGATCCTCAAAGGTATTACCAAGAAATGGAGTTTCAGAAGAGGGCAAACACTCTCTGGTTTCTGACAGGAAAGAACCCAAGGCCTGTAGTTTTCTAGGCTCTGCATGAGATCCCGTGTGTTGGCAGACAGAAGAGAATGACTCTCCTGCAGCTCATGCATTGTGCCTGGCACAGGGTTGGCCTTCTGTAAATGCTCACCAAATAAACAATGGGCCAAAAGAAAAGAAAGTATTACCCACATTAAGAATATGATAAACACATTGTAGGGGCTGGGCATGGGAAGGAGTCCTTCCTAAAGCCCACACACTTCCTAGAGTCTGCTGCTGTCTAGAATTTTCAATGATGCTTCCATATGCTCTTACATACACGTTTCATCTTAAAATATAGCAATTCTCAGAATACCATTATGGGGGAGGAATGGGATTGCTGGCAGGTTTTAAAGCTTAACCAAGATACTGGCACTGGACATTTCCATGTATGTTACATAATTAACTCCTGGAGCTCCTTGCAGACAGGATGAGTAACTTGCTAATAGGCTTAGGATGTTCAGGCAAGATTTGCATTCAGATCTTTTCACTTTAAATCTCTGGCTGACTTCTCTATGCTCTAGGACTCTAGGAATCATCATTTCTGGAAGAAGCAGGCCAGAGGCTCCCCTGTCAGAATGTCAGCATACATCCAGTCCCCTGAAGCTCAGCCCCTTGTTCATCCAGAACACCTGAGCCTTCCCAGTGGGCTGCCATATGAGAACTATATTCATCTCTGCAAAAACGAACCATGTATCTACTCCAAGTCAGTACTTTCGGTACCACTTCATTGTATAAGCAGGGAGAGATTTTTACTGAAAATATCCTGCTTTACACTTATTTCACACTTTTAAAAATAACCACCAGTACTGGGAATAGCAGCTTCTTGCTAATTCCAAAGAGGGGCTGAACCTGAGTGCAGGGGGGTGGCCAGTGCAGAGGACAAGGGCAGCATTGTTTTCAGATAGGGCGGGTGAGGTGAGCTAAATGCAAGGTGAGCATCCGCTGCAGCACCTCAAAGGAAAGACCTGGCCTGGGTGCAGGATTGAGAGCAGGCGTTTTGGAGTAGGCTGGCTTGGATTTAAATCCGGGTTCCTCCACTGATTAGCTCTGGGACATTAGGCAAGTCATTTTGTCCCCCTGAGGCTCGGTTTCCTCATCTGTTAATTGAGGATAGATTAAAATAGTGCCTGTCACTTTAGGAAATGAAATACTGCAAAAAACATGTTTAGCACAACGCTGGGTCCACGGCAAACTACAAGCCTCCTTTGATCTAGGTCTTTTCATCTTAAAACAAGGAGACTGAAATAAACAGTCCCTTTTTTAGCTCTGGCGTTCCATCTGTACACGTGTCTGCTTTAAATCAGAAGCTCTGAAAGAGAGGGCAGGGTGTGTTAATTTGTCTTGATAGAATACCAAGAGGGTAAAACGTGCCCTTGGGCACCAAACAAAGGCTCAGCTGAATGTTGTTATAACCCTGACTGGAGACAGGCTGGACTCAATGGTTACTCAACAGATCTTCTCTGGCCTAAGTGTCTCTGGTTTCTAACTCAAAACATTTCAGGACATTCCTGGGCTTGAACTAAGCTGGCAGATACATAGTATAGGAATAAAGACCTGGGTTTGCATCCATGCTCTACCCCTTGGTTAGCTGTTCGCTCATGAGGTAGTTATTTAACTCTTCTGAGCCTCAATTTTCTCCTCTGTAAAATGGGGACAAGCGTCATAACCTCACAGTGTTATGCTGTGGATACAATACAATCAAGCATGAAACATTATGTCGTGTAGTACAGCCAACATTTGCTGAGCCCCTACTGCATGCTGGTTGCAGCACTAGACTTGGGGGAGCAGGTGACAACTGTGGTCCCTGACCTCCAGGAACTCAGTCTGGGGTAGATGGCAGGTGCATGAATGCATCTGGGATCTGTCCAATGCCCATGATTTCTAGTCCCTAACATCAGCACATCAGATCTGACAATGGATTTCTCTGGGAGGGAGTATCCGTCGAGGCCAAAATTTCTAAAATCAGGAATGCAGTGAAAACTGGGCTGTCTGATCACTGTGGTGATACCCTGGTTTGCTAAGTGCCCTGGCGGACAGTAAGGTGGCATGACTAATTCTGCCTAGAGGGAAGGGAGAGGTTAGACAGAGGTGGCACTTCTTTGTTGCATATTGAAGGATTCGTAAGATTTTTACCAGGCAGACCTGGGAGCTGGGAACCCAAGTGACTAGTGGATCCCTGATGGAGATGAATCTGTGCAAGGGCCCAGGGGCACAGTTCTATTCCTGGCACCTCAAATGGTTCAATCTCCTGCTTCTTTGTGTTCACAATCCAGTGTGGGCTGTGTGTATCCAAGGGTCCTGCACTCGCCCACCTTTGTCTCCCACTTAAGAAAGCACGCCGTCATGGGAGGGAATGGCAGTGATTTCATCACAGAGATAACTGGAATGCATTAGAATTTATCCGTTTTTGTTACGCAAGGATCCCCAAATGTTGGTACTTGCTCATTACTAGTAGATTTCTTGTGACCCATCTCACCACTGAGCTCCCACACAAGGCGCTGCCAGCTGGGATTGAGTGCCTAGCTGTGGAAGATGAATGGGTAGACAGAGCCCAGGAAGAGAGCAGCTGGGGGAGGGCCCTGCCCTCTCCTGGTGTTGAGGACTGAACTGGGAGGAAAAAACAGATGGTCTCTCTGCATGGAACAGTCAGGGCATCCAATCAGCAGAGAACATTCTTATCAGGTCTGTTCAGAGAGCTTGGGGCAGGTTCTGATCCTAGAAGACAAAACACTCTTCTGTGCTCTTACCCAACAGATCCTTTGTTCTTAGGGACATCACTCAGCCAGAAATACCTTTGCAATTAAACACCTTTGCACCCGAGCCTTGGCAGCTTCCAAATCTTTCACTCAGCAACCTCAGAGCCATGTGCTCTTTTCTTCGTCTGCCCACAGCACGCCCTTCCCCAGGGGACTAAGGGAGCCATGGCTGCTTATCTGAAGCTGTACTCACAAGCCTGTTCCCAGCCTTACTGAGACAGTAACGGGGTGGCCCCAGGCCAGGATGGACTGCTGATAGCCTGAGTGAGGAGGCACAGGCAGCTCCTGGCTTCCCTGGCTCTTCACCTGGGCTTTGTCCTGTGTCTCTCAGGTCTGGCCAGACCCAAAGGCATTTTGGTTAGGATGATTCTGTGATGAGGCCTGGGCCAAATGGCCCTGTCTGTGGTCCTCTGCCCCACATATCCTGCTGCTGCTATTAAAGAGCAAGGCTACAGGGGTCATTCTCTAAGAGGCAAAGGATAGAGCAGGCACCTGGGTTCTGGGAGGCCTGGTCCTGTTTCTCAGCCCACCCAAGGCAGAGTCACACATTTGCCAGCCCTCCTACACAGTGCCCATCCCAGAGACTGATCAGGGAGGAAAGGACAGTGCCAGCAGCAGCTGCCACAGATGGGCTTTGTCAGAAACTAATCTTTAAAGACCAAAAGGAGTGAGCACTTTTAGCTGTTTTCTCTCCTAAGAGAATACAACCAGTTCAGTTTATTTCTCAATGAGTGAAGAAGGAGGGGCCATAAAACCATGAAATACCGGAACTGTTAGGAGCCTCTCAGATCCCCTAGCATGGCCTTCCTGTAGCAGAGCCTGTTGGTGGCAGAGCAGAGATCGATCCTGGGACTTCTAACTTGCAGGATATTGAGGTTCATAGAGGTCAAGTAACTTAGGCAAGGGAACATAGCTAGTAAGTGGCCCGGCCAAGGCTCAAACCAAAGTATGTCTTAACTACTCTGGATATTGCACACTTCCACGGGAAGGCTGGAGGGGAACTGGTGTAAAAATCACCCCATGAATGCTTGACTTGGCCCCAGCTGCCACAGGGACCTGACATTGTATCTCTACTTCCTGACCTTCTATCTCTACTTCCTGATCTTCTATCTCTACTTCCTGATGCCATGTTCCAAACAGTTCCTTAAAATGAGCTCTGGGAACAGAGGTGGTAGATTTGTTATTAGAATGCTCATGGTTCCAATAACACAAAATACTGTCGCTACCAACCCACCAACATCATGCTCCCCCTCCCCAGGCCTAGCAGGAACCAGCCAAGCTCTCCAGTAGAAAGCACAATGTGCACCCGACTCCCAGCAAATGGTCCCAACTGAAGTCTAATTTTTATCAAATCTGGACATATCCTCTGGGGTTCCTTCTACTCAGCATTTCAATGTATAGCTGAGTCTTTCAACATATACTAAGTGTGAAGTTCTGATTTCTTTAAATGTTAGCCCTGACTGTATAAATGTCAGTAGACATGACCTTCCCTTGGGACCACATTAGGAGGCCCCTACATTGCTTCACTGACAACAGTGCACACGTGGAAGCCACCCTCTCACAACAGATGGTCTATTGGGCTATGGCCAGGATGGCATGGACAACTTGAACAAGAGTGTTTTCCTAGATGGATTTTCCACCTGTATTTTATTCTACCCTATAAGGTAGGAAATATGTACACGATTGTGGTTCCCCAGCACAATGGTATGTTTTAAAACAGAGAAACATATGATGTTGTAGCTCCCATTCTTTCTGGAGGTCAAGCAAGCAACCAGGTAAAAAGGTGTCAACCCATGTGTGGCTGGGTCAGCTCCAGCAGGCTGGGCGTCCAGGCTCAAGCACTGTAGAGAGGTGGAGACGCACAGGGTGTGTGTGGTGATGGTGGTGAGTGAGGGTGACTGCCCATCCTGACTCGGCCTTCAAGGTCACAGAGGCTGAGGGAAAAGCCCACCCAGGTCTCCTGCCTCCAGAGCGTGTGCTGTTTCCACTGTACAATATTTTCTTTTATTCTAAAAGGTTTTGTTAAGCAAAATAAGATTCCAAATTCAGTACAAACTACATAATCCAGTGATTTCCCAAAGAGCATTCTTTGCTAGCTTCTTCCTAAACAAAATCTACTCTAGGAAGATGGCCCACCTGGATGATGGTTCCAGGAGGGCCAGCTCCCTTATTGCTTTGCTTTCTCTTCCTCCTCTTCTGGTACCTTGGGGAACTGATCACAAAGAGCCTTTTGAGTGTGATGGAAAGCTACTCCTCCATTCCTCAGGCAGTTTTCCAAAGATGACACTTAGCTAAATGCTCATGGTATTTACAGTCATAGGAGATAAACTATCAACTTGTTACTGTTAAAAAAATCTCGTGATCTGGGATCTTGATGCCTGAAAATCCCAAGATTGGTACTTGGCAAACCGAAAGAAATCTAGAAAACCCTACAGATCCGGCATCTGTGGCCAGCTAATTGGTCATACAAATGGATTGTTGTGCTGAACTTGTATAGTATTAATCCTAAGATGCTGTCCCCCACCGCCCTTACCCCCACAAAAAAAATAAATAAAGTAGTATTAAATTAGCCTCATACAAATGCTGGCACCATGCTCCTGGACTTCTCAGCCTCCATAACTGTGAGCCAAATAAACTTCCTTTCTTTATAAATTACCCAGTCTGTGCTATTCTGTTACAGCAGCAGAAAATGGACTAGGTTTAGTCCTGTAAAAGTAATGAAGTATATACTTCCAGTGGTTTATACCCACATCAGTGAAGGATGCAGGCAGCAGAGACCTCTTGACGGGAACACTGGAGATGATCTTTCCTACTATCCCCGCATCACCACTGCCTCAACTTCAGCTCTCCCTGGCATGAATCTGGTCAAAGATTATGCTGAAAATAAGCCTGATGGTCCTCATCTTATATCTCAAGATGAGGCTATGGAGCTACAGGGCCTGGAGTATTTATGTGATCCTTTGTTTAAAAAAAGTTACTTTTCCCTGATATTTTTGAATACAGTAAGTCAAAACTACTATATGCACAGAGAAAAATCTTGCTAAGAGAATTTGTTTAAATTATAAATACAATAGCTCCTAAATGTTGAAATTAAGTATCTTAGATGGTATGTCTAGAGTAGGGTCCAAATGAACAAAAAATCCACTCATCTGGCACCATCCCAGACATAATGTGCAGAGAGACTACTGCAAACTGTCCAGACTTTCCCACAAAGCAGGTTCCCTTTGCCAGGGTTTGGTCTGGATGTGGATTATCATCTGTTGTGGGGTCTCTGTTTCCAGATGGATTTATTATTATTGGTTCTCAGCTGGAAAGCACAGAATGAAGGTAGCAAAGGGAATGCAGCTCAGGATTGTGAAGGATGGAGGGTGAAGGATGGAGGATTGAATGATGGAGGGAAGCACACAGAGCGTTGAGGGACTCATGGAGTGAGCCTGCAAGGGCTCCTGCCTGAAAGGAGCCCACAGTCTTATGGGGACACAGATCCCCAACAATCCTAATGTGGTGTGATAACTGCAGCACAGAAGGTGGACCTGAGTTCTAATCCCAGATCCTCCACTTTCCAGCCGTGTGATCCTCTTGAGCCTTGGCTTTCTCGCAGGTGCAGGGGCTTATGAGGATGAAATGAAACAGTGTGCAAAGCACATGACAGGTGAAAGGCTCTAGATACATGATCATCACCATTCTTATTTTATTCCAGCAGAGATAAATATACAAAGCATTTTGGGAACCCTGAAAAGGATTAAGTAGCTTTCCTGGGGTTGGGGAAAGCTTCCTGAAGGAGGTGATGAGGAAGGTAAGGGCCTTGTGGTGCTCTCAGAACTACCGCCAGTGATAGTCAAGAAAACATGAAGACAAGGCTTGGTGCCAGACAAATGTCCTGCTTTCAGAAAAAGAAAAAGAATGTATACCAGAAATCACATACAACTGGCTTGTGGTCAAACCCCAGTAAAATTATAGAAAAGAGTACACGAAGGGTTCATGAGCATTTGGAAGATTAAAAGGTCACCAGTGAAAGCCGACATAGGTTCTTAAAGAAGAAACCAATGAAGCTGATCCCTTCCTTGGAAAGGGTTAATAGGCTGGCCAACTATGGGACTGCTACCTGTCCAGTATCTGTGGATTGTAGTCATGGGTCTGATAAGTTCTTCCACGATGTGCCTGCAGGACAGCGCCACAGTCTCTGACAGAGCCATGGTAACTCTCATTAGTGTGCCTGTGGAACCCTGGGGCACTGCCCACCTCTACATCAGAGACCTCCCTCACCCAGGAAGCCTTGGGTGCAACTGGCCACTGCCCCCAGGGAGCCAAGGTGAGCTGCTCACCTCTGCACACAGTGAGACCACCAAAGCCCCTTCTAAACTCTTTTTTAAAATGTCTTTAAAGCCCCTGTTTCTCCTCCTGCCCAACAGCGCTGGTGGAAACCTAAGAGTGACGTAATGCTTTGGACAGTGGCCTCTGGAAAGCAGCGCTGCAATGTCTGTTTCTCCCGAGGTCAAACGAGCAGAAACAGGACCTTTATAAGCCCTTTCTGGGCCCTAAGAGTTCTTACTTGAGAGGCCTCAGGCTGTATCACATGCATTGAAATGACCTACCTCACACATTTAATATAATTTTTACTGGAACAATTTTGAATTTACTGGAATACTTTTGCTTTTAAAATTATTTGGCTAAGAGTAACTCAATTAATTTATGGTTGGATCTCATTTCTCAGTAAACATCAAGCACGTTCAGGAATTCTTGGGAAGTGAAAAAAATCTAACCTACAAATTGTTTTCAAAAGTAATAACATTTTCATGAAGACAAAATTTAACAATTAATGAACTTGACAAGATGTCACACTTTGTAGTAATTTAATTACATACAATAAATTTTGATTTTGCAGTTTTCTTTTCATATTTTAGAACCAGTAAGTTTTTTTAGGCCTCAAACATTTTCATCAACTCCTGAAACACTCCTTGTCCCCAGGCACTATGCCCATCGTTTGAGGACTAAAGCGGCCTGAAAGCAGGCACAAGCATTTGGACCTTTTCCCTGGAATGATCAGAAATGATATGTGTGATGTCAACTCTGAGGTTCTGCAGGAACTGAAATGCCTTTGGGACCATACAAGCTATTCCTGTGTTTAGGTTATTGTTTTGAACTCTGGTTCGCTGAAAAGCAGTGATTGACATAGAATATATATACATCCATAACCAAAATCTTATTTTGCCAAGCCTCTGGATAAATGACATTCGAAGACCCCCATACAACTGCTCCTCACTGTAGCCACCCCTCACACCCCATCCCCCGACCCTGTGTGTCTGTTATCCTGCCCTCATGGGGTGCCCAGTGAGTCCTGATGCTGGCCTGGGTGGGACTCTCACCTAAGCAGGCCACGTGCCGTGGCACTCAGATGCATTAATTTGGGTAGGAAATTGCAGATCCAATTTCAACAGTTAGTCATTTCTCCTGTTGGAAAAATGTTTCAGGGAGTGGTGAGAAGACTTTTTGGAGACAGACCATCAGTGAGAGTAACTGAAAACAGCATACAGTTCTCATGAAAAGCAGACTGCATCTTAGTGATATCACAGAAGCCTCTCCCTAGTGCCTGCGTATGGACTAAAATATTCACAGGAGTGACTTCCCAGAACTAAGAGCCCCCCAGAACATTTCCCACAGGCCACAGGGTCCTCTGAGTGGCCTAAGGTGGTCAAATTCTGACACCTGGGGCTGGACTCAGGGGATAAAAAGGACTGTCAGGCTGCTGGCCAGCCATGGGGTCCAGTCCCACTGTGGGCAGGAAGGACTCTGCTCCTCCCCCCACACCTCAGGCACGTCAGAGAGAAGAGGCATCCTTCTTGCCCACGAAGGCCTCACTGCTTAGCTCCCAGCCTCAAGGTCAGATATTCACAGAGCCATGTTTTCCTAGTAGGAGGGGCACTGCACTGAGAGCTGATGCAGCTTGTGAGCCCATTTCTCCACTAGGGCCTGGACCCGTAAATCAGGCTGACACTGGTCTGCCCCAGACCCACAGAGAGAGAATTGGAAATGGGAAGTTATGCTTGCCTGGCCTAGGTGCCGGTTCTAACTCAGCTTGACCAGAAAGGCCCTGTGTTGCGAGTAGCAAGCACTGTATCAGCCATCAATCAAGTGGGTCCTGGTTTCCTGGGAGGCCATGGTCCTTGTGTGCCTAATCCCTGTCAAGAACCCCAGAGAGGGCCGGGCGCGGTGGCTCACGCTTGTAATCCCAGCACTTTGGGAGGCCGAGGTGGGCGGATCACGAGGTCAGGAGATCGAGACCACGGTGAAACCCCGTCTCTACTAAAAATACAAAAAATTAGCCGGGCGTGGTGGCGGGCGCCTGTAGTCCCAGCTACTCAAGAGAGGCTGAGGCAGGAGAATGGCGTGAACCCGGGAGGCGGAGCTTGCAGTGAGCTGAGATTGCGCCACTGCACTCCAGCCTGGGCGACAGAGCGAGACTCCGTCTCAAAAAAAAAAAAAGAACCCCAGAGAGGAGGAAGGAAGCACCCAAAGCTGATCACCTCCAACACTTACCAGGATGTGGCAGTGAGGTCCAGGCTGAGACCTGTGTACTTGGTACTCCCCCACTTGCTGATGTCCCTCCTCTGGGGGCCTCCTGACACCAGACCCTGTGTGCCTACCCATTCTTGTTGCTTCTCCAGGGAACCACACAGACTCGGCTCAGCCACGGGGCTGCATTTCTCTTCACGTGGAACATTTGGCCACAGCTCCGCCAAGAATGTAAATGTGGTCTTTATAGAGATGAGGTCGGGGCACTCGCTCCACTCTGAGCCCAGCTGCTGCCGAGTTAGTGTTGGCCTGATGCTCTGGGCAGAGCTGCCCTCTCAGAAGGGGCGCCAAGTTAAACACCGCTAGGTACTCTGCACTGGTCCAAAGGGAGCGCTTTGCCCACTGCACGTTGAAAACTCAGTTTCATTGACAAAAAAGATTTCCATTCTCCATGTCAATATATCTTTGTGGCCTTCTTCACTGAAATTCTGACTTAAAAATATATGGAAAACATCTACTGGTAAATATCTTACATTTAGTCTTGTATTGAAAAGCAAATATAGCAACGTGTGCGGAGGAGGAATTAGTCGGGGGGGGCGGTGAACAACTTCAAAAATGTCAGCTTTCATCTATCAAAGGAAACAGAAAGGGATAATCTTCACAGAGCACCTGCCCCAGCTGGCTCCCATGCTGGCTGCTCTTGGGTTCATGACATCCTCAGAACAGCTATGGTCTCTTCCCCATTTCACAGAAGAAGCAATTGAGGCTCAATGAGAACCCTGCCCAAAGTCACACTGTGCATAGGTGAGGCCATCGAGATTGGAGCCGAGGGCTCCTGACTCCAAGTGTGGGGTCTTCCTCCAGCCCTCGCTTCCTCAGCCAGGTCTTCATCCATCGAGGCCAAACCCTTGCCTGGCCCCCTACGAGGGCATTATTTATATGGAACGGTTATAGATTTTTCACAGTATTATTTATACGTTACAGTTGTGGATTTCTCATCAAAGTAGCATGTTTTGTCTCTGCTATTTTAAGGGAGCCACATAATTTTACTGTTGACAATTTTTCAATGTTAACTCTTTTTCTGACTAATTTTCATCCATTATTGATGTTTCTGACCTTTGCCACTGGTGTGTGAAAAGGAAATGTGTTTGAATGCAGGAGATTTCATAGAGGTCTACTAACGGTTCTGAGGGAAATTATGTTTGAATATGTGTTTTTGATGGAAGCTAATGGGATCTGATTGTCATTTGAAATTCCGTGTACAGACACATATGCACATTTTTTGTAACAGCAGAAAATACTAAACACTTCTATACAATTTGATACCTACTCCATTATTCTAGAAAGCCTTAAAAGAATTACCATGTTTGCCTTTCTTAAAAAAAGAAAAACTTCTACGTCATAACAAACACTACAATAGTTGAAAAATGGGCAAAGAACACCAAAAGGTAAATATGGAAGAAAAAAATCATTAAAGATTTTTAAAAGTTTTACACCTTGACAAAGGACTATAAATTTTTATGTTTTATTTTTTCGCTGGCTGACTGGCAAAGATTAACTTTAGTTCTAAGGACACAGAGTTAAGTCAGCCTGGGTCCCTCATTCTTGAGTTCGCTCTGGTTGGGGGAAAAGAAGAGTACTTTAGTGTGTGAACTCTGAGACACCCCCTGGGTGCATACACCTGCTGTGTCCTTTACCCACCAGGTAACCTTGAGGGGATCCTCTAATGACCACAGGGTCTGCTTTCCTACCTCATAGGAGTGTCAGGAGGGTCAGCTGTGGAAATACGTGGCTAGGACCATAGGAAATGCTCAGTACACACTGGCTATTATTATTACTTCAGTCATGACTCTTAGAACATGGAGTTTATAACCTGGGACTTTGGGAATCCATTACCTTCTGAAACTGTCTGCAGAATTGTGTGAGTCTGTTCATTTTTCTGAATAAAGGATCTAGAACCATCCCCAAATTCTTAAAGGGACTAGTAGCCCCAAATCATTTAAAAACACTTGCCTTTAAAAAGAGCCCTTGGTGGAAATGCCAAAGGTAAAACTGAGATCACTGATGGCGCCCACAAAGACAGCCCCAGCTGGAGCCACGAGGCCAACTGCCACTCTCCCAGCAGCCTCCACAGCCTCTTCCTACGTGGCGCCTCCTTCAAAGGCAGCCTTTACCTCTGACAATTCTGTAGCAGTCCTGGCAGCTGTGCAGTAAGAGGCTGGGCTGCTCGCTCTCAGTGGGCGTTATTTTGCAGGCTTCTGCCGGATCTTCCGTCACCAGCATTCGCATCAAACAGCCTCTCCTGTGCTGCTGACTTGGTAAGGAGCTGGGAGGCCTCCCACGCCCACCGGCGCTCTGCTCCAGCTGTTGGGGACAGACTCCCATTCTCTGCCTCTGTCCCTGGGGCTTCAGCCGAACACAACCAAAACCTTTTTCTCCTTCACAAATGCTCTTTCTGGAAGTCTGGCCTCCCCTTCCCCAGGAAGGATACTGAGGGGGTGGTGGGGGAAAGGCAGGAAGTGGCACTGGCAAAGGAAGCAGCTGCTTGTACCCCATCTGCTACCCAGGGGGTAGGGAGCATTGGGTCCTGCCCCATCCCTTGAAGAAGAGGTCTGGCAAAAAGGTAAATGGGTGAGAAGATTCTTCCTCCCCGGAAGATGAAGGGAGAAGCCCCTGAGTTAACTGTCGACACCCAAACCAATCTTTCTCCTACGGGCGATACTGGGCAGTGGGAAGCAAGGAATGAGCAAGACAGCCCCTGCCTTCCCATCAGGTTCTAGGTGGATGAATGCTCAAACACAAGGCTTCTTCCTCAGGAAGAGCCCACCTGAGATGTCTAACAGAGACCAGAAACCTAAATCTTTCTGGTTTATAACCATTACCTGTGAACTAGTTGAGCCCAAACACCAGCTAGGAAGGAATCTGAGAAGTGTGACCTGTACCAGAAAAGCTGAGTATACCTGTCACTGATGGGCACCTCCCTTCAACTCACACAGAAAGAGAAAGGACAGGATTCTACAGGAATTCGAGTGGGGAGGAGGTAGGGAGGTCATCTCCTCCCTCGCAGGGCATCAGAGCGGCCCCACCCTGCCCTGAGCTTCCGCTGCCCAGCACTGCATCTGCAGAGGCTGGGACTCAATACACAGTTGTTGAATAAACATACAAATTGATAGAAAACATACAATGGTACTTTCTTAGCACTTTTGTCCTTAACCAGTCTCATTGTGGGGATTTTTTTTTTTTTTTTTTTTTTGAGATGGAGTCTTGCTCTGTCGCCCAGGCTGGAGTGCAGTGGAGCCATCTCAGCTCACTGCAACCTCCACCTCCACGATTCAAGTGATTCTCCTGCCTCAGCCTCCCAGGTAGCTGGGACCACAGGTGCATGCCACCACACCTGGCTAATTTTTTGTATTTGTAGTAGAGACAGGGTTTCACCATATTAGCCAGGATTGTCTCGATCTCCTGACCTTGTGATCTGCCTGCCTCAGCCTCCCAAAGTGCTGGGATTATAGGTGTGAGCCACCGTGCCCGGCCCTATGGGGAATATTTTGAAGAGACTGAAGCAAAATGTGATTTTCTTTCTTTCAGCCATTTTCATGTGAATGGCTAGGCCTTGACCTTCTAAAGCTTCCTCAGATCAGTGAGAAAGGCCCCAGCCTGTCCAGACCCTTGGTGACTCAAGTCTGTACCTTCTTGCTGATGTGACCAATAGTGGAGCATAAGAAACTGCCTGGGGAGGGCAGAGTTGATGGGCAGGGGTGGTGAGGGCTGAAAGACCTGTGGTATAACACCCATTCCTTCTGACTGGGCTGCCCAAGCTCAGTGGAGTTACAAAGAATCACAGAACCCTCTGGTCTCAGTTTCAGAAGAAAGCCATGGATTGGGCTGTATCCTAGACATCATCCTTTAAGTTTATGAGCCTGCAAGGAAGACCTCAGAATGCGTGAGTGCCAAGCATCTGGCCCTCACTGAGCTTCCTTTGGAAAACACACAGATTGAGCTGAAAGGGAACCTGGCCCCCTAAAAACACACTTGAAGAGCAGTGAATGAATTGCAGAAATATCCCAAAGTCTCTGGCTACATGGCCAAATTCTGGGCATGGCCTAGGCCCCCATGACTGTGGAAGTTCATTTAGTAAAAGCTGCAGCAGTCATCATGATGCACTGTCACTGGAAGGGCAGATGTGGAGTCAGAATTGAAGGGGGCCAATTGCACTTGGCCCCCAGAAACAGTAATCCAGTGGAACCGAGTTTCCTTGCAGAAGCAAAGCCATCAGAGCCTGCAGGCACTGACTGATGTTGCCACGTTTAGTAGGTCCACATCTCTTTTTCCTAATATAATGAACTTGAAAAAGATCACTCCAGCAACTCCTGACAACCCTGTATGAGGGAAATCTGATCTCCCTTCTACAATTGGAAGAAACTGAGGGCTGGGAGAAGTGAAGAAGTCTGCCAAAAGTCACACTATGAGGCGGGTGAGAGAAGAAAGTGAGCTTGGAGTGTGGGCATCCTGACCCCCGGTCCGAGGCTCTTGCCTTTATAATTATTTATCAAACTCGCAAAACAAAAATTGGTTACCTAGACTGCGGGCCTGTGGCTCCCGGGTGGAGCCTCACCAGAGGTTGTGCCTATTTGGGGTGCAGCTGGGGGTGTGGCCTGGTGACAGGCAGGTCTGTGATGTATGTGTATGTCTGTGTCCCCAGGCCCATGGAGAGACTGCCTGCAGGCCCTGGAGGATGGCCACGACACCAGCTCCATCTACCTGGTGAAGCCAGAGAACACCAACCGCCTCATGCAGGTGTGGTGCGACCAGAGACACGACCCCGGGGGCTGGACCGTCATCCAGAGACGCCTGGATGGCTCTGTTAACTTCTTCAGGAACTGGGAGACGTACAAGGTGAGTCCCGGCAGGGGCTGTCTGTGCTGCCCACAAGGTGACTGGCCCACCCCAAGAAAGGCCTGAGCGACCAGTAGAAGAGCCCACTCAGAGGTACAGGCTGACCAAGTCCAGGCCTGTGCGGCCCCAACAACGCACATACCTGAGGCAAGAAGGATGCAGACAGGGCCATTTTGCAAACCCACCAGGGGTAGTGAGGACCAGCACCTCCTCTGCCTGCTGCTAGAAACTGCTGCAGGACAAGAGTTAGTAGACCAGACCACCACAGCCCCACGGGACAGGGTGAGAGTTTAGAAACGCTGGTATGGGGGCCCAGGGGTGGGGAGCATTTCACTCCCAACTGGGGTTTCCATGAGGAAAGACCTGCTCTCAAAGCCCAGAAGGTGCAAGTCCCAAGAGGCTCCCAGTCCCTGGGAGAATCCCCCAAAGAGTCCTGGTAGGGAATTGTGGCAATGCTCAAGTCCTAATTCCAGGCTCATCCTCTGGGCTCCCTGGTTCCCGGGGAGTTGAAATGCTCATCTGTGTAGCAGGGAAAGTTGCCAGGACTCAGTCATACATCGTTCTTCCCCCTCTAAACAGAGGTGGCACTAAGGAAGGCAAGAGTGGCTCGGTTTGCTGAGTGCCCAACCTATGCCAGCACCATGCTAAGGGCTTTCGTGCGTTATTTTGTTTAATCTCATATCAACCCCCTGATGGAGGTTCTGTTATGGACCCAGCTTACAGGTGAAAGTGTGGAGTAATTTGCTCAGGGTTGCAAAGCCAGGAATTGGCCCAGTAGTGACTGCAGCTGAGGCCTCTGACACTGAAGCTCACAAACTACCTGAAGCCATGATGCCTTGCACACATGGCTCTGCCATGCCCCTTCTTGAGTCTCCTGTCCTGGTTGCCCCCCACCCCACCTCTTGACCAGCCTGTGTCTCTGCTTTCTTCTCCTCTTCCACCTACATTAGGAGGAGGAGACTCTTTCCTCCTTTCTTAGAGGCAATACAGTGCAATGATTAAGACTGGGTTCTTGATTCAAATCCTGGTTCACCCTCAGGCATTCTGAGGCCCTGAGCCTCTCTGGGCCTCATTTCATCCATACTAGGGAGGATAATGATAGCACTTAGTTCTTAGAGTTGACATGAGGATTAATAAAACAACCTATGTAAAGTTCTTAAAACAGTGCCAGCACATCACAAGCGCTCAATACTAAATAATAATAATTATTATATTAATGAATCACAGATTCCTAAGACTTTAGTGGCCATCACTCAGCTGCTGACCCCAAAACCACATGCAAAAAAAACAATAACCACAAAACCACTGGGTTTTAGACCTAGAGGGGAGCCCCGGTGGATGGGACACATGCATCACAGCTCACACCCGTCTGGTGCATTAGAGCTTACACGTGACCCTCACACACAGCTCATCTCCAGAGGAGGAGGTGAAGCTCAGTGAGGGTCAGAGACTTGTCTGAGGAATGCCTGCTGCATGCCTACTGAGTGCCAGGCCCTCCACCTGCCACAGCACACGTGTTCCTGCAGCAAGCCTGTGGGGAAGGTAACGTAGCCTCCCTGACGTAAGAACAAGGAGTCTGGGGTTCACATGATGCCTGGCACAGGGTAGGCACTCTACATATTTTTGAATAATGTGTGAGTCATAGAGAGATTAAGTGGTGGAGTAGGGGTCTGAACCAGGTCTGCTTCATGCTCTGCTTGTTTCCCAGGCCCCTCTATCCAAGGCTGAGTGTCTGACAGCCAAGCCTGCTGGCTGCAGGTGCTGCAGGCTCCACATTAACACTCTCCTGGGTTTTCCCCAGCAAGGGTTTGGGAACATTGATGGCGAATACTGGCTGGGCCTGGAGAACATTTACTGGCTGACGAACCAAGGCAACTACAAACTCCTGGTGACCATGGAGGACTGGTCTGGCCGCAAAGTCTTTGCAGAATATGCCAGTTTCCGCCTGGAACCTGAGAGCGAGTATTATAAGCTGCGGCTGGGGCGCTACCATGGCAACGCGGGTGACTCCTTTACATGGCACAATGGCAAGCAGTTCACCACCCTGGACAGAGACCACGATGTCTACACAGGTAGGAAAAGTGGAGTCAAACCCAGGTGCACGGTAGAGAAAAGAGGTCAACTAAAGCCAGAGCCCCTGACTTCAGGGCTTAGAAACGGGAAGATCCCAGGGTGAGAAGCAGCTGGGCCAAGCTGCCTGACCCTGTTACCACCCCATGAGGGTCCCTTCTCCTGCCCACAGGTCCCCTTCACAAAGCTGGGTCAGAGTGGCATTTACAAATTAAAAAAAAAATGGGGTGGGGGGAGACATAAAGAGGTATACAAATCACACATACCAGGGCCAACTGGGGCCAATGCAGAAAGACATGTGTTGGGCTGTGTCCTCACCACTTATGTCCAAGGCACCTGGTATAGAGCTAACCAACTGCGTAGGCTCTGGGCCACACACCTGGGCTCCAGTGCTGGCCCCACCTCCTACCAGCCACGTGTCCTTAGTCATGCTGCTAAATCTCCCTGGGTCTCAGTTTCTGCATCTGGAAGTAAGGACAAGAACTACATTGCAGGGTAGGGAGAAGGGTAGAGAGAATGTACCTAAAGTGCTTTGTCTAGGATTTGGCACACAGCGAGGGCTCCATACAAAGTGGCTTTCTTCATGGTCACTGTTACTGCATGTAATGCTAGTGCAGTGCTGAGAGGAAGCTATTAAGAGGAAAGCAGATAGGACAGAAAAAGTGATTTGTCTAAGATCACATGCTTCAAACCTAGGTCTTTACTAAGAGTCTTTATTAAACAAAAAACAAGAGAAAAAAAACAGAAAATTAGAGGAAACATAGATATGGTCTGGCCCTGAGTCCAGATATCAGACTCCCACACAGTTAATGCCTCCCCAGGGCCAACACCCAGTTTCTTGAAATGAAGGCCTCTCGGTCTGCCACGCTCCTCCCTGAGGCTGGCACCACCTGACGGCCGATGCTGCCTCCAGGCTCAGGCTGTCTGCTCTCAAGGGCAAACCCAGTCCCCTCCTGCCTCCATTTCCTATGTGGTGTTGGCCAGAAGGCTACTCCCTCCCACTTGAGAAGCGAGCTCTCAAGACTGTCCTGCACTTCAGGCAGGCCCTGAAACCTACATAGTAAGGTGGAAGGGATCCTCATGCCAGGTACCCATGGCAGCCACATTCTGAAGGGTAATTCTCCCAACATCAGGGGACAGGAGGGACATGACCTGCCCATCCCTGTATCACACAGACACCTCTGTCCACCCACTGACACTGAACTGGCCCAGCCCGAAGGGGCCCTGGAAGAGGAGCAGGCCCTCGTTCTGAAGCAGTAGGGGCTGCTGAGGCTTCTAGAAGAGCAGGGCAGGAGGATAACCTTCAGAGCTGGTCAGACCCTGGGACACAGGGGCTGCTACAGCCTTTCTGGAGGGCTACCTCCTTAAGGAGCGGCAAGTGTATTCTATGATCCAAACTCAGATCTAGCCAGCAGCAAAATCAGTAGCTGGCAAGTTCCTTGTCCCTGGAGGTGTGTGGGACCTCCGCTGGCAAAGAGGAGGCTGGTTATGGCGTGCCCAAGGATCTCCCTGCTACACCAGTCCAACACTGCCACTCGGTCCCTGTGGCCTGGAATCATGGCCCAGAAGGACCCCCAGAAAAACTCTGGGAAAACCTGGACTGCACTTCCCCTCTTGCTTTCTGCCTCAGACTGAGTGCGACCTCCTCACCTCATCCCACGGCCTCGGCCACCTGCTCTGTTGGGCCCTCCAACCCACAATCCTGACTGGAGCAGCCCCTCCCCTGAGTACGGGGTCCCTTTGCCAGGCCTAGTGAGGAAAGTGGGGACCCCCCTTCACTAAGAGCAATGCTGGCAGATAGTGGCCCCCTGTCCTCCTGCCACAGAGTGCACTGCCCCTGCATGCCCGTGCGCACCTTCCCAGAGTTTTTACTGTTGTTCTGAACTGCTTGTCCTTGGCAGCAAAATTCAGCATGAAGTGATAATGCCAAAAGTTTTATGGAAATACCTTTCCTTTGTGAAGTAATACAAAAAATTGTTTGGATGAAATACAAGCCAGGGAGGACTGGAGGAGCATTTCTTCTTAAACACTTTCTCTATCATTCTTTAAAAACTCCTGATCCAACAGTTTCAACTCTAAAAATTCCTAAGAAAAACCTTTTCTCCCTCCCTGCCCACCTCAGGCCATCTCCATTTCCTATCAGAACACAAGGTGTGGAGTTCCCCTGGGGCCTCCTTTGCACCCAGCCCTGGGCTAAGTGTCAAGTACGCATCCTCATTCAATCCTCAGAGCCATCCTGTGCGGCAGGCGTCATTTTTATTCTCATTTTACAGATGAGGATACAGTGGCTGGGAGAGGTTAAGTCACTTGTCTGAGATCACACAGCTAGTTAGTTATAAAGCTGAGCCTCAAAGGCAGGCCTGAAGCATGGCCTCTCACCACCCATGGAGACGGGTCCACCTCTCAAGCGTTCTTGCTCCAGATGCCTCCCAGAGAGGGCTTTGCTGAAAGCCCCGAGCACTACGGACGCAGGTAGAATGGCCTCTTCCCAGACACCCTCTCACTGCATTCTCTCTTGCAGGAAACTGTGCCCACTACCAGAAGGGAGGCTGGTGGTATAACGCCTGTGCCCACTCCAACCTCAACGGGGTCTGGTACCGCGGGGGCCATTATCGGAGCCGCTACCAGGACGGAGTCTACTGGGCTGAGTTCCGAGGAGGCTCTTACTCACTCAAGAAAGTAGTGATGATGATCCGACCGAACCCCAACACCTTCCACTAAGCCAGCTCCCCCTCCTGACCTCTCATGGCCATTGCCAGGAGCCCACCCTGGTCACACTGGCCACAGCACGAAGAACAACTCCTCACCAGTTCATCCTGAGGCTAGGAGGACCAGGATGCTGGATTCTGTTTTCCAAAGTCACTGCAGCAGATGATGGAACTGAATCGATACGGTGTTTTCTGTCCCTCCTACTTTCCTTCACACCAGACAGCCCCTCATGTCTCCAGGACAGGACAGGACTACAGACAACTCTTTCTTTAAATAAATTAAGTCTCTACAATAAAAACACAACTGCAAAATACCTTCATAATATACATGTGTATGAGCCTCCCTTGTGCACGTATATGTATACCACATATATATGCATTTAGATATACATCACATGTGATATATCTAGATCCATATATAGGTTTGCCTTAGATACCTAAATACACATATATTCAGTTCTCAGATGTTGAAGCTGTCACCAGCAGCTTTGCTCTTATGAGAAAAGCATTTCATTAGTGTTGTATTACTTGAGTCTAAGGGTAGATCACAGACTGTGTGGTCTCAACTGAAAGGATCACCCTTGGCATCTGTGTGCCTGGATTCTTCCAGGATGTCTACAATGCTAATCTCTCACATAGAGGTTCCCAGCTTCTTAAGAACCCCTTTTGGCACCTAATCAAATTTCAAAATCCCTCCCCCTCCATTTTCATACTTTTCCCCATTCTCAGGACTTTTCACCATCCATCACCCACTTATTCCTTCATTTGACACCATTCATTAAGTGCCTTCTGTGTGTCAGTCCCTGGCCACTCACTGCAGTTCAAGGCCCCCCTTCCTTGTACTGTACTCTGCTGTACTCCTCGCCTACCTACTCCTTGCCTTTTCTGTCGCACAGCCCCTTCTTTCCAGGCGAGATTCCTCAGCTTCTGAGTAGGAAACACTCCGGGCTCCAGGTTTCTGGTTGGGAAGGGAAGGCCAGGCCAAAAGCTCCACCGGCCGTATAGATAATGTACTCGCAGTTTTGTACTTCCATTCATACTTTAGCCTACAGGTCATTTTAGTCTTCACACAAATAATAACCTATCTGGCCAGGAGATAATCGGTTGAACAGAAGTAATCAGATCATCAGAGCCCCCAGATGGCTACAGACCAGAGGTTCCACACTCTCAGGCTGACTAGAGTCCGCATCTCATCTCCAAACTACACTTCCCTGGAGAACAAGTGCCACAAAAATGAAAACGGGCCACTTCTCAGGAGTTGAATAATCAGGGGTCACCGGACCGCTTGGTTGATGCACTGCAGCATGGTCGCTTTCTGAGTCCTGTTGGCCACGAAGTGTCAGCCTCAGCACTCCCGGGACTATTGCCAAGAAGGGGCAACGGATGAGTCAAGAAGGTGAGACCCTTCCCAGTGGGCACATGGGCCAGGCTGTGTGAGATGTTGGATGTTTGGTACTGTCCATGTCTGGGTGTGTGCCTATTACCTCAGCATTTCTCACAAAGTGTACCATGTAGCATGTTTTGTGTATATAAAAGGGAGGGTTTTTTAAAAAATATATTCCCAGATTATCCTTGTAATGACACGAATCTGCAATAAAAGCCATCAGTGCTATTTGGATGTATCTACACTCTGTGTTACTGTTTTAGAATGCCTTCCTGGGGCCTCCCATATCAGAGCCTCTTTAAGTAAAACCAGGAAGAGATTCAGCACCAGGACCCACACCAGAATCATTTAAATCACACTCACCCTATCTCTGGTTACCACCGATACCCTCAGAAGTACCACAGTAGTACTTCAGGCCAAGATGGCTCTCTGGAGCTCCACTTCCTCACATCCAGCTGTGTCCTGGATGTCTCCCCCAGATGTCCTCCAAGCACCTCACGGGCGGTGCACTTGACACCTGACATACCTTTCTTCCAGGTCTGGTCCCTTTTCACCAAATGGCACCAGGTACTCAATTGCTCAGATCAAAAACAAGGACCTCGGCCGGGCACGGTGGCTCACGCTTGTAATCCCAGCACTTTGGGAGGCCGAGGCAGGCGGATCATGAGGTCAGGAGATCGAGACCATGGTGAAACCCCATCTCTACTAAAAAAAATACAAAAAAATTAGCCGGGCGTGGTGGTGGGCGCCTGTAGTCCCAGCTACTTGGAGAGGCTGAGGCAGGAGAATGGCGTGAACCCGGGAGGCCGAGCTTGCAGTGAGCCGAGATCGCACCACTGCACTCCAGCCTGGGCGACAGAGCGAGACTCCGTCTCAAAAAAAAAAAAAAAAACCAAGGACCTCTCCCTTCCCCTGCCAAGAACAATCCATCCCTCCACACCAAGCCGTCTTGCCTGCATTAGCGTAGGATCTCATCTCCTCTCCCTTCAACTACTGCACCAGGCTCCAGACCAGGAGTCTCCATCTCCCTCATTCCAGTCCAATTTCCACCCTAGCCACTAGAACTGTCTCCTTGTAAAACAAATCTGTAGGTTGGGAAGTGATTCTAGGCATGACAGGAAACCCCAAAACCTAAAGGAAAAGACTAAAAGATACAACTTTTTTCAGAACTCAAATTTTCTGCTTTCCAAAAAACAAAACAAAAAATAAAACATGACCAAGATTAAAAGGCAAATATCGAACAAGAGAAACATATTTGAAACATATATAGCAAATACAGAATATTCGTGCTATGCTAAAACCTCTTTCAAATTAAGAAAGATGCAAATCCTGTAACAGAAAACTTGGCAAAGTACACATACACATGAGAAGACTCACAAACGGCCAGTAAACAAGATGTCAACCTCAGTAGTAATCAGAGAGGTGCTATAAGTGAAGGATAAACCATGACATGTTGCCTGTCAGATTGGCAAAGATGAAAAAAATGCCAATCTCCATGTTGACAAGGGAATGGACAGATGTGTGCACTATGGATGGACGTATAAATTGACTCCATATTGTTGAAGAGTAACTTGCCAGTGTATACATCAAAATTGTAAATGCACTTATACCCTGGGCCCCAGCAATCCTTCTACCTAATGACCAAGTGACATAACCATATGATAGCTTTTTCTAGTAAAGCTGCAGTTAGGGAGAGATGCACTGATACGCACTGAAGCCTACCATGTGCTTAGAAACAGGCGTGTGTGTGTGTGCGCGTGCATGTGTGTTTTACGTCACCTTCATAGAAGCTCTGTGAAGGAGGGATCATTATTCTTACTTTACAAAAGAGGTGGAAATGAGGCTTGAAGTCAGACTGCTGGTAAGAATACCCCAGCAGCAATTAATCCAGAAGGTGCTGGGTGTCAGGCATCAAGTAAGAGTTCTCAACTCCCTTCTCCTAAGCCCCTAGTCAGTTGTTGGGATCACAGTGGAATCGGAATGCTATTTGAGGAAAGTATCTTAATCTTGGCCCAGACTATAGTCACCCCTCCACACACATCTGGAGTGGAGTGTGTGGGACATAGGGAACAAGAGCAAAGGAAAACAAGGCCCAACCTTACTGGTCACCAGTCTTGGCTCTAAAACCCCAAACAGAGAGCTCTGGAAAGCCATGCTGGACACTGTAGAACCATCCTTTTTCTAAACTAGTTAGGATTCAAATGAAAGCAGGTCATGACACTAGCTATTTCTCCCAAATCCCATCTCAATACCCAAGCCTGAATCTTAATCAAACCACACCCAGGCTATATGGAAGGAGAGGAAGGAATAAGCTCATCAGAGATGTGGAGAAAATGAAAGGTAGGGGTCAGTTCACTAAGCTGGTGGCATGGAAGAAGAGCATGGGGCAGGAGGGCTCTGCCCAAGCACCCTAGCCTGGGTACCCAGTGAACGGCTCTACCTGCCAGCAAAGACAGCCAGTCAGCATCCTGGGGACTTGCCAACCAGACCATCCTCTCCTATCCCATCGGTGACCTTTTAAGGCCTACAATCACAGGAGTCCTACTATTACTAAGTTCTCCATGGTGGCTGCACTGCATTTGCAGACCCAGAAGGAAGTCAATGAAGCCCAGACTTTCTCCTGCCCCAGCCAAACCCCTGCATCCCAGTTTTAGCCAATACCTTGGTCTCTTGGGGGACAAGGGGCACCCACCTGCTGGGCTTGTGTGAACAGGGCCAGAAGACAGTGACGTTTTCTGAGCAAGTGACACTGAAAAAGACCCCCTCCCCGTAATCTTGCCGATTTGAGCAAGACTGAAACAGAAACCTTCACATTACTGAAAACAATCGTAATGGGAGTGTACCATGCTCACAGTTCACAGACACCCTTAGGAGGTTCAAGGTGTCCTCTCTGATCTCCCAAGACCCCCTCATCTGTTTCACACAGACTTGTCAAGACTCTGGTTATAGTAAGAGAAACCCACATGACTAGATTAAGCCAAAAAGGGAAGCTTTTAAGTGTAACAACATGTTTAAAAGGCGCTCTTTCTGCTTCAGTTTTATCTGAGACTTCAAAGGCTAAAGGACAAGATAAAAGCTGCAAGATCAGCCCTGCAAAGGGCATGGCCCCACACTGGCTCTCTGGAATTAGCTGATGGCTTCCCTGACGCTGTGTGAGAAGTATAGAAAGAAGGTCCTGGGGAGGGGAGAATGAACTGTCCTTTACGTGTCTCCACCACCACAAGGAAGGTGGGTGTTTTCATCCACCTTCAGTCAAGTGAGAGGGACTTCAAGGGACCATTCCCACAGCCTGGCATGGGATGGCATAAGCACTCCTGTCTGACTCAGGCCAGGGGCACAAAGAGCAGTGGGAAGAGGGGCCCACGTTGACAGCACAAGGCCAGCCCACTGAGGCACAAATTCAGGCTTCCTAGGACCAGAGGGCTGCCTGGATGGTGGGGGTGGGGGCAGGGCAGGAAGTACAGGAGCCAGGGAGGGAGCTATACATTACTCCACCAAAGGAGCAGCTGAGTCAGAGGTGCCAGGAGGGAAATTCTGAAGCAGCAGCTGCCAAGAGGGTGAAAGGCAGCGCTGGGTTGCTTGCATAAGCATCTAGCAGACCCACAGGGCACAAGCTCTGAGTTACCAACAGCTATGAAAGATGGGCTGTTCTCTCTCCCTTCTTCCTCCCCTGTTTCCACAGGCCAGAAACTTCAGTGAACAGGTTGGGGAGGCAGTGGGACTGGCCAGGATCCAGTGAAGAAGGGGACTGTGTGTCAGCCAGGTGCTGTGGCTCACACCTCCCAGAACTTTGGGAGGTTGAGGTGGGAGGACTGCTTCAGCCCAGGAGTTTGAAACCAGCCTAGGCAACATGGTGAGAACCCCGTCTCTATCAAAATTAATTAATTAATTAACTAAAAAAATCAGCTTGGCATGATGGTATGTACCTGTGGTTCTAGCTACTCGGGAAGCTGAGGTGGGAGGTTCACTTGAGCCCAGGAGGCAGAGGCTGCAGAGAGCCAAGATCATGCCACCACACTCCAGGCCTGGGCAAAAAAAAAAATGAGACCCTGTCTCAAAACAAACAAACAAGCTGACCATCTGTCTTCCCCCACTCCAGATATCCACAGCTGGTCAGCTTTAGGAGTCCAGACTTGCAATTACTACAGTGGACTATCTGGAATGAAGAATTGTTAGAATGGATTGGGCTGTTTCATGGGTAGCACCTGAAAGACCAAAGGACCTGCTAAGTTCTCAGCTTTGACTGGGAAAAGAAAAGTCCATAGAGTAGGCTCAAAAGGACACCGGGGAAAAAACGAGGTTGGTTTCTTCTTACACCTGATTGAGTCCAGCTCATTTAATAAGCTGGTTACATAAGGACACGAGGTATCTCCCCAAGTCCACGGGCAGGGACACAGCTGGGCCTCACAAGGGCCAGGAACCAGAAATTGCCTGGAAAGCCTTCAAGATGCAAGGCAGCAACTTTCTCAGCTCCTCTCCCTTGCTCTTTCCTTTCCCCTTTCCTGCAGGGTCTCCTTCTCTGCTTCTCATCAAGCATCCATCTGTGGACTATTCTCTGCAGCTGTCCTGGCACATGGCACCAGACGGCATTTTTCACTTCACATCCTCCTGATCTGAGTGCCAGCACATCTATGTTCCAATGCTGGCTCCCAGATAGAGGATCCAACTGGCCCAATTCAGGCTGGGTATCCACCCCAACTCTATGGGCTATGACCGTGGAGCAGAGCTAGGTGGGGGAACACTGCTGCTGGCGTGCACTGCCAAGGGAGAAGCAGGGGAAGTAGGTTCCCAGAGAAGGAGGGGTCACAGGCTGGGTCTCTATCCAAAAAGGTGTCTAGACTACACTCCAGATGTTATTGGTCCCCATCCTCTCCAGGACCATATTTTGCCAGCCAGACATTACTCATTAGATGGGATCCTATTCCCCAACCTCTCCTGCTGCTGACCCCTGCACTATCCCAGAAATCACATCCAACCCTTCTAAGGCCAGGTGGCTAACTAACATGACACCTGGCTGTGCCCAGATGGGCCTCTTCCTGGGTACGCTGCCCTTCCTGGGTATGCTGTGTTTCTCAATAGAGATACAGGGGGCAACAGGGTTCTCATTGATAGGGTCTTCTTAGATGTATTTTCATGTGGAAAGCACTAATACTAGCCATCATCTATAGGGTGCCTTCCATGTGCCAGGCAGTATGCATGGCTCTTTAAATTCTCACAACAACTCTACAAGGTGGATTCTATAATTACTCTCTCTTCAACATAATAGAAAACTTACATCAAAGAGGTAAGTGAGCTGCCCAGGTGCATGCAGTCTGACACGCAGAATGTGAACTGAGTCAGTCTAATTTCTGAGCTCCTACCTCTACAGCATCGATCACTATACCCAGGGAGGAAGTGAGATCACACTACAGCTCCTATGTCACCCCATATTACTCAGTAATACATCTGAGAATCACGGTGATATGGAGCCTCCTGCCCACAGCAGTGGATATGTCAGGTGGCCAGCCAGCCTGCCTACGCAGCAGCAGCAGCTTGATATCAGAAAGTCCCTAGATGTCAGGAAGCCAGTCCATAGCTGTCTGCTTAATTTATCTCAAACAATGGACACGGAGTAACGAGGGGCAGTGCTGGAGAATGTTCCGCAGCTCCTTGGGCTACCAATCCTTTGCCAGGCTGCAGCTCCTCTTCTTCTTGCCATCTGTCCTACAGCTTACAGACTCATCAGCCCCCCTGCTTTGCTACTCCAAACATCCTACTTGTGGATGCTCTGGCAGTCACCAGATGACCAAATCTACCTGGTTCAAGCCCTGGTCCTCATTATCTGGTAACTGGGTTCCAGTAGTGGTGGCTCATCTCCCAAATCTATGCCTCCAGGCCTGGTGCTTGCTTACAGGTCTCTCAGACCTCAGAGGCAGGCGTGAACCAGCCCTAGTCTGGGATTCTGCCTCTGTGGACATGACGTTTCAATCCCTGAGACATTCAAGTATCCCTGTCTCTCCTGAATGGCCATCCTGGGCCAGCTCAGCCCACACTGGGAGCCCAGATGCAGACAATCTCTCCCATCTGCGTGGCATTCCCACAGCGCTGCCACATGCAGCACCTCCTAGGTGGGTGGGCCATCTGCCTGTCCCATGCTGTGCTTGCTGATGGTCATGATATTAATAAATCCAGCTCCATGGGCTGGTCAAGGAATGTTCCCTTCCCCACTGCTGCAGCACATCCTGAAGCTGAAGGCCATCTCACAATACCAGGAGAGGGCTCCTTGAACGAGGAAAGACAGGCCACATTTGCCCTGAGCCTCAGCAGAGCTGGGAATGGCCCAGAGCCTAGAAGGATAGTTAATGTGGAGGGAGTGGAATTAGAATTCCCTTCTGGGGCCATATGATGACAGAGGCCTACGCCCTATTCATCTCAACAGGGGAAAAGGATTAAAAGAAGCACACAGCCTTCTCCAAGCCTGGAATGTTGACCAATGCGCAGGCAAGTGTGCAGGGGATGGATTTAGGTCAGCCTCCTCTCCACAGGAACCAAACAGCAAGGCAGCCTTTCCTCATCAATCAGGGCAGTGCAGGCCTGTGCTGGGGACACAGGGAGAGGGAATAAAGATAGATACTCAGGAAGCAGAGGCAAGGGCAGAGGGTGGCTGATCAGTTGGGTGGAAGGCCTGAAGGCCTGGCTACCTAACTTAGAGCCCAAGAGAATTGGTGGGCAGAGAAATGTATATTTTAAAAAAAAATGCCATCTTGTGCCTATAATTTTAGCATAAATAAAACATGGTGGATAATATCTAGTGTTGGTGAGAGTGGAAAAAATAGGCATACTCATATCCTGTTTGCAGAAATATAACTGCAAGCATTTCAGAGGGCATTCCAGCAGTAGGCACTGTAAAGTTGCAAAGAGTTTTTGCCCCAGCAATTCCACTTCCAGCACTCAGTTTCAGAAGTACTCTAACAGGACGGTAAAGACACACAGATAAGGATGCTCCCCACTGCACTACAGGCTGAGCGTCCCTTATCCAAAATGCTTGGGACCAGAAATGTTCCAGATTTCAGACTTTTTCAGATTTTGGAATATTTGCACTATACTTACCTGTTGAGTGAACCTAATCTGAAAATCTGAAATCCAAAATATTCCAATGAGGTTTTTCTTTGAGTGTCATGTTGATTTTCAAAATGTTTTAGATTTTGGATTTTCAGATTAGGGATATTTAACTTGTATATGTAAAAGGGAAAAACTAGAAACAGTCTAAATATTTATCAGTTGGGACACAGCTAGGCAAATCAGCACTCATCCAGGAGATATCCAACACGTTGCCCGTACATCTGTGGGTGCCAAAGAGCTACCAGAAAGAACAGGGGAGTTCTAGATTTGCTGCCACTGTACAATATCTATGACAGTTTATATGTGCAAAACAACACATATAAAATGTTCCCATTTTGGTTAAAAAGCACAATATCATATGTGCCCCTCCACAGGCACGTCCTTTTGTATTTGTGGATAAGAATGTCTGGAAGAACACACACCCACTGCAAACACTGGCTGCCTCTAGAAAGTGGGAGAAGAATGGCACATTCACTTTTTACTTTATAAACTTCAGTGCGAATAATTTTTATAACAAGCAATGTGTTACTTTTGTAATATTTAAGTTTTTAAAAGAATGAGTGGGCACCAAATGCCTTTCTGGATGGTCACAAAAAAGGATATATCCTTTGAGTACCCTTGAGTACTCAGGAGTCCACTGTACACTCCATCAGGGAACAACAGGCTTCCTAAGGTTAACCTTCCAGGCCCTCTCAGACCCTAATCAGTCATCCCCAGGCACCCATCTTTCTTACAGAACTGCAAGAACTCATCATCTCTCAAAGCAGCAACCACTCTCTCTAGCCTATTGAATCCCCCCACCTCAAAACTAGCTTTCCAGAGGGGTCCAGCACGTCCTGCTGCCCTAGATGCCAATGTTATAGTCCTTTATGTGTTGAGTTTTACAGTTGATTTTGTCCCAATACAGATTGGTCAACAAAGTAATAATTGTGCAGTGATAAAGGTTGTGCAATGTGCTCGTTATCCATTGCTGTGTGACAAATTATTCTAAAACCTAGCCTCTTACAGTAAACATTTATTATCTAGTAGTTTCTGTGGATTGGGAATTTGGGCATGTCTTAGCTGGGTGTCTCTGGCTTAAGGTCTCTGATGAGACTTCAGTCAAGCTGTTGGCTGAGGCTGCAGTCTCATCTGAAGACTCGCCTTTTAAGCAGAATCTTCTTCCAAACTCCGTCACATGGTTGTTGGCAGGTCTCAATCCCATGCCACACGGGCCTCTTCACAAGACTGTCAAACACAGGGCAGCTGGATTCCTCCAGGATGAATGATCAAAAAGAGAGTAGAAAGGGCAAGCACTCAACATAAAAGGGATAGTCTTTAATGATCTAATCTTGGAAGGGACATCCCATTATTTCTGTCATATTTGTTAGAAGCAAATCACTATGTTCTGCCTACACTCAAGGGGAAGAGATTATACAAGGATGCAAACACTAGGGAACAGAAATCATCGGGGGCCATCTGAAGAGCTGTCTACTACATGAGACATCCCAATGGCTCCAGGTTAGTCCTGAGGATGCAGAAGCTCCCCAGTCTTTCCTTTGTCCCAATCCTTTTCTTTATTTGGGCCAGCCCAGGTACAAGAGGACAATAAGAGTGTGTCAGTAGAAGACCAGTGTCTACTCAATCCACTCTGTCCCCACCCATGAATCAATGTGCTTCTCCAGGACCTCCCACCAGGAAGTCTCCTTGTTCCACACAGGAAGAGTCCCTAGAAGTACTTTCCTTCTCAGCTGTGGTTTTTCCCAGAGGTTAAAGGCCTGTTCTGGGGAATATATGGCATATTTTGAGGTTAGCAGTTGGGGTACTGGAGTCAGACCTGGATACAAGCACTGATCTCACCATTTACTAGTGTGTAAACTTTAATGTGAATCTTGTTCATATTTTGCAGCTAGCAAATAAGATAAAAATAATGCCTCCCTCAGAGGAAGGAGTGTTGGGAGGATTAAATGAGATAATGCAGTGCAATCACATAGTAAAACAGTAAACATGAGTTTTTGTAATTAGTGTTAGTTTCTAATTCGAAATCCAAAAAACTAAAGGAAGTCAAAGAGGAATAGTCATCCTAATGAGTATAAAGATTCCTACCATGAAAACACTTTTTCTTGCACAAAATGGGCTTATGCTTATACCTCGTTTTGCAGGGTCAGACACAACTTCTTGACCCAGAGAAAAGCTGACTGCAGATTCTCCCTTTGCCCCAGAAGGGACAAATGGGACAAGGTTCTCCCACTCTGGACAGCAAAGCATTCGGGAAACAAGCCTTTCCACCTAGTGCTCCTTTCTTGACCCCCACATGTTTTCCTTCCACTGTTTATTTCCATGGAGACGGAGATATTAAAAGGAGGATGCGTAAGTTAAGGCTGGGTGGAACCCCAGCAGTAAGCATGAGATCTTCAGTTAAACTTGGTATCCGCCTTGGATATGATGTTGGGTAAGTCATAAGTCAAGCTATGTTTTTTTCTTCATTCATAAAATGGGGGTTTTAATAACATCCACTGGCCTTTTGTAAGAAATGAGAAAGACTACGGAGTCCCAGAAAAAATGTGAATTTTAAGACAACAAATCCGGAGATTGCAAAAAAGAGATTTGAAACAAAATGTAGCTAACCACTCTTCAAAATCATGGAAATAGTTTCATTTTAGATGGGATAGTGTCTTTGAGATCATTCTGTTGACTGAGAAGTATGTGTGAGCCTGAGATCGAGGGAAGCTTTTCCTTGCTTGCTGGATCCCAGAGAGGGCTGAATGCCTAGATTTAGGGAAAGGGAGATTTGTTCAAAGGCTTCCTGGGCTGGGGGTGGGGAAGGCAGCAAGTTGGCCCCTGTAGCATATGGCCATCAGGGCAGAATAGAAAAAGGAACATGGCCTATGGCTCCATGGGCAGGCAGACCAGAATCCAGCCTTAAGCTTTGCTTTGTGGACTGACAGAAACCTCCTTTTCCAGCTAAGGAAGGAGCCTGGTTCCACACAGGTCCAACTAGGAAAGGCAGGAGGGGACCAGTGGGAGGGCTCAGAATTTTGGGGCCAGGCAGCTGGCTGAGGCACCAAGCAACAACCAGGATGGATCTGTGGAACAAATGAGTGTTCCTTGGGGAACCTTGGAAACGTGGGGAGGGGAAATGAAAAAAAGGCTGGATTTCCTGCATGTGGAATGGAATTTTTTCAGTTGGGCATTAAAAGCTGGCCAACCTGGGGACAGCCAGTTAACATTATCGCTAATCCTGACAAGGGAACTACTGCACCTTGGTCCTAGGGTGGCGGCCCCCATCAAGGGGGGCAACAGCCACCACTCATATCCCTGTTCCAGGAAGCAGCAGCTCTGCCGCATCCTTGGCTTGATCCCACCCTTGCTTGCTCTTTCCTCTCTGCTTTAAGGGGGCCCACAGCTGAAGTGCACAAATGGATTCTCAAAACCAGAGTACAAGGACATGCTATGTGTCATCATCAGGTATAAGGGATATACTCACTGACAACTGTTTTAGGTCTCTCCAAGGCTTTGCTCTAAAACGAACTGCTTTTAAAGCACCTTCCCCCTCCCTGGAAATTTCTGAAATACAGTGACTCATCACAGGCTTCTACAGGATCCCCTAACTGACCTTCACTCCTCCAGCCTGACCTCCTCAAAGCCACTTGCTGCAGCCAAGGTGATGTGTGTTCAATGCAAATCCAACCCAGCATGCCCTTGCTTAAAACGCTTTCATGTCTCCCTACTGCTTCTAGGTTGGTCAGAGCCTGGGCTCTCAACTGCCTCCCGACTCCCATGTCTAGGCCCTAAGCAATCTTCCCCTCCCTTCCACTGCAGCTGCTCCACACGACACCCTCCCCCTCATTCACTACTCTCCAGCCAGTTTTTCTAACAAACATGTTTTTCCTCACTTTAGGGTTCTGCACAAGCTGTCATCTTTGTGTAAAATGCTCACTTCCCACCTCTTCACCCAGCTTATTCATCCTTCAGGACTCTACTTCCCTCACAAAAAGCCCTTCCTGGTTCCCCCAGACTAGCTGGGGCCCCCTTGGTTTGCTCCTTTGCCTTTTCCTTCATAATGCTCAGCTCACTTGCAGTTTCTTGTCCAGTGCTGGTGATCACAACTGGACTGTGAGCTCCATGAGGGCAAGGGTGGTGTCTGACTGGGGGGCTTTGGGGCATCTGAGTAAACACTTTTTTTGACAATGATCACTTCTTTTTGAAAGCCCTTTTAGATATCCAACAGTTCAGCCCTGTTGATTTTATATTTGGAAAAATTTGTCTTGATTTTAAACTTTAGAATTTATATTGATATTAAACTTTAGAATTTATATTTGCAAATAAAGTCCTACTTTTTGAAAAATAGAAAGGTTTGCTTGTTTGAAGGAATAACTTACATTCTAGAAATTTACTTCACATGTTAGAAGTCTGGGTAAATTTACTAAGAATGTCTCCAAATGTTTTCTGGATTGCTGGATTGTATGGTAGCTCTATTTTTAGTTTTTCAAGCAATCTCTATCCAGAAGTGTTAGAATACCTAATTTTTGTTCCTTGAGAGATCATAATTTTCCACACTGCTATGGTTACTTTTAGAATCAGCTCTAAACCATTTAAGATCCATCACATTTCTAATTTAGTTATTTCCTGAAGGAAATAAGTAGTAAGAACAAAACACCCCCTAAATCAATACAGCTATTTATAAGCAAATGATGTAGACATTCTTCAAAGCTCTTTGCTTGCTTTTGTTATCATTCCAATCTAACCAGGTATTTGCAAGGAGCTGCTATCAGATAAAATCAGCTGCAAATAATTGAACTATTTCTCATCACTGTTTTCACACTTTTAAGTAATCTGCAAGAAACTTTTTGATTCAAAGAGTCTTATTTTATAAATGTAATACATTTTTCCCTCAGTATTTTTAAAATTATGTTTCATCAGGAACTCACTACACCAAAGTACAGCCAACTGGCTCTACAATTTGCATTAAAAGGAGTCAGAATCACATCCACGTGGTTAGTAACAAAGGCTAGTACTACATAAAGGCATCTTTACATGGAACAAAGAGACACATATGTGAATAGTCACACGAGCCCAGTTAGCATATAGAATCTTCCACAGAGGGTTAAAAGAATTGTTACAAAAATAAAGCCCATAATTGCTATTAGAGGCAAATAACTGCTGAAGCAGCATTCGTGGTCTCAAGCAACAGAAGTAACAAAGCAGCTTGAAATATCAGGGACTGACCTACAGTTCCTCCCAGCAAACAGCCTCCTCTCACCCCAAGGGGGAAAAGACCTATCGTGAGGACTTTGCCAGAGAAAAAACAAATGGTTTCAGATATTTTTTCCTATGTTGTACTTTCCAGGAATTATATAACTATTCCTCTTTAAATAAACAAATCTGTCCCTGGGACAGGTTGGGTTTTTGAGAAGAATACACAACCTGGATTTGGGTAGGGTATGTCCAAGGCAACCAGACATGCATGCAGGTGGAACTCCCAGCTGCCTCAGAAGGTCTTGCTTCATTCTTTTTTAAGCAAACTATGGCACCCCATGGTAAACCCTCATACACTATCCCAAGAACAGAGAGCAGGTGGCAGTCACCTCCTCTTCTCTCCCTCTGACTTGTATATGTCAGATGCAACATGAGAAATGTAGTCCACCTGGTTGAAAGGGAGAGGAAAATAATCATAAGGCTGAAGGGATAAGACCACAGCAGTTCAGCTGGACTCGCTTACAGTCAGAAGCAGGAAGAATGCAGGAGGATGGAGGCCTCTGTGAAGCCTCTTGGGAAGCACCTGCCAGGAAGCAGCAGCTGAGATGAGGTGATCAAGGACATGGGGGGCTGCATCTGTCTAGAAACTCTGAGGGGCAAGAGGCCTGAGGGCTGGCACAGGCTGACCAATGCCCTTGGAAGCCCGAGACTGCACTGCTTTGTGGTCCCACAACAGAGAATGTCACAAGAAACAGTAGCAATAATTTATCCCCTTCACATAGTGCCTTATGGGGGCCACCCACAAGTCATAAATAGCCAGAGGACACAGGTGGTAATAACCACAAGGGTGTGTAGGAAAGTAATGACCTGAATAGGGTGGGGAATCAGGAGAGGGCAGTGTCAAGAGCTTAGGGCTTATAGCCAGGCCATCTGGGCCCAGTCCTGGC
The DNA here is from genome assembly GCF_006542625.1 of Nomascus leucogenys. Lineage (NCBI taxonomy): Eukaryota > Metazoa > Chordata > Mammalia > Primates > Hylobatidae > Nomascus > Nomascus leucogenys. Next base: position 103,201,989 of record NC_044388.1, on the reverse strand, counting down.
TCTGTTACTTTCCAGTTATGTGACCTTAGGCAACCTCTCACTGCCTGCTTATTCACTGGGCTATTGTAAGCATTCAATGAAATGATGCATTCAAATGCCTAGCAAAGTGCTAGGCACAGAGAAAGCAAACAATGCACAGCAGCTCTCATGATCATCCTTATTCGAGAAAAGAGGCCATCCTTAATGACCCTGGAACACCTCTGCTAGTGGAACCCGTCGGCTGCACTAGGGTACCCTCACGGTAGTACCATCAACGCTGTCTCTCAACTGATGAGCCTCAGGTGTGATAGGAATGGACTTGGGTGCTGTGCACAGCAACATGCCTTCCATCTGTAGACCTCAGATGGGGATTTGCCAGTAACCAAGTAGAAAGACACTGCAGTTTATGGTAAGCCAAAGAAGAAAACAAGGAAAGATGCAAAAGCATGAAAAAAAGGAAGCAATAGAATTCAATCTACGGCATAAGGTGAAACAAATATGAAAGTGGTATATTCCCCTACTAAAAGGCAAGGTTTCTCATGTACGGTCCAACTAAATGCTGTTTCCAAGAATCATGACTAAATCAAGGCAACTTAAAATATTAAAATCTCGGCCAGGCACCATGGCTCATGCCTGTAATCCCAGCACTTTAGGAGGCTGAGGCAGGCAGATCACCTGAGGTAGGCAGATCACCTGAGGTCAGGAGTTCGAGACCAGCCTAGCCAACATGGTGAAACCCCGTCTCTACCAAAAATACAAAACTTAGCGGGGCATGGTGGCGGGCACCTGTAATCCCAGCTACTCGGAAGGCTGAGGCAGGAGAATTCCTTGAACCCGGGAGGCAGAGATTGCAGTGAGCCGAGACGGCGCCACTGCACTCCAGCCTGGGCAACAAGGGTGAAACTGAGTCTCAAAAAAATAATAATAATAAAATAAAAAATTAAAATCTAAACTATAGCCAAAGATTTATAAAATAAATGCAAATGAATCAAAACCACAATGAGATATCATCTTGGGCCAGCCACAATGGTTATTATTAAAAAGACAAAAAACATGCTGGCGAGAATGTGGAGAAAAGGGAACTACACACTGTTGGTGGGAATGTATGTTAGCACAGCCACTGCAGAAAACAGTATAGAGATTGCTTGAAAAACTGAAAATAGAGCTACCACACAATCCAGCAATCCCACTTCTGGGTATTTATCCAAAGGAAAAGAAATCAGTACTGTACTTGCATGTTTATTGCGGCAGTATTCACCTTACCCAAGATATGGAATCAACCTAAGTGTTTATCAGCAGATAAATGGATAAAGAAAATGTTTTACACACACACACACACACACACACACACACACACACACACACACACAATGGTGTACTATTTGGCCATAAAAAGAATGAAATTTGCTGTCATTTGCAGCAATATGGATGCAGCTGGAGGTCACTATGTTAGGTGAAATAAGCCAGGCACAGAAAGACCACTATCACATGTTCTCACTCGTATGTGCTAGCTAAAAAAGCTGATCTTATGGAGGCAGAGAGTAGAATGATAGATATCAGAGGCTGGGAAGTGTGTGTGGGTGGGAAGGAGGAATAAAGAGAGGTTGGTTAATGGGTACAAACATAGTTAGAGAGAAGGTATAAGTTCCAATGTTCAATAGCAGAGTAGGGTGATTATGGTTAACACTGTATTGTGTATTTTGAAGTAGCTAAAAGAGAGGACGTGAAATGTTCCCAACACACAGAAATGATGAATACTCAAGGTGCTGGATACCCCCAAATACCCTGACTTGATTATTATACATTCTATGCATGTAACAAAATACCACGTGACCCTTAAATATGTAAAATATTATCTATCAATACAAATAATGTCTTCACTTAGCAAAAAAATCCAAATGAAAAACAAAATAGATGTCACACAATTAATATCAGACGATAAAAGTTAGAAGTAAAAGCAAGTAACAAATGGAACCAAGATAATTTTGTATGGAGTACTTCATAATGAATCTACAACTGTTACAAACTTCTATATACTAAATATGTAAGGCAGAAACTACTAGAAATATAAGGGGACTGTAATATATACTTCTTTCTGGATAGACCAAGTTGTCAAAAATTCATAATTTGAACATTACAACGCAATTATAAGATTAATTTGAGACATTACACCTTCTTTTCCAGCATGCACCATGAAACATGTATAAAAACCAATCTTACATTAAGCCACAAAACAAATCTCAAAAATTAGAGAAGACTATGTTTTTAAAAACCTAAGCCATTCATAGAAGCATTATTCATAATAGTCAAAGAATGGACACAATTCAATTGTTTATCAAATAAATGTATATCGGGAGGCCAAGGCAGGCAGATTGCTTGAGCTCAGAGATTTGAGACCAGCCTAGGCAACATGGCGAAACCCCGCCTCTACAAAAAATACAAAAAAATTAGCTGGACGTGGTGGCGTGCACCTGTAGTCTCAGCTACCTGGGAGGCTGAGGCAGGAGGATCACTTGAACCCAGGAGTTCCAGGATGTAGTGAGCCAAGATCATGCTACCGCACTCCAGCCTGGGCAAAAGAGCCAGACCCTGTCTAAAAAAACAAATGGATAAATAAAACGTGGTGCATCTGTACAATGGAATATTATTTGGCAATAAGAAGGGATGAAGTACTAATCACACTCTAGCATGGATGAACCTTGAAAACATGATGCTATGAGAAAGAAGCCAGTCATAAAGACAGCATATTGTATGATTAGATTTATATGAAATTTCTAGAACAGGAAAATGTGTGGAGACATAAAGTAGATTAATAGTTGTCTAAGGCTGAAGGTGGGAGAGGAGGGTTGGCTAGAGGGAAACGGGAATGACTGCTCATGAGCGTGGGGTTTCTTTATGGAGTGATAAAAATGCTTTAAAACTGATTGTGGTGATGGTTTGCACAACTGTGAATACTACTAAAAACCAGTGAATTGTACACTTTAAATGGATTATGTATTAATTATAGTTCAATAAACTGTTTTAAAAACAAAAACAAAAGCCTAAGCCCTTGAAAATGAAAAAAACACTATCTTAAATATTTGCATAAAAGAAAAATTAAAACTATAGAGAGTATTTAAAGAATGTCACTGAGACCATTACATACCAAAACATGTAGGATGCAACAAAAGCAGTAATTAGAGGAAAATTTACAGCCTTAACTATTTTCTATATTAAAGTGAAAAAAAATAACATACACAAATAAACCAGTAATTTAACTCTAGTAGTTAACAGAAATGGTGAAACAACTTAAGGAAAACAGGAGAGATGAATTATAAGAGACAAACATGGAAAGTCCATATTTCATTATGTTTAAGATGTCACCTTTTATCAGGTGTGTCTTTTTTTATGTATCACTAAGAGAAACTGCTGCCAATTAAACAATGTCACAATGCTTTGTTATCAATTGCAAGATGTATCCCAATTTCAGAAGTGTTAAAATGTGGAAAGAAAATGCACATCCTTGATTGATAAAATATAGTAAACTAAAAAGCAGAAAGACAGTGTGACTGAAAACAAATCCAAAATTTAATCTTTGGAAAGACCAATAGACAAACCTCTGGCAAGGATGTAAATTTTAAAAAAGAAAGAAAACAAAAAATACAAAGTATGAGAAATACTAAACTATTAGAAATACTAAAGGAAATATAACCACATATATATATAATATATATATAATATATATGTTTGCTTTAGTATTTTTTAGTTATATTTTAGTATATTTTGTTATATTTGCTTTAGTATTTAGTGTATATATAGAGAGATTCAAATTTATAAGAGAATACTATATTGTCAAAAAATTAAATAAGAAAAAAACTATGCTAATAATATTGAAAATCTGGATCAAATGGACAATTTTCTACTAAAAAACAAATTTTCCAAGTTGGCTTTAAAAGAATTAAATATTCTAATTAATTTTTAATTAAAAGAAAGAAAATCTAAATAAATAATGCTCATGAAAGAAATTTTTAAATTGTCAAAAATGTAAATTCAAAAAATTGCACTAAATCCCTTGCAAATATCAGGAGTCACTTCTATATAATGTTGGTTTCCCTTGTTATTAGAATTATTTTAGATCATAAAAGATCAAAAGACTTTTTCATAAAACTGGCATAACCCTGACATCCAAACTACAAGAAGTATTTTTCACCTATCAAATTGGCAAAGACAAAAAAGAAAGAAAGAAAACGGAAAAACAAAACCATGAAAAAGCATAGTATTTGTAATGTGGGAGAAACAGGCAATTTCATCCCCTTCTGATGAAAGTACAAATTGACACAAATTCTCTGGAGTGCATTTTGGAAATATACATGAAAAGGCATACGTTTTTTTGCATATGTTTTGAAGCTGTGCACACTTCTAGGAATTTATCACAAGGTAATAATCATAACTACATGTAGAAAGTTTTTGCAATAAGGATGTTCATTGAGACATTTTAATAGCAAAAATGTAGAAACACCTTAAATCAGGGGTTCCCAACTCCTTGTTAGGAACTGGGCCACACAGCAAGAGGTGAGCGATGGGCTAGCAAACATTACTGCCTGAGCTCCACCCCCTGTCAGATCAGTGGCAGCATGGATTCTCACAGGAGCGCAAACCCTACTGTGAACTGCGCGTGTGAGGGATCCAGGTTGTGTGCTTCTCCTCAGAGTAATTATCTGAGGTGGAACAGCTTCATCCTGAAACCACTCTCCTCAGCCCACTCTCCATCCGTGGAAAAACTGTCTTCCAGAACTGGTCCCTGGTGCCAAAAAGGTTGAGGGCTGTTGCCTTAAATGGTCAATACTGGAGAGCAGATTCGAGTTTGACAAATCCATCTGATGGCACTGAGTCATAGTATCGAAAAGTAGGTAACATTTTTAAGATAAAAATAACAGTTTTAGGACAGAGTAAACATACATATTTTAGATATGCCCAAATCAATAAGATATGAAGCAAATATCTTCAGGTGAGATAACAAAAGATACTTTCTTCTCTAATTCCTTACAATTAACATGCATTATTTTCTAACCAGAAAAATTAATAAGCATTACTATAATTTAATTTGTACAAATAAAATATACTAATAATGCCTAGAGAACCAGAACAGAGGGTTTGTGCCTGACATGCCCCAGTTCAGGAGGATGTGGATGAACCAGTAAGAGTCTTATCACTCTCATTGTGACCCCTCTGGGCTGCAGCCTGGGGAACCCTGGGGCCCACAGGTCTTTCATATAAAAAGCAGAATATCCTTTATATATCACCCTAATCTATGTTTCCATCCTTGGGAAGTATCAACAGCCTGTTCCAACCCAAGAAGCCAACCAAGTGCCTCTTTATCTACAGGCCATGTCACTTCCTGGAAATTTCTCAAGTAGAAACTGTAAAAACATCTTATTTGGCACAGAGTAGGTTTCTTAAAAAATAATAAGCCAATTCAAACTCCTACCTAGATAGGGAATACTTGGAACCATCTTCAGGCTTCGGATATATTCCCGTGTCCGCTTGTAATTATCTTCTTTCGACATCAGGTAGTCCAATTTCTCAAAGGTAGTCTTGTCTTTTCGATTCAAAAGCTAGAATGAGAAGAAAATACAGCAAAATAAATAAACCAGAAGAAGCTAAAGAGTGGATAACTGTGGATGAAGACTAAAAGGGAAAATCCTAAGTGGCACATTTATGGTGTGCCAAATCCTGGACAGAACTAAGGATTTTAAAAGGCTGTTTCATGCATATGAGGTAGGAGACAGGACTTGACTCCAGAGGTGGGGCTTGGACACTGGGCCAAATTGAGGACTAGCTAAAACAGGGATGAGGCAGAAGCAGCTTTCTATAAGACACGCCCACCAGTGTGCCATGTCAGTTTACCATCACCATAGCAACACTGGATGTTACCACCCCTTTCCATTGCAATGGCCTGAAAGTTACCACCCTTTTTCTAGAAATTTCTGCATAATCTGCAACTTGATTTGCATGTAATTAAAAACATACATAAATATGACCTGCCTCTGAGCTGCTACTCTGGGCACAATGCCTATGGGGTAAGCCCCACACCATGAGAAGCAACATCTCTGCTGCTGCTGCTATACACTGCCACTTCAATAAAAGCTGTTGTCTAACACCACCAGCTCACCCTTGAATTCTCTCCTGGGCAAAGCCAAGAACCCTCCAGGGCCAAGCACCAATTTTAGGGTTTGTCTTCCCTACATCACAGAGATGGAAAGCTTCAATCTTGTCATTGTCACAGAACCTCACACTTGGAAGCTATCCCCCAAAGCGACCTGGCCCACTGTTCTACGTGATGTCAGGATACCCCACATAACAGCAACTTGTGGGTGCAGAGAGCCTACAGAGCAAGGTGCTGAGGTAGAAAAGCAGACTGCTCAGGGTCACCTGAAGAGTTATTTCACAGCTACACCAAGTCTCTTTCCCTGTATCCATAGCTATTTGCTCTCCTCACCATCTCCAGGGCTGAAAGTCCCAGTAAGTTCCACACAATTCACATGTCCATGTACACAAAGCCAAGCCAACACTCGAATCCAGGCTATATCCTCCAGATCCCCCACAGTCAACTGTGTCATATTTACACTGGGTGTGGTAATTTTAATCAAAAGAAGACAACCTTCTTTTCTATATGCAGTCATCGAAGGGGCAACTTAGTTAAGCAAATACAGGATGAACATGTATCCCTAGTCAGAGATTAGAGAAGCAAAATCCTTTGTGACTGAGATCTCTGGTATGTAAAGCTGGCCACCAGAGAAACAGTGGCTCAATGTGCATTTGAAGCCTTCTCAAAAGAAAGGAACAGAAACCAGAACTCCTGGTTTTCAAGACTTTATGCTAAGGACTCAGGCTGTGGTTAACCTGAAAGTCCCAAGTCAAGGCCCAGTGCCAGCAAATAGCAACATGGCTGACTAAACGTGGCTTTAAGGAAAGAAGTCTAGGCAGAAAGGCCAGGCTTAAAAGGAGGAGTTGGGGGAGGGGTGGCTGAGGCAAAGCATGAGGCTGATGCTGGCAGCGCCCATGAGTCTAGCTGCCAGGGTCCAGTGCTTCTGGGATTGGAGGTCAATGGCTAAGCCCAAGAGGGTGAATAAACAGAAGCCCCAGGGTTGGAGTCCCTTTGGCCAAGGTCTTCAGACCTTGATGCTCTGTGCAAGGACCTAGAACAAGAGACCCACCATGTCCATCAGATTGATGTATTGACGTAGGCCAGTGTTCAAAAGCCCCAGCGTGCAATGGAGAGGAGTGGGACAATGACTGCCTAGCACCTGGGGAAGCAGTGCAGTTCCTGAGACCTGGTCTGCAATTCCCAAACTCAGGCCATGTGTGGTGCGTTAGGGAGCCCTGGGCTGCTTTGGGCAGGCCCTGCCTGGTTCCTTCATCTTCAGCCTCTGGGGCCACAGAGGATGCAGCCATGAGACAGCCCACTTGCACAGAAGCAGTGATAGCTTACGAACTTCGGTAAGGAGAGGCAGAAGAATATGCTGAAAGGAAGGTTCTGGTGCTGAAGAAGTTGAAGAATAAAAGTGAACTTTTCTTTTCCCACTGGGGAATTCAGGACATATCAGTGTGGGGATGCTACACAGATGCTCAGGACAATGGCTGCTTAACTGGTCCGCTAAAATGAACACGGAAAAACACCATCTTCTACTTGCTGTTTGTAAGACATTGTAATATATAACTCATCTAATCTTCACAAAGCCCAGTGGTAAAAATGGAGCAAGGACTTTTACCTCCATTTCCAGTTCATAATCACAAGTATTAAGTAACTTTTCCAAATATCTTTGGAGAACTTGATTCAACACAGGAGAGTAATATAGTACAGCAATGTGGTAAGTAAACAGACACTGATAACCCAGACAAATAATAAATGAGCTACTTGGGAGACTGAAGCAGGAAGATTACTTAAGTCCAGGAGGTTGAGGCTGTAGTGAGTCTTGATTGCGCCACCATACTCCAGCATGGGTGACAGAGCAACGCCCTGTCTCTAAAATAATAGTAATAATAATAATTATTATTATTATTATTATTTTTTTTTTGAGACGGAGTCTCACTCTGTCGCCCAGGCTGGAGTGCAGTGGCGCAATCTCGGCTCACTGCAAGCTCTGCCTCCCGGGTTCACGCCATTCTCCTGACTCAGCCTCTCCGAGTAGCTGGGACTACAGGCGCCCGCCACCAAACCCAGCTAATTTTTTTTTTGTATTTTTAGTAGAGACGGGGTTTCACCGTGGTCTCGATCTCCTGACCTCGTGATCCGCCCACCTCGGCCTCCCAAAGTGCTGGGATTACAAGCGTGAGCCACCGCGCCCGGCCTAATAATAATTATTATTGTAAATGAATTATGGGGAAAGGAAGTGTCAAGGAAAGCTATATAGAGAGGCAGCATTTGAAATGAACACTTAAAGATGAGAAATTTGCCAATGAACAATATATACTCAGACCAGAACCAGATACTTACTGGAAAACAGCTCCATTGTGGTTTGTTTTGTTTTGTCTTTGTGGAGACGGCCTCTCACTCTGTCTCCCAGGCTGGAAAGGAGTGTTGCAATCTCAGCTCACTGCAACCCCTGACTCCTGGGTTCAAGCGATTATCCTGCCTCAGCCTCCCAAGTAGCTAGGATTACAGGCATGTGCCACCACGCCCAGCTAATTTTTCTATTTCTAGTAGAGACGGAGTTTCACCATGTTGGCCAGTCTAGTCTCGAACTCCTGATCTCAGCTGATCCGCCCGCCTTGGCCTCCCAAAGTGTTGGGATTACAGGCATGAGCCACCATGCCCGGCCAAAGAACTGCTCCTTTGTTAAGCAGACCACTTATGTCCCTTATTCAGGAGGTCATTCTTTATTAATACAACCTAGAACCCCTTACTTGTTTGGCAATGCCAGCCATTAAACAAATCTGGATGTCCTCCTCACACACACTGCGGCTGGGCCAAGCTGGCTCCCAGGGCTCAGGCCACTGGTTCTCTGGTCTCAGCTGGAGGACTGCCCACGTTCCCTGCCATGCCCAACCTACCTGCCCAGCCTGTCAAGTGCCTGTATAGACAGCACCTCAAAGCTGATCAGCCTATCTTCTATGCCTCATCCCCAACTTGCCCCACACACTCACACAGACATTCAGAAGAGCTAAATCTAGTTAACTTTACTCATCTGCTCCCTTCTGTGCCTACAAATGAGACTCAGACAGTATCAGATTTCTCAAGAACAGTGCGTAGGTCACTAGAAGACATCAGAAAACCCTAAACATGTATTTCCCATGATGTACTTGAAAACTGAGAATTTCCTCTAGAAAAATGCAGGAATAAGCCAGGAATTACTAAGACATGGGAAACGGGAAATTGTGGATCCAATCCAGGAGTAGGAAAGGGAGATTCTGGGATGTCCAATGAATAGCAGGCCTTAAGAACAACTGGTCCACATTGGATCAGCCCTGGAAGAGATGTCCCCACAGAAAAAGAAGGCTTGGTTAAAAACCTGACATGATGGCACATGGAGGGGAGGGGATAGACATATTTATTATATATAATAAAAAATAAATATAAAATAATTTTAGGATTTCTTAGATATCTGGTAGATAATAGGATAAGGAATTTTTTTTTTTTTTTTTTTTTTTTGAGACCGAGTCTCGCTCTGTCGCCCAGGCTGGAGTGCAGTGGCGCAATCTCGGCTCACTGCAAGCTCCGCCTCCCGGGTTCACACCATTCTTCTGCCTCAGCCTCTCCGAGTAGCTGGGACTACAGGCGCCCACCACCACGCCCGGCTAATTTTTTTGTATTTTTTTTTTTTAGTAGAGACGGGGTTTCACCGTGGTCTCGATCTCCTGACCTCATGATCCGCCTGCCTCGGCCTCCCAAAGTGCTGGGATTACAAGTGTGAGCCACCGCGCCTGGCCAGGAAAAGTTTTTTAAGGCAATTAGAAATTCCAGAAAAATGGGTAGGGCATGGTATCTCACATCTATAATTTCACTATTTTGGGAGGCCAGGAGTTTGATACCAGCCTGGGCAAAATAGCAAGATGTCATCTCTACAGAAAAATTTTAAGGCCGGGCGCAGTGGCTCATGCCTGTAATCCCAGCAATTTGGGAGGCCGAGGGGCGGATCATGAGGTCAGGAGTCTGAGACCAGCCTGGCCAACATGGTGAAACCCTGTCTTTACTAAAAATACAAAAATTAGCCGGGCGTGGTGGTGTGCGCCTGTAATCCCAGCTACTCAGAAGGCTGAGGCAGGAGAATCGCTTGAACCCGGGATGCAGAGGTTGCAGTGAGCCAAGGGTGGGCCACTGCATTCTAGTCTAGGCCACAGAGTGAAACTCTGTCTCAAAAAAATAATAATAAATTTAAAAAATTAGCTGGGCATGGTGGTGCACACTTGTAGTCCCAGCTATTCAGGAGGCTGTGGCAGGAGGACTGCTTGAGCCCAGGTGTTCAAGGTTGCCGTGAGCTATGAGCTATGACACTCCAGCCTGGGCAATAGAAAGACCCAAAACAAAAAAACAAAAAACAAACAAACAAAAAAACCCAACCGAACCAAACCAAAACCAAAACAAAACAAACCAAAACCAAAACCAAAAACAAATAAACAAAAAAAAATCAATCCAGGGAAATGATAAAATATTCAAGGAAGGACATGTTATTCATAGTTTACTACTTGACTATATAGTGACGCATATTTACCCATTCCTAATCATTAAAACACCAAATATTCATTTAACAAAAGTGATTTCACTATAATGATGAATGTGTTTGAGGAACAAGGGAAGGTGGTTCAGGAAAACTAAACCAACATCTACCATACAAAGAAGTCACCAGATGCTGTCTAAAGCAGATGGGTCAAGAAACTGTAGCAAAAGCACATTGGTAAGTATATGGCAGAAACTACTAGAAGAAGCCAATAAACTGAAAGTGGTTGCCTCTGGGGAATAATTGGGGCGTGGAGAGATGAGTGTTGAATGTCAGTTGTTTCACTAAACCTTTCAGTACTTAGTGATTTTTAAAATTCATGTGAATATAATGCTGATAATAATTTTTTTAGGTTTAATTTTTTAAATGTAGGGTTTGTTTACTCAGAAAATAACAGCATTTACTCACATGTTTTAAGCTTTCATTACAAGAACCATAAACTGCAAACCTCATCTGAACTTGAGGGTCCCTTAGATTTTGGAGTTTATGGGAAGCCTCAGGAAGAAACCATCAGAACTACATACAAGAAAGTAAATTGTCTGCTTACCCAGAGTCAAACAGATACTAAAACCATTCTTGTTCAAGAAAAGAGATAAGGAAGTAAAGTTAAAGAAAAATTTCACTAAGTCTAACTTCACTTCTAGTAAAGTTTAGAAGTCTTGGGGCACCCTGAGATTTTCTTCCATAATATTGATCATGATTGTGCTTGACCGTATGATTACATTTGTGTCTCCCTCAACAAATTATGGACTCCATGAGGAGGCTGACCATGCTGGCTGCATCCACTCTACTGTTCCCTGCATCTGGTATGATTCCTGACACAGAGGAAACACTGCCAAAATATTTGCTGCATAAAAGAATAATGAGAAAAATAACAATAATAACTGAAAAACCCAATTACTTGGAAAATTTTGAATATTCAAATAATTCTTGGGCAAAAGACCAAATAAAAGCCAAGATAATGGACTATTTACAAGCCATACATAATTAGAATACTGTACATTAAACTATGTGATGAGGCCAAAAGCACATTAAGAGGAAAATTTGTGGCTTTAAACTCATTTATTATTAAACAAGAACTAATATAAATGAACTAAATATTCAACTCAACAAGCTAAGAAAATAGTGGGAAAACTGGAGAAAGAAATCAATGACAAAATTGGCATGTTAAAAAACAAAACATCAAACTGAAAAAAGCTAAACATCAAACCTACAGAAATGATAACTAAATCTAAGAGCTAATTTTCATAAAATACCAATAAAATAGGTAAAATTTCTATTAAGAAGCAAAAATATACAACATAGGACTGACAAAGGGGCTATAACCACATATGCAAAATGAATTAATTTACAAAGTAAAAACAAAGTCCCTGCTTATTAATTGTGAATCATTTTCATGGTACAAAGGGTAAATGGGACTCACAAACCACGAGGTCAAAAGCCAGGAAGATCACAAATTTGGAGAAATACCTGAAGAAGTGGGTGGCTTTTGGAAATTTCCCGTCATGCTCTGAGTACCTTGTATGTGGCACTTGTATTTGACTGATCACAAACCACCACTCCCCTTTCTAGTAAAGCAGTTCAAATCTGGAAGTTGTCTCCATGGAGAAGAAAAAAATTTCTCCAAATTTTCTTTATGAGGACTTTGGTGTCTTGTTCCCTTGCCTCAAGATAATAATATTTCTTGATGCATGGAAATATTCTTTAGCAAAGAGACTGTTGCTCCAAATATGTTAAAATTGGCTCAAAATTCCATTTCAATTCCAGTGTCTACTGTTGATATGGAAAGAATTTTTAGTGCTGTGGATAATCTATGGACCAATGGATTCAGCAGACTAAGTATGGAATCAGTAAGGAAATGAACTGGAATTTTTAAAATAATTTTTTACTTCTTTGGATGCAAAATACCCATTTCTGAAAAATAAAAAACTACAAAGTCACATACCTAATATAAAATATTAGATGCAATGGGACTACTGTATGTAACACAAGGAAAAACTATAACTGAAATTTAGCGGTGTCCTGGCTAGCTGTCCATGTTTGTCTTTGACTAAAGCTATTTTAAACCCTGTACAGACAGAAGTTAATTTGTAGAAAATGTAGTAATATAAATAATTCCTGTCTACAGAAAGGCAAATAATGCCTCATAAAATGCTACTGATTATCACCATGGGAATACTGACTAATTTCATACCTTTTTTTAAAGTGATTTTAACCTTCCTTACCTGATTATAAAAGTGTAGTACTCTAGCTTCTCTTTTGATATGGTTGTAATATCTTACTGGTTCTCTCCTTAATCAATAAGTTAAATAAAATCTTTGACAAGTATTCATCTTATATTTGTATGAGTCATGATTTTATCTTTTTAAAAAATCATCCTTGGCCAGGCGTGGTGGCTCACGCCTGTAATCCCAGCACTTTGGGAGGCTGAGGTGGGCGGATCACAAGTTCAGGAGATTGAGACCATCCTGGCAAACACAGTGAAACCCCGTCTCTACTAAAAAATACAAAAAATTAGCCAGGCATGGTGGCGGGCGCCTGTAGTCCCAGCTACTTGGGAGGCTGAGGCAGGAGAATGGTGTGAACGTGGGAGGCGGAGCTTGCAGTGAGCAGAGATGGTGCCACTGCACTCCAGCCTGGGTGACAGAGCGAGACTCCGTCTCAAAACAAGAAAAACCAAAACAAACAAACAAAAAAAATCCTTAAACAGTTACACACACACACATATATACATGTATCCAATCACATGCATATACAAATACATACACAATCCCGTAGGACAATTTTCTCATTTATTTCTAATAATGTTGCTAATTTTTTTATTCCAGCCATGGCAACCCAGCAGATATTCCCACAAAGACCCGAGAGAGAGAGAGCTGGGAGGTTGAGATCGATCCCCTGATATAAGTTTGCCAAGGGCCCATTCAGGGTCCAGATCTGGTCTGGTGGTGGGCAGAGAGTCAGGCACCAAATATACATCTCATTTGTTCAACCTGGTTTAGCAAGGAAGAATCAGAAACACTATATAGGAGAGGACTCTCTAGGGGAAGAACAAACTCTATTACCCAAAGAAGGAACTGCAGGAAGGGGTAGTCCTGAAAACAAGTCTAGAGGGATTTCAACAAGCACAGGTGGGGCTGGAGAGGCCCCGAAGCCACAAAAGGCATGAGCGCGGGCCTGGAGGTGGGCACACAAGGGATGTTCAAGGAAACAGCAGTTTGGCTAAAGTGCAGGTAAGTGTTGCTTTGCATAAGACTAGAAAAGAGAGAGATGGAAACTCACCTTTGGAAAAAGTGTGGTTTTGACTTGGCCATTTGGATGCCACAGACATGTGAACACCATTTTGACTGCTTATTCTACTTTTCCAGATACTTCAGCTCAACTTGCAAACAGGGTGCCAATCACAAACTGCTAAGCATGAACAGCAAATCGAAAAGAATGAGTTGATTATGGCCATGTTTTAACAGAAAATTCCTCAGGCCAACTCTAGTATCTCTTGCACACATGACTTGGGGCTCTGAGTTGCTGTGTTGCTGGCGGTAGCAGATGCACTGCTGGCCACAGCTGAAAGGTTTATGGTTGTTTTTTAGGGTCAGGAAGTAGATATGAAACATTTTGGTGTTTGCTGCCAATGTCAAAATGCCTCTATTATGTCCTCAGCACTCTGCAAGACACTCAGCACCCACCAGCTTTCATCATGTGCCTCATCCCCAGATGCAAGTCTCTCTCAGAAACACTCATGAGGACAGACCAATTCTTTCTCTCATTCTAGCTCAGTCTCTTTCCTTCACTCAGAGGCATCACTGAAATACAGGGTTGGAAAACCACATGATGGTTAAAAACTGGCTGACAAAATATTATCATAAAACTGAGGGTGAAATAAATGCTCAAATGGCAGATCAAAAAGAAAAACTGGTGTCAGAATGGTTGTATCTGAGCACAATGCCACTCTGAAGGAGCGATGGCACAGAGCCCCCATCCTAGCAAGGTGGACGAGGGGTTGAAGGAGAACACTAAGAACTATCTTTAACCAGGGATGTGAAAACCTTGAAGCTACGTTTGGAGAGATCATTCCAGTAGTGGTGTGAGGATGGCCCACAGAGAGCAAGTCCCGAAGCAACGAGACCAGCTGAAAGAGGATGACAGTTCAGGCCATAAGTAAAAGGCCCTGTCATACAAGGAGGGAAGCCTCTGCCAACGCATTCGAGAATAGTCAAGAAGAGCTGAAAATAATAATAATAATAACAACAACAACAACAACAACAACAGGTAATACTTACCTAACCCTCAATATGAGCCAGGCATAGTTCTAAACATTTTTTCATGTATTTACTCATTTAATCCTCCCTGTAAGAGGTAGGCCCAGGGCTCAACCCAGGTGTCTGATTTAGGAGGCCATGCTCTCAATCTCCATGCTTCTCATTTCTTGGTCTGAGGTCCCCACACCAATGCAGGTCACATGTAGTATGTATTCAGATCCCTTCGCTGCATGAGTTTCAGGCTAGGGTGACAATTTCTCATAGATGAGTTTTTCCACTCATGCTCCCTTGGGGCTCTCCTAGGCTGGAGAGGGACTTTTCGATGCAGCAATACCTGACGTGTCTCTCTGATTTCTATGGGTAGCTGAATTCCAGCCCCCCATGTGTGTGCAGCTGGACCCTCCTCTCTGTTCAGGCATTACAACCCTAGCTCCCAGCTGCAAAGGCTTATACACAGCAGTTTCTCTGAACTCTGCTCACTGTTTTGACTCTGAGAGCACTTTATTTTTAACACATGGTGACTTCCCTTTCTTGGCTTCTAATTTAGCTTTGCTTGTTGGTTTTTTAATTTGGTTGTATTTTATCCAGAATTTGTGTTTGTGTGTTTGAAGCAGGAGACTGGGAGGGAGAGGCTTATTTCTCAGTCTACCATATTGCCTAAGAGCCTAAAACACAGTCTGTTAAGAGAGTCTTCTGGCACTCACCATCATCTTCCTGGAAACCAAAGTTTGATTTCAGACACGCCAAGTGTGAGCTGTCAAAGGAACATGCAAGCAGAGGGATCTATGCAGCAGACAGCTGGAACAGGGTTCTGGGGTACAGGAGAGAGATCAGGGCTACAACTGAAAAGCCAGCCATCACTGGGGTACAGGAGGTGACACTTGAAGCTCCCCAAGCAGATGAGACCACCAAGGGATAGCAAATGGATCAGGGAGGTGGAGAGATCACAGCCTTGCAGAACATCCGCATCCATAGCAACAAAAGGAGTCAAGAGGAAGAAAATTAAGCCAAGGGAAAAGAGATTTTTGAAGAAGGGAGTTATGAACAGTGTCCAATGTTGTAGCAATGTCAAGGAAGATGAGGGTGCAAATGTCAGCAGATTTGACTGAGAACTTCTGAGAAGCAGTTCCAAGCCAGGCTATGAGGAATGATGAGGATGTGTGAGTGAGGGCTACAAATGTTGGTTTCCTCTGCATCCATCTCCTTATCACCTCACCTGACTCACCTCCCACCTGACCAAATGCTCAGAAATGCCTCCAAAAAGCAGCTCAGGCCTATCACCACCTTCTCAACAACATCAGAGGGTGGCTACTGAGGCACTGCATCTGACAAATAGGGGCAAAGGGCACTTCCTGGATGAAAGACTTTGAATTCCAAAGTATGTGAATGTCACACATCTGCCGTCCTGTGATATTTGCAAAGTGGCCTTAGTTCTCTTGGTATAAGGAGCAATTCTCTGAATTGCAGAGCTCAATGACTGTGTCCCCAGATATCTAGGAGTGAGAGCCCCACTCCCAGGATAGTTCCCCTTTCAGGTCACCACCCTCCAGAACAGGCCTCCTGACCCATTGGCTATGATTTCCTGCCTGCAAAATTTCAATTTTCACAATGCTGCTGCAAATGCGTCAAACTCTTTGGATCAATTCAGTAGGAAAGAGCGAATCACTCTGGGAACATGCACAGAGCAAGAAGAGCATGTACGTATGTGTGCACACGTGTGGGGTATGAGCATGTTTATGTACATGCGCACACGTGGCATGTCTAGCACCTGACTGTAATTACTGTAATGAGTGACTCATCCATACTCTAGGAATTCCATACCCCTACATCACTCACGAAGCAGTCAATCTCCTCTTGAGATCACTCTAATCAAAGAAAAGGTTTCATCAGCTTCTCGGTTGCTCAGGCCCAAAGCCTAGGACTCACCCCTCATTCTCTTCTCTTCATCTCGACATCTCATCCAGCAGACAATCTGTCAGCTCTCCCCAGCATATCCAGTATCAGCCTGCTGTTCTCATATCCCCAGCCACACCCTGATCCTGCCAACGTCCCCTTGCTCCTGAATTCTGCCCTAACCTCCTGAGTAGGCCCCCAGTTTCCACTCTTGGTCCCCACCCCCCACCCAGTTTGTTTTCCACACAGTAGCAACAGTAATTAAAAACACAAAAACCAAAGAGCAACTGGAAGCCAGATTGTGTCCGCCTCCTGTTTAAAATCCTTCAGTGCACTTGGAATAGAACCTAACTCCTCTCCCAGGCTTTGAGCCCTACATGATTGGCCCCGCTGCCCAGCCACTGCCTCTCACATCCATCTCCTCCTGGCACGCTGAGCTCTGGCCACACTGACCTCTGAGTTCCTTGCTCACACCAAGCTGATTCCTGTGCAGGACTTTGCACCAGCCATCTCCTCTGCCTGGGATGCTCATCCCCTCATCTTGGCATGACTGGTTCCTTTTTGTCATTCAGGCCTTGACTGAAAGTACATGGCCTGAATGTACGTTAGGCCTGTACTTTTTAGCATGACACTAGGGAAGCAAGGCCTTCCCTAACGCCACACTAAAGCAGGCACTCAGTCATTCTCTGTCATGTATTCTGCATCACTTTGCTTCCAATTTGACAGCTCCTTGCTGATCACTTCATGTATTCAATAAACATTTATTGATCACTTCTTGTGCCAGCCAGACTAGGCACATGTTTATTCTCCCCAACATGAAAGCCCATGAGGACAGGGGCCTTGACTATGGCTTCAGAGCCTGACATTTGAGAAATGTTTGATTTGCAGAATGAATAACAGCCACACGGTGATGTGTACTCAGGAAATCAGAATTGGCTGCTACAACTTCTTGCTTAGGTTTCATGGCTTTAAGGGAGCCAATATTCCAAAGTGGTCCCAGTGCTGGGATAAATCATTACCCATCTGCATTTTTCCAGGCCAGCTATGGTAGCCTTCCTGTCTGTGTAAGCAGACAGCATTTACTAAGGGCCTACTGTGTACAGGCCTATGTTCAGTGTCAGTCGGTCCTGTCTAGCTCACCCAGCAGCTAGCACTTAGCAGCCACCCATGGAGAGGCCAACAGGACGCCCTGCCCTAGCTTAATGGCCAATTCTCTGGAGGTCATCCGTGATGCGGCCAAGTGGCAGGTATCCTCCCACACCTGTAACTCCCTTCCACCAGGTTCCCCAGATATTCAGGCTTTCAGTGCAACCCAAAGGGATGGCACATAGAGCTGGCCTGAACTGTCCCCAGGCTCTGTGTGCTAGCTGCATTTCTCTAGCCTCATTTCCCAAGCAGTGTAGGTGTCTATTTGTCCCTGCCCTGTGCCCAGCCTGATTCTCTCACAGGTTCTTGCCATTAGCAAGCCATCCAGCATACCCGCCAAGAAGACGGACTGTGGATTCCAGCAGGATGAGGCTGTGCCATGCTGGTTCTGTCACTCACCAGCTCTGGATCTTGAACAAGTCATTCTACCTCTTCAAACCTCAGTATCCTCCTCTACAAAACAAAAACTATCATAGCACTGCCCTTTGGGGATGTTATGGCTGGTTCTTCCAATGCCACCTGCACCTCCCTACTCTGTGGCACATGAGGTCTCACCAGTCCCAACCCAAAGGACAAGTGACCAGAGAGGAAACAGCTCTCTTTGGGCAACATTTCTATGGCAATCTCATACCAGAAATTAATAGCAAAAGAAGAATGCAATGCAACTCAGGACAACACATACAATTCAAACAACAAATGTACAGTGGCTGGGCACCAAGGATACAGAGAAAAATCAACATCATCAATGAGGAATGCAGTCAAAAGGGGGAGGCAGACCTATAAACAAAACTGCAGAGTCGGTGCATGCTCCACCCTGCGTGCTGTTACCAGACAAGTGCATCAAGAATACAGACAGTGGAGTCTCCCATTCCACTGGGGCTGGGGGTGATTTGGATGAAAGAAAAAAATGATGAGTTTGGCCCCCTCTGTTTCCTAAATGCTCTATGCCAACTGCAGTCCTTGGATTAACAAGACATGTGAGTGAGTGAGAGGGGAGAGTCTGATCTAAAACAAAGGCTGAATAGTGGGTTCACCAAGAACAAGCAGCTACCCCACAAGTGACCTTGGAGACCTCATGTTGTAATCCACACAGTGTGTATCACCTCCTCTCTCCCTGACACAATACTGTGGCAGCTGCCATTCTTATTTCCTACGATGCTGCATCTACCCACCTTTTGCCCTGGTAAGTGGCTCTCTGTAACCAGGGAAACAGCCCTGGCTCAGCCCTTAGGACACAACAGGGAGGTTTCTCAGAATAGGAACAGGGACATGTTGTTGCCTTGAGTCCCCTGCTCTTTGGTGACATGTAATCTTAGTTCCCTGGCATCTTCCTCTTCCCCACCAGCTAAATGCCAACTGAGGTGCAAAGACAGGAGCCAACCCAGGGAAGTAGAGGAGCAACAGAAGCCATGGTATAAACAATCAATCCAAGGAATGAGTGGCCAGAAGGCATTTGCAGGGCAGCCTTCAAAGTCCTGCTGCAGCTCTCTGGCTCACTGGCTGCACATCCCCTCCCTGACAGGCCCCTCCTCTGACTGCTCTTTCTGCTGCACTCCAGCAACCAGGTGCCAGGCCAGCAGCAGCCACAGCCAAGACAGAGACCCAAAGGCCCGGGAGGCACCGGTAGTCTACCAACCTTATTTTCAAGTTCCTAATGCAATACTTATGGTACAAAAGGGAAAACAAAAACAAAAATTAAAAAAAATAAGACCTCTCTCTTGTTTTGGCTGACAGGGGGTAGGCTGGAATTGTCTTTTTTGTTCAGTGGGGTATGGTGGTTAAGAGCATGGATTCTGGAGCCAGTCTGCTTAGGTTTGATCCTAGCCCTGCCACTTAGCTGTGGGACCCTGCATAAACCATTCTACCTTTCTGTGTCTGTTTCCTCATCTATAAATGACAATAGTAACAGTGCCTATCTCAATGGGTAGCTGTCAGAACAAAATGGTTAATATATGTAAAGTGTTTAGGGGCCAGGTATAAAAGCTGACACCTGTAATCCTAACAGTTTGGGAGGCTGAAGCAGGAGGATTGCTTGAGCCCAATAGTTTGAGACCAGCCTGGGCAACATAGCAAGGCACCATCTCTACAAAAAACTTAAAAATTAGTTGGATGTGGTGGTATAGCTTGTAGTCCCAACTACTCAGGAGGCTGAGGTGGGAGGATTGCTTGAGCCCAAGAGGCTGAGGCTACAGTGAGCTGTGTTCAGGCCACTGCACTCCAGCTGGGTGACAGAGTGAGACATACATAGATAGATTAGATAGATATAGATAGATAGATAGATAGATAGATAGATAGGCAGACAGACAGACAGACAGATAGATAGATAGATAGATAGAAAAAGCATTTAGGGCGGTGCCTGCCACATGTTTTTATCTTGGCATATGTGTGAGGAAGAACACAACCCAGATGGCCTGGAAGGGAGCTAGGTGAATATGCCCACGCCTTTGAATGGGTCCTGGGTGCAAATTCCATTCCAGGCTCCCCAAAGAGGTTTCTTCTCTCTCTCTCTCTCTCTCTCTCTCTCTCTCTCTCAATCTCTCTCTCTTTTTTAGAGATGGGGTCTTACTCTGTCACCCAAGCTGGAGGGCAGTGGCATAATCATAGCTCACTGCTGCCTTGAATTTCTGGGCTCAAGGGATCTTCCTGCCTCAGTCTCCTGCATAGCTGTGACACAGGGGCACACTACCATGCCCAGCTAATTTTGTGAATTTTTGCAGAGATGAGGTCTTGCTATGCTGTCTAGGCTGGTCTTAAACTCCTGGCCTTAAGCAATCCTCCCACCCCCAGCTTCCCAAAGTACTGGGATTATAGGAGCGAGTCACTGCACCTGGCCTGGCGGTTTATTTTCATTACAGCAAAGAACCATCAACAGGAGTGAAGACCCAGCCACCTTGAGTAGGGCGTGTCAAGCCAAACAAAGTGGTCCTGGAGACTGCTGTGACCTGCTGCTGCCCACTGTCCTGGCAGTACACAGCATCCCCTGGAGGACACCATTGCTTTATCCATGGGCCTGGCCCTATCACTGAGTGGACCGTATCACTGCGCAAGACCCTTAGACATCCCAGCCCTCTGTGCTAACTATCTCTGCCTCCACCAACTGTACAGCTTATAGGGATTGTTGAGAGTTACAATATTACTGACAGCAAAGTCTAGGCATCATGAGAAGATTCAAAAATCATCCTGCTGGGTCCTCACATAGCTCCCAGCAGTCCAAGAAACAATAACAGCATCTAAGTGATGGAAAATTCATTTGAAAAAGAATCTCCAAGCAACTTTTGAAAAAAAGCCTCACTGGTCAGATGGACTTGGAATCACAGGGCTGGCAGCAACTGCTAAGACCGGTGGCTTCCAAACTTGCTTTCGACCTCCAAAGCCATTGCTCAGTTGAAATTCACCCACAAGTCCAGTACATAAAACTGATACAAACAGAGCTGTTTGGAAATAGTGCCCAAACTGCCTGCTTGGCAGCATCTCTCCACTCTCTCAGCCCCTGGTGGCGCCCAAGGCAACTCTAAAGAACCCCTGGGACTCCACGCAGCACTGATGGAAAACCAAGAATCTAGGCCAACCTCCCCGAGTTGATACGAGAAAATAAGTCGCACAGAAGTCATGCTCTTGAATGGCACCTGAATGCAAACCCAGTTTTTTGACACTGGGCTAAAACTTCTCACTCTACTTTGCGAGGACTAGATCTATGGAAAACAGCAATTTAAAGAAACAAGGCTCATTTTCGATCACCTACAACATAATCCCTGAGTATTTTAAAGGCCCTTGAACCAGCCAAGTAGGAAACAGAGCCCAGCTCCACAGACTGGCAGAAAGCAGTTCAGAAATGAGTTGCAGAAGCACATATGACAATTCCATATAGTTTCTGTCAGTTCCGTGGGATATAAACAGGTCTTGAAAGGCTTGTGCTGTGTGGCTGTGAGAGACCCCAGATCAGACAGGCCAGGAGGTGAATGCTAATGAGCTATGGAAATAGCAATTACTTCCCCCATGTCAGGCACTGTGCCAAGCGAAGAAGGATAAAGAGGTCTGAGATATTTTTAAAGTATTTTTACAGCAGAAAAACTTTCCTACAGACTCAATTATGTAACTATCAGACTCCACCTCTGAGCTGAAATTATCCAGGGCCTTAGGAAAAAAATCAGTTTTTTCCTACACGGGGGTCACAGGTTTCTCCAGAGAAACTTAGCGGTATGGCTAGTGACCCAGGGCAGCTGCGAACCATCAGCCCAGAGACCTTCCCAAGGACAGTTTGGAGCCTGCCAGAGAAAAATTCCAGCCAAGTGGAGGGCAGAAGTCATGCCGCTGACCCGGTCATCACACATGACATGGTGGTGTCCAGGAAGATCCACTCTGGGGGCTTCTGACCCCAGCCACGTCAGCACCTTCACCATTCCCTGGTGCCAAAACGGGGCTGGGGTCACTGACGGAGTGAGGATGCCTACAGAACTGTCATCAACTCATAGTAACTCTGTCGTTGGCAAAGTATAGACAGTAAGAGAAAGGCTGGGGCTTGTGGAATGAAGAACTTCACCAATGAAATGATAGCCAAAATCAGATAGACTTAGGGAGATTAACTTACAGCCCAGGTTTTTGTCAGCCTGAAGATGGGAGCACTTTGTAATGCTGACACCACAGACATGAGAGAATGAAGGTTGTTGAGTTCTAGAAGTTTCTGAAAAAAAGATATGGAATAGATTATTTTGCTGCTATAAACAACAGAACAAAAACATGCTCAAGTGTTACCAAATGTCATATTTATGAAATTCAATTACACTTAAAAATATCTCATGTAGAAAACATAGTTCTAAGGATTTCATAGAAACCATATGCTTTTTTTCTCTTAAATTGTCAAAAGGTGAGTCTGTATCTAAAACGTGCAACATTTCATAAGCTGACTAGTCTGGGCAGAAATGTGGCACAGGGTAATGTTTGATAGTGTGCATTACATTCTTTTTTTAGACAAATCTGAATACTGTCCCAGCAGGCTTTTGTAAACTAAAACCCCGAATGTGCCAACAGCATCAACGTGGGTCTTCTATGATTATCTTAACACCAGAAGGAGACAGAGGCTGAGGAAAGATGGTACCAATCTGCATAATCCCTCTCAGCTGGGAACGCAATGCTCGGGCCTCCCCATCACTTGACCATGTTCCTTTGAACCAGACCCCAAATTAGTGAGAACATTTGGATTCAATTCAGTCTCAGACAAGTTTCTTACCATGGAGGGAAACAGAATGAGACACAGTCGAGTGTAAGTGCAGAAAAATGCGACTGCTCTGTTCCTGGTTTTATGCTAAGAGAAACTTGCTAACAGAACGGGGGTGCC
The DNA here is from genome assembly GCF_006542625.1 of Nomascus leucogenys. Classification (NCBI taxonomy): domain Eukaryota; kingdom Metazoa; phylum Chordata; class Mammalia; order Primates; family Hylobatidae; genus Nomascus; species Nomascus leucogenys. Next base: position 103,178,680 of record NC_044388.1, on the reverse strand, counting down.
ATTTCTCATTCTCGGGAGTCAACGAAGTTTGGGTTATTAGGCAGGCTCTATGGAACCAAAAGACCTGGTTCCAATCCCAGCTCCCACTACTTGTGTGTCCTTCAGCAAGTTACCTAATCCTTCTGAGCCTTGGTGTCCTCATACTTAAAGTGCGGAAAGCAATCACAGCACTTCTGCTACATGAGACAGTGCATATCAACTGCCTAGACCAGTGGCTGGTCCCAGGGCAGGAGCTCAGTACAATATGAGTCTCAGCCTTGTCTTTTCCCACCCCCGTCACTTAAGTATTTCCAAGCTCAGTTGCCCCTTCCTCTAATATGTCTTTCCTGACCATGTCCCCACAGAAGTCCATGCATATCTGTAGCACACTGGATTGTACTTGCTTTTTACTTGCCTCTCTCTCACCCTGAACTGTGTGTTTCCTGAGAGCAGGGACAAAGTTTTGTCTACCATCGTGTCTCTGGTACCCAGTACAGTGCCCAGCACATTGTAGGGCCTAGTGAAATGCATAAAGAAAGGAAAGGCCTTTATACTTAGTCCCCACAGCTCTGTTCTACTTGGAAATTTATCTCTCACCACATGAGCTAAATACTTCATTTCATACATCTCGTAACATTCTCTAATTGTTTCCTGCGTGTAAGAATAGATTCTCTAAGTGAACTGAATTTCATTCTATGTATCTGCATGGTTATTCCGGCCACAGAACTTCTTTTTAGAGCTGAAAGGAAATTATCTAACCCACGACTCTGGAAATTATCTAACCCACCCCTTTCATTTTATAGATGGGAAAACCAAGGCCCAGAGAAAGGAAGGGGCTTGCACAAGGAAAGACCCAGGGCACAGAGCCAGCATGACAGTCTGCCACACAGAAAATGGCAGAGATTATGGAGGGATCATTTTGGATTCCATGGGTGGGCACCATAAACACATTTCCAAACTGACAGCCCAGGAGGACTGGAACCACATCCTACTTTCTCTTGTGGCCCAGTACAGAACTGATTGACAGCAACAAATATCATTAAGCCCAGCACCAGTTCCAAGTACTTCAGGAGAATGCACAGGAAGTAAATGTGACCATTGTTCTTAACATAAATAGATGATGCACTTAACCTGCCCATGAGGGCCAGCAGAGCAGCTTCCCTGAAGGCAGAGAGGCACGACTCCGATTCCTGCCCCACCACTGACTGGCTATGGTGCCCTGAGCATGGACACTTCACTTCTCTAAGCTCTCCTTCCTCTGCAAATGGAATAATAATCATGTGAGCACTGAATATGATCAGGTCAGTAAAGCAGCTGACCATAGCATGGTGCCTGGCTCGTAAAGGGAAGCTTTCCTAGGACCTGGGTGGGAAGACAACACATGCACACATGAAGCAAGCAGCGAAACAGCCAGCATGATGCTGTGGCTGAGAGTCAGGCAAGCCTGGGTGGTTGAAACCAGTGTATGGGGAGGAGCTGCTGGGCATGACAGTGGTCCAGGATGGCCCACGGGATGGCACATTCCTAGAGATAAGGGAAGAGGAGAGAAAAGGTGATTCCCATCAAGGACAGAACCTATCAGGCCAGGGGGCAGGAGGTGGGGATGGGGGGCTGCAGAGTCACCTGGCCCAGACCTGAAGCTCAGTGGGAGGCGGGTGGGGTGTGCTGACTGCTGACAATATTGTGCAGGATGTGATGATATCACAAGCACTGAGCATTGATGCTAACTAAAATCCATCAACCCCCAGAACTCCTAAAGTAGGAGAATGAATGGATTCCAGGGGCAGCCTCTGGGTCCTGCCTTGCGGAGAGACTGTGAAAGCCCAGGTAAGGAGAATGGCTGGCTGCCAAAATTATAGGGTGTGGCGCATGCTGCCAATTTGCACACAAGGTGCTAGCGGGCTGGTGAGCACCCAGGCAGGTCTAACAGCTGGCTCTGCCTGGGGAAGTCAAGCCACAGCACCCTGTTTGAACTGTGCCTGGCAGGCCCACAGCAAAGCAGCTCCCAAAGTACTGAGGAAACATATTTTTGGGGAGGAGGTGTGGGAGAGAAGAGGAAAAGGAAGGAAAAATAATAATAAAAAGCTTACCTTGGCTATTTTCACAAAATGGCTGAGGATTTCTGCCCTTATTTTTAAAGTCTGTGCTGTTAGAATTTCTCGTACAACCCAAAAACTGACCTGTAGAGTCAAATACACACACATACACACATACACACCAGAAAAGTTGTTAATTGCTGGACCACCCATGTCCCCCTTGCCCACCGCTGTTATGGGATTTCCAAGAGGTCAGGAAACGGGGAGAGGATAGCCTGGGGTCACATGAGTTAAAGGGTTCCTCTACAGCACCCAACCCTGCAAATGGGCCGTGTTCTGGGCACCCTGTCTCCAGTGCACGCTGCAGTACCAAGAGAAAGCAGCACTTTCCTCGTCATCCCGGGGAGGGCTGGGCCTCCATGACACGAGTCTCGAGAAGAGCTGCTGGGAATCTTGAGATGAATCAGACTGAATTCCTGCTCAGAAGGATCCCAGTTGTGGGGAGATCATAGATGATGGGTGGATGGAGGGACAGATGGACAAATAGCCAAAGGGACATGTATATTGGTAGGACCACTTGTGAGGTCCATATCCCCAGCCAGCCCTAAGATAAGGAGGATTCATCAATATTTGCACAATTTTAACAAATTTAATATTTTGAGAGAGGCTCATCCCATAATGTAAATGATATGGAAGTATCTCTTTCGAAGTTCCATAAAGCAATGCCTATTACAGGGCATGTTTTCCTGGAGACAGCATGCACCAAAAAGGGTATGATGGTAGCTTTGGTTCAGAAGCCCATTCATGCTTGACCTCTCACATACAGCAGCAGCCTGAACCCCTGTGTCTGATGGTGGAACAGGAAAGTCATCTACCAGAGTGGAGCTGACTCACATGGCACCTCAATGCAACGGAAGAGACTCATGCCAAGAAATGCTGGGAAGTGGCTAGCTCTTCCTGTTTATGTTTCACTTCTGTAACAACAGTTCTATGTGAAACACGGATGCCCAAGAGTGCAATGACAGCACTGCAAAGAAAGGTGGAGAGCCAGGCAAAGCACGGGGCATAGGGAGAATTAAAAAGAAGGCAAGGCATCTAAAACCCCTAAACTTTATAGGGAAAAATATAGTTAAGGATATTCCAGAGCTAATAAAACAAGCTTACTGCTGCAATAAAATGTATTCTCATTATTGAAATACCATCACTTTTCAAATAGAAAGCAAAGAAAGAGAAACCAAGAATCAACAATGTGCTTTTTATATTATTAAGCAGGAGTATTATAGAAATGTTTTCTCAGTGTAATTATCTGTGGTTGCCTCCAGGACATGACTGGGTTTCCATAGAATCATTTTTTCCAAGGAATTGCCCACAATTAAGTTCACACTCAAATATTTACTAGCCAGTTACAGAGAAAAGTTTTTCTAAATACCAAATGGGATGCCCATAAACCTTATATTTTAATATGTGTACATTTTTATGCCATATTATCACACTCAAGTGTGATAGTTTACACGTATAATAGATTCCTGCATGTCAAAGAATCACACGTTTATGGCATATTATGGAACGTGGAAGCATTGACTCTGGAACTGCAGCCCATGTTGTGCAGAGGCAACTCTGAGTCAACAACTCGATTCAGCAGAGTTCCATGATGCCCCTTCGGTGTGCGGGCTCCAGGCACTGGGAGCCCAGACCTTCCTGAAATTGAGGTGACCAAAGGAGGAGGCAGAATCCTTAAGGAATCACTATATTAGAAGGCAGCTGGTAATAGTGGCCATGGAAGAAGTTCAAACAGTAAACCAAAGTATGAGAGAGGTAATGATAGAGGAAGGCTTCTTGAAGAAGACAGGCCTTGAAAGATGGGTAGACTTTAAACGAGAAGACTGAAGTGTGTGGCCTTATGTTCCATGACCAGGGATGGCTGGATAGGCTGAAAGGACTGGTGTTGCAGGAGTGCTGTGGTTGGGGGTTGTGGGTGACGATGAGGGTAGGGAGGGAGAAAAAGACCAGATTGGGTGTGTGGTGGGGAGGGGAGGACTTGTGCAACAAGGTGAGAGGAAGGAGCTAAAACACTATGATACACAGGGACTTTCAGAGGCTTCTGAGCAGGGTGATAGATGAGATCCTTTGCAAGGATAGAGACACCCATTAGAAAACTGATGCAACGGTCTCAGTGAGAGATGAGGAGGTCTGAGCCAGGGCCATGCTGAAGGAGATGGGAAGAAGAGGGAGATAAGGAAGACATTACAAAGGTAGAATCAGCATAGTTTTAAACACTTTTTTATTTTATTCTCTTTTCTAACTACAAAACTTAAGTTTTTAACTTCAGAAGTTTGATGCAGAAAACAAGGAATAAGAGATAAGTACAAAAGTAAGACGTAAGACGTAAGTACAAAAGACAAAGAAATCTCAGTCTCACATATAGACCAACATCATAAACACCGTGGTATGCGTCCTTCTAGTCTTTTTTTCTTTTTTTGAGAGGACGTCTCGCTCTGTCACCGAGGCTGGAGTGCAGTGGCACGATCTTCGCTCACTGCAACCTCTGCCACCTGGGTTCAAGTGATCCTCCTGCCTCAGCCTCCATAGTAGCTGGGATTACAGGCATGCACCACCACACCTGGCTAATTTTTGTATTTTTAGTAGAGATGGGGTTTCACCGTATTGGCCAGGCTGATCTCAAACTCCTGACCTCAGGTGATCTGCCTGCCTCAGCCTCTCAAAGTGCTGGGATTACAGGCATGAGCCACCATGCCCGGCCATCTTTTTTTTCCTCTGTATAGAACATGTTTGTCTCTTAAAACTAAATTTGTGTATATTAATTATATATCACAAGATTTGTATAAGTGAATATTCTTCTACAATTTTTAGCAGCTTCCAAGTATTTAATCATAGAGAAGTATCATCATTTTCTTAAATGACCCTCTACTGTTGAATAGGTTATTTCTAATTTTGTTGTAATAATGCTGAGATGAACATCCTTATACATATGTTTGTACGCTTTTTATTAAGGTCTTCAGATAAATTCCTGTAAAGTGGAGTGAATAAAAGCGTGTGTACCTGTTTTCAAAAGTATATGTAAAAAAAAAGTGGCCTCCAAAAGGTCTATCTGTTTACCTATCAATAATAATAATAGATCCATGTTGCCATACACACGCCAATACCAGTTACTATCAGTTTTTTTTTAACTAATTCAATGGAAAAAAATGGTATTTCACAGTTTCAATTTCACATTTCTTTCATGACTATTCAGGTGTTGTTTGTTTTGCTTTCTTTCAGTTAACATTTTTTTGTTCCAAATATTTATAGGTCATTTGTATTATTTGTCTTCTGAACTGCCTGCACAGGTCCTTGTGAAGAACTATCTTTCTACTGGGACATCTTTCCTTCCAATCTCAAACTCCTGGGCTCAGGTATCCTCCCACCTCAGCCTGTCAAGTAGCTGAGACTACAGGCACGCATCACCACACCTGGCTTTTTTTTTTTTTTTTTGGTGTGGATGGGGTCTCACTATGTCACCCAAGCAGGTTTTTTCTTATTATTGATTGATAAAAGCTCTTTGTGTATCAAATAAAAATACATGTTGTGAGTCACATATTGTACCAAGAGCATGTAGACATTGGTACTCTTATACATTGTTTGGAGGAATCGAAATCAGTAACATTTTGAAGAACAACTTGAACATATCTTTCAAGATGTTTAAGGTATAGTCTCCCTAGAATATTTACCTTATAAAAATACAGAAATATAGAAACACAGATATACAAGGTTTCATTGAAGCACTATCTACAATTTTCAAAAGCCCATTGATAGGGAATTGGTTACACAATTTACACTACCACCTCAAACTCTGCAAGGAAGTCACTAAGCTCAGCCAATATTTAACAAGTGGGAAATTAAATTCTACCTTCTTGAGGTCTAATCTACATGGATTATTTGAAATTCTTCTGCATGAGAGATTTGTTGATTCTTCCACATTTATTTATATCAGTATAGACTTGTGGATATTTATTTTATACTTTGGGTTACAATCCAATACTGTTATTTATATGCTGCTCAACTTGTTCCAGCTTTGGCCTTTGAGAGTTCTTTCAGTTGGCTCCTGCATCCCTTTGACACAACCCCTGTATTGTTTTGGTTTGTTAGTTTGAGCACTTCCTTACCTTCCAGCAATACAATATGCAGGAGGCTCATCTTTTATATTTCTTGCCTTAGTCTTAAAATTAGTCATTTCTCCAAGGAACGTTGGTTCCTTTTATCAAATAACAGTATTAGAAACCAAGATTAGCACAAAACAGGTATGAAGTATGCTTGCTGCTACTGGGGTATCATCATTTCTAGGTCCTCTCAGCTGGCAGAGCCAAGAAATGTATGTGTGTGTGTGTGGTGTGTGTGTGTGTGTGTGTACACTAACCCATGCCTATATACATATCTGTAAAGATTTCTATATGTAACCATCTATATCTGTATTAAGCTAAACATGAGTTCATACTGATGTCTCCAACTGTAATCCATTACCACATGGATCGTTCTAGCCTCCTCACACCTAGCTTATCTGTAATTTCCCACTCCAACAGTGACAAACTTGGTTCCCACCATCTGCCACCCATTTCCTTATCCTCTCTTATATTCATCCATTTCTTATATTGTTTGATTCCAGTACACAGGGATAATGGTTTCAGAATTGTCACCCATCCCCCTTGGGAAACAACTTTATCAAATAGAGTATGGTGCTTATATACAGTTCCTTTGTCTTTAGCTTTATAGGCTCCACTCTATTACAAATGTACTTAGGTCAGCAATGTTTTCTCTCCCCATCCTCAGTGAGGTTGTTCATACATTTATAATAGATTCTTTTGTTACATTCTGCTAAAACATTTGGTAACATTACATGTAACAAAATGTAACAAAGTGTTACACTGATCCCTCAAGTTGAATTTTAAAAATTTGCATATATTAAGGTTTCCTCTGGGTGCTATAAAGTTCACAAATGCACTGTGTCATGTATCCATCATGACAATATCATATAGTTTCACTGCCTTAAAAAAACAAACAAACCCAGGCTTCACCTATTCAGCCCTCTCCGCTTTTCAAAGCCCTGACAAACACTGATTTGTTTATCATCTCTATAGCTTTACCTTTTCCAGAATGTCAAAAAAGGAAGTATAAATGTAGAAGTATAATCATGTTGGTAACTTGATTTATGCTAGCAAGAACATTTTCTTTGCTTTGTAATAATCCAACAATAATGATTCAGAAGGAGGAAGAAAAGAGAAAAGGCATCTTCCATATGCAACCTTTCAAGATTGGCTTTTTTCACTTGGCAATATGCACTTAAGATTCATCCATAACATAAAGATGGGAATAACATACACTGGGGACTATTAGAGGAAGGAGAGAGAGTGTGGCAAAGGCTGAGAAACTACCTATTATTGGGTACTATGCTCACTACCTGGATGACAAGATCATTCATACTCCAAAACCTCAGCATCATGCAATATACTCATGTAACAAACCTGCACATGTACCCTGAATCTAAAATAAAACATGAAATTATTTTTTAAAAAAAGATTCGGGCTGGGCACGGTGACTCGTGCCTGTAATCCCGGCACTTTGGGAGGCCGAGGCGGGCGGATCACCTGAGGTCGGGAGTTCCAGACCAGTCTGACCAACATGGAGAAACCCCATCCCTGCTAAAAATACAAAATTAGCCGGATATGGTGGCGTATGCCTGTAATCCCAGCTACTCAGGAGGCTGGGGCAGGAGAATCGCTTGAACCCAGGAGGCGGAGGATGCAGTGAGCTGAGATCACGCCACTGCACTCCAGCCTGGGCAACAAGAGCGAAACTCTGTCTCAAAAAAAGAATAAAAAAGATTCATCCATGTCTTTATATGACTTGATAGCTCATTCTCTCTTTTGTGGATGAATACTATTCCACTGTATGGATTTACCATGGTTTATTATCCATTTACCTTACCTAATGAAGGATGATATCTTGGTTACTTCTGATTTTCAACAACTATGAATAAAGCTGCTATAAACATTTGTGTGCTTTTTGTGTGTGTGGATATAAGTTTTCGGATCAGCTAGGTAAATACCTAGGATTGCAATTGCTGGACTGAGTGTCTCATTTCACATTCCCACCAGCAATGAATGAGTTTGTGTTGCTTCAGATCTTTGACGGCAATTGGTGTTATCGGGGTTTTTTGTTTTATTTTGACATTCTAATACGTATGTAGTGTTTTGTATTTCCCTAATGACAAATAATGTTGAGCATCTTGTCATATGTTTATTTGCCATCTGCATATCTTCTTTGGTGAGATTTCTTCAGATCTTTTGCCCATTTTTTAATTGGGCTATTTTCTTATTGTTGAGTTTCAAGAGTATATTTTGGATACAAGTCCTTTATCAGATATGTGTTTTGCAAATATTTTCTCCCAATCTGTGGTAAGTCTTTTAATTCTCTTTACCATGTGTTTTGCAGGGTGAAAAAATTTAATTTTCATAAAGTCCCAACTTATTTTTTCTTTCATGAATTGTGCTTTTGGTGTTTTATCTGATAACTCATTAACAAATCCAAGGTCATACAGGTTTTCTTCTATGTTTTCTCCTAGTTTTGTCTTTTACATTTAGGCCTGTGATCCATTTTCAATTAATTTTTAGGAAAGGTCTAAGGTCTGTGTCTAGGTTTTTTTTTTTTTTTTTTACATATACACACAAATATTTAAATTCTTCCAGCACCACTTGTCCTTTCTCCACTGAATGCCCTTGTACCTTTATCAAAGATCAGCTGACCATATTTATGTAGGTCTATTTATCAGCTCCAACGACCTATGGGGCCAATTCTTTTGCCAATACCATGCTGTCTTGATAACTGTAGCTTTATAGTAAGTACTGAAATCAGGTAGAGTGAGTCTTCCAATTTTGTTCTTTTTCAGTATTGTGTTGATATTTGTAAAACAGCTTTCTAGGATTTTGATTGGGATTGCACTGAATCTATTGACCAAGTTGGGAAGAACTGACATCTTAACAGTATTGAGTCTTCCATTCCATGAAGATGGAGTATTTCTCTATTTATTTAGCTCCACTTTGATTTCTTTTATCAGTTTTTGAGGTTTCCACATTAACAGAACCTGTACATATTTTGTTAGAGGTATATCTAAGTTTTATGGTTTTTTTGGTGATATTGTAAACGGTATTGTTTGTTAACTTCAAATTGCAGTTCCTCATTGCTGGTCTAGAGGAAATCAATTGACTCTTGTATACTGGCCTGTGTCCTGCAACTCTGCTTACTCACTTCTTAGTTCCAGGAGTATTTTTGGAGATTTCTTTGGAATTTTCTATCTAGATAATCATGTCACCTATGTATAAAGGTCGTTTTACTTCTTCCTTTCCAATCCGTATACATTTTAGTTATTTATTTTCTTGTCTTACTGCACTAGCCAGGACTTGCAGTAAGATGTTGTACAGAACAGATGAGAGCACATCCTTGCCTTGTTCCCAATCTTAGGTATTCAGTGTCTTACCATTATGTATGATGTTGGCTGAAGGACTTTTGTAGATTTCTTTATCAAGTTGAAGAAGTTCTGTTCTATTCCTAATTGGCTATTTTTTTTTAAATTATGAGTACTGGACTTTGTCAGATGCTTTTTCAGGTCAAATGATATAATAATATGATTTTTCTACCCTAGCCTATTGTACAGTGGATTACATTAATTGATTTCCAATTGCTGAAGGAGCCAAACACACCCGGAGCATATCCCCAGTGGGTCATGGTGCTAATAAACTTTTAATACACGTAAGCTATTATTAACACTATTATTGTTATAGTGGTATAGCTAGCACTGGCATTTAGCTACTGAGGACTATAATGTCTGGGAAATGCCACGGCGGAATTATAAAAAAACAGAATAGCTATGGACACAACTTTATTCAGTTAACCAACTATGAATAAAAACAATCAAAGAATAAAACAAAAAAAAAAAACAACAAGAAAAATCCAGGTTTAAGAATACTATCATTTCTTATGAAAAATCTACTTTTGTCACAAATTTCTCCTAAGTCCATTCACAGTTTTCTTAGAAACCAAGAGTTTGAAAGAATCTTAGAGGTCCCATCTACTACCTGCCCTGACAGCTGGATGGTGTTCTACAGTAATAAAGCCCTTGTCTGGTCTCTGCCTCAGCCTTCATGGTTAAGAAACTTATTAGGAGAAGGCCAACTGCCTCCCCATTTCCATCCCTTGGGCCCTGTACTTATTGACCAGGCCCCATAGATTATGTTTAATACAGCTTCCCCATTAAGAACTCCTCAATTGCTTGAAAACCTTGATGACCTTCTCCCTGAGTCTTCTCACTCACAGATCCTCCACCTATCCCTGTATAACATGTTTTCTTTCCTCTACTCTTCTAGTCACTGTAATACTTACATGCCACTCCTGTGTGATAATTCCCACCCTCACCCCTCATGTGAGGCACCCAGAACCAGACGTAACTGTCCAAGAGTGGTCTGGATAAAGCTGAGAAAAGCAAGATTACTACACACATATTGGAATGCCTAAAACACAAAATAGCTGACAATATCAATTGCTGGCAAGGATTGAAGCCACACACTCATTCATTGCTGGTGAGAATACAAACTGGGACAGACACAATCTAGCTTGTGCTCCTAGGTATATACCCAGCTGATTTGAAAATCTGGCCGAGTGCAGCGGCTCACGCCTGGAATCCCAGCACTTTAGGAGGCCGAGGTGGGCAGATCATGAGGTCAGGAGTTCGAAACCAACCTGGCGAACATGGTGAAACCCCGTCTCTACTAAAAATACAAAAATTAGCTGGGTGTGGTGGCGTGCACCTAGCTATTCCAGAAGCTGAGGGAGGAGAATTGCTTAAATCCGGGAGGCGGAGGTTGCAGTGATCCGAGATCACGCCACTGCACTCCAGCCTGGGCAACAGAGTAAGACTCCACCTCGGGGAAAAAAAAAAGAAAGAAAGAAAACTTTGGTACACACGCACACACACACACACAGACACACGCACACACACACACAAATGTTTGTAGCAGCTTTATTCATAGTTGTCAAAACTGGAAGTAACTAAGTAACTGAGATGTCCTTCAGCAGGTGAATGGATGAACAAACCATGGATGGTAAATCCATACAATGGAATATACACATAAAAAGAGCTGTCAAGACATACAAAGTAATATAAAGACATGGATGAATGTTAACTACACATCGCTAAGTGAAAAAAGTCCGTGTGAAAAGGCTACATGTTTATGATTCCACGGTAGAGATGGTAAACAGATTAGGATCTGGATTGCTATCTTCCTCTCCATATCAATCCTGCCTTCTTCCTTGGGCAACTTCAACATCACTGCAAATGACCCTGGCCTCAGATCCCTTGAGCACTTCAACTTTAGCAACTAGACCTCCCTACCACCTCAGCCACCTCTTTCTTCTTGATTTCCCAGATCTGCTCTGTGTCAGAAAACTTCAGTTCCATCTGGGGCCACGATCTTTAAACATTCTAGTCCTTACTCTCTCCTTGATCCCCACTGTGTCAGACCTTTCCTCTCACCACGTCTTGGATTCCCTGGCAGCCCTTTTCCTTGGCATCCTTTTCCTCTTAAGCAGACCAATCCCCTATCATTTGTCACTTCAGCCTTTTCTTTTCTTTTGAGACAGCGTTTCGCTCTGTCGCCCAGGCTGGCGTGCAATGGTGCAATCTCGGCTCACTGCAACCACCGCCCCCCAAGGGCAGGCAATTCTCCTGCCTCAGCCTCCCGAGTAGCTTGGACTGCAGGTGTGCACCACCACACCCAGCTAATTTTTGTATTTTTAGTAGAAATGGGATTTCGCCACGTAGGCCAGGCTGGTCTTGAACTCCTGACCTCAGACGATCCACTTGCCTTGGCCTCCCGAAGTGCTGGGATTCCAGGCATGAGCCAGCATGCCCGGCCTACTTCAGCCTTTTCTTTGCCACTAGTTTAACTTCCCTTGCATCTTGATCCTTCCAAAAAATCTGCTTTGCCAACCCCTAAGGGGTTGGGTCTAACCATTTGCTCTTCCATGCACCTACTCTTAGGCTAAGAAGTGCAACTAGAGAAAACCATCTACTACCCACATGCACTGGGGCCACTTAGAAAATCACAATCTCTATTTCATCTGGGCCACCATCACTGCCCAAGAGTCTTGCTGTATTTCCAGAGTCAGCTCTCTCTCCTTTCCTGTGAAGCAGATTTTTTCAAGCTTTCCCCAAACCCATCAATCTTCTCACCCCACTCCTTCCCCCTTTCCCTCCCATTTCACTGATGAAGAAAAGCCATCACTCTCCTTGTATTGCACCTACAAATGGGTCTACATCTGCCCCTTTCCTTTCTGCTGACTCATCTCTTACATTGAAGAGGCACCCAGGTCTTGGCTTCTTCCACCTTTTCTGAGACTTTACCTCATTAAGTACTTCCTCTCTTTCCTCATCTTTAACTTTTCCAGGTCCACTGGCTCCTTCACATCCTTAAGGTTCCGCTCACTTCAAAGAAGAAAAAAGCATGCAACCACCTCCCAGGACTTCTTTGACTACTCCACTCTCCAGCCACTCCCTTCTCAGCTCCCCTTGGAGCCACTGTTGTTAAGAATCACTTACACCTGCTCTTTTATATACCACTCAACCTGCTACATCCCTGCAAAACTGCCCTTGCTGCTAAAATCAAAGGACTCTTTTTCAGCCCTGTCTTAGATGACTCATTCTGTAGCATTCCCTCATTTCTGAAACACTGATTTCCAGATACTGCCCTTTCCATATCACCAAGTGTTCTGCTCCCAGGCTGCTCTCTCTCTGCCTCCTGTGTGGCCTCCTCTCCTCTGCCCATCCCTTAAATGTCAGCAATCCTCAGGTACTCACTTGGGCCTCTGTTTCTCCTTGGATGATTTCACTGACCCCGGGCCTTCAAATGCAGATGACTCCAATATTTGCATCCCCAGACTGGACCTTTCCCCGACTTCCAGACTCAAATATCCAATGACCTCCTGCATACTTCATCCCACATGTCCAAACCTAACTCATCTCCAACTCTCAAAACTGCTCCTCCTTTGTGTTCACTGTCTCAAGTGAACTGCCAAATACCAAAAGAGGACCCTCTTTTACTCTTCTCTGTCATTTCGCTCCATAACCAATCAATCACCAAGGGCTGTCATTTTGTCTTCTAGTATTTTCTTGTGCCCAGCCAGTTTACAGCTCCAATCCCTCATGCAGATTGATGGAACAGACCCCACTCTGGCCTCCCTTGCTCCTGAACATGCCTCTCCTCTGGTTTCCCTGCCCTAGCATGGATTCCCCTGGACTGGAATCGCCTCCATCATGTTTGCCTCCCGCACTCGACTATGAGCTGACAATGGCAAGGGCGACAACTTGTTTATTGTTGACCCCCTGAACCAGCACAGAGCCTAGTACATATTCAGTCAATGACTACTGAATACATAAATGAATATAACTACAGTAATGAGCCTCACATAAAACGGAGTATTACACAATGAGGAAAGAGTAACTGTTTAGAGATAGCATGTGGAAGACAGGAGAGTGCTAACATTGTCTCCCAGCCCTGTGATAAATTAGGTTTGGAAAAGCAGAAGGTTCTATTAGAAAAATGTTCAGAAAAAAACAGAAGGCCCCTTAAGCAGAGGAATTCACAAGCTATGTAAATTTGAGGAAGTTGTTTCACTTTGCAGAGCCTCCGTTTCTTTATCCATGAAATGAGTATAAAATATCTATCTCATTAGGCACGTGAAAATTGAATTAGATAGCACGGGTAAAATGCTTAGCATAGTATCTGACTCAGTAAGTTCAGCATAAGCACTCAATAAATGTTTTTAAAATAGTTTCAATTAAAGCCAAGAGGAAGCAGAAACATTCAGTGACTAGGCTCATGAGCATGGGAGTTCAGAGGGCAGACACGACTTGAGAGTGACAAGGTTATCAACGGAATGGATTGGGGAGAAAGCTCAGAGCAGACTGGAAGAGTACAAGAGAAAAGAAGGTCTATGACAACTATCTGTCTTCCTTTCTGGCCCTCATTCACAGCTTCTTCCTTCCAGAACACCCTGATTTTCCTTGAGGAAATACCCCTTCTCCATTCTCAGTCCATGTGGCCTAGGCCTACCATCTCTCCTCCATAGGAAGGACTGTTTCCAAGACCTGGTCAATCAGAGCTTCATGTCTTCCTGGTCAGAGTGATTAGATCATAACAAACAAAATGGGCCACAAGCCAGGGGAATCTGAGCCACTGAGTCTCAATTCCAGGGCATCAGATAGAGCTACTGAAAAAGCAGCATGTCTTTTCTCCTGAGGTTGCCCTCGGAATATGATACAAGCCTGGAATTGTTGCTAGCCATCCTGCAACCACAGGGGGAGGCTATCTGAGGTGGAACCAGCTCAGAGGAAAGCAGAACCTGGAGGTGGAGAGAGCAAGACCAAGTTCAGATGGTACTGTCCCCACTGCCTAGATTCAGCAATATTTGAAGTCAGTATCTCCCTAGATTTAGTTGTTATACATAAGCCATGAAGCTCTCTTTTGTGCTTACCTGAGTTTGAGCTGGGGTTTCAGTCATTAGGAACTATAAAATGTGTCCATGAGAAAAGCTGGGAACATTTGGCCCTGTCCAGTCTCCATGAATATAAAAAGGACCTGAGACCCAAAGAGAGGAGCGGCCTTAAAGCAGGTTAGCAGCACAGCCTAGACTAGAACCACGTTTCTCCCAATTCCCTCTGCACCTTTTCCAAAACTTTCAGCATCTTTGTGATACAAGCCCAACCTTGCACTTAGACCCAAGCCTGTTGGTCTGGTCTTAACCTTCCTTTCAGCTCATAGCTCCCACTACTCTGTCCCTTTGTTTAAGCTTACATGGAATGTTTACTAAGTGTCAAGTACTGGGGTAATCCGTTTATATTCATGATTCTTGTTCAGTCTTCAAAATCCACTTGAAATTATTCTTCCTGTTTTACAAATGAGGACTATGAGGCTGAGAAAGGCCAAAAGCCAACCCAAGATCACACAGCTAATAAGTTGTTGCGATAAGACTCACACCCAGGCCTGTTGGATTCCCTGAGACACAGCTTCTCAGTCTATTGTCCTCAGACCCATAAATGTCCACACATAAACTTTAGGAAGGCAGTGAACACCCTAAAATTAATGCAAATTTGTATATCTGTGCAGTTTTCTGGAGGAACATTCATATGTGATACTGTCAGATTCTCAAAAGAACCCAAGACCCAAAAAAGATTGAGAACTTCTGTGCTACACGGTGTATTCCTTGGGGTTGTAACATAGGCTGGCTCATAAAAGACCTTTAGTGAACTTGGCCAAACTCTTCCATCTCAGCCACTCTATGAGCAAATCCCAAGGGACTCAGATCCCATGGAGAAGCAGGCAAGCACTAGCCACCGGGTTTCTGTTTGGCCACAAGAAGCCTCAAATCCCCTGGCAACCTCCTCCCAATCAGCTGATCTTCACATTTCTCTTTTCTTCTCCCAAAACATTTGGATGCTTACTACATGCCAGACATTGTGCTAAACCTCTTCATATTCCATTTATTCTTCATAATAACAGTGCAAGGAGAGCACTACTATTATTCTCAGTTACAGAAAAGAAAGCTGAGGCTCAGACAGGTAAGTGAACTGCTTTCTTTTATTTGGAGTCTGATAAGTCTTGTTCTCACACATAAAATTCTGCCAGGAAGGGACGCCAACAAGTTCATCCCAAAGAAGGCAGCCCCAATGGCTGATCAGGCCTGGCCTCCAGCCAATTTTCAAACCAGAGCTACCAGGGCTATGTCCAGGAGCTGCTGGCTCTCCGACTGGCTGATGGGCCAGCAGGAAGACCATTTCCCAGAGCATTGTTAGAAAAAAAATGTGACTTTGCTTCTGGCTCATTTCATCACTTGGTCTGAGCTGGACACAACACAATTGTTCACAGAATAAGCCACACCGCCTTTGCCAAGTTGACCTGGCATCCACATGCAAAGCAGATTGATCCACAAGCAAAGCAAAACAGAGCTCCCTCCTCTGGGAGCTCTGTGGCTGGTCAGAGGTGGGGACTGAGTTGGCTCCCAGTCAAATAGTTTTGTTAAGGAAACTAAGATTCCCTGACAAAATCCTCACACTTTTTTTTTTTTTTTTTTAATTAAAGACTAAGCTCAGTTGAAAAGAGACGATTTTTCAAAACAAAGAAAAAAGAAGCAAAAGACTTTGGAACTTCTCTTTTCAAAACAAACAGTGTGCAGCCCCTACTCCAGATGCACCTAGGTCTTTCTTGGTTCCTACTATATCTCATCAAATAATAATAATGCTAATTCCAGCCCCAATCTTCAAACTACAAGCTGGTGCCTTTCTGAGGATCCCGATGGACTTGGGGTGGAAGGTCAAGGCTGGAGAAGCCTGGAGAGGGTTGAGCAACAGTGATGCACAAGACCAAGCATTTCCGAGAGAGAAGGCCCAGCTGGAGAGAGGGCCCAAAGGGAATCCAGGCCCCATCACCCAGAGGGCCAGTCATACATACTATGCAACCTCTAGGCCACTGGCCTCATTTGAAACCAGAAAAATAAGAATGAAGGAAATCTGTCAACAGTACAATTTGGGGCTTTGGTTTGCATGCCTTCTCCTGAAGATCATGCAGGTCTGGCTGAGAAATAAAGACACCCTACCTCCCTCAGTTGATCCAAGTCTCCAATCATCATTCCAGATCTTCATACCTGGAGCACAGGTTCTTGTTGGACCAAGTCAGTTTAAAGTAGTGCAAGGCCAGGGAACAGGCCATCAGGAATTCAAGAAAGTTCAATTTAAAAAGTACTTCCTGAGCACCTCATCTATTCGTTCCATATACAGTTAATGAGGGTCTATGATATGCCTGACATTGGGCAAGGTGGTGGGGGACACAGTAATGAACAAGATAGACATGCTCATGGGGCTCCCAGGCCAGCAAGGAAGGTGGAGACTACAGAGTTATACAACATGAGGACAAATTAATAAAGGACCACATGGAGTACAGGGTACAATGTGGGGATATGTGAACTCATACGGGCTGGGGATTCAGGGAAGACTCCCCGAAGAAATGACATTCAGGCTGAGATCTGATTGGAAGTTGAACAGGGAGGAAGGATTCTGGGCTGTGAAGACCACACACACGGGGCCTGACAGGACAGAGATAAGGTATATCAGGTAAGAGAAGGAAGGCCAGGAGGAGGGAAAAGAGATGAGGCTGGAGGGGTGGACATAAGCGAGATCCACCATGCTGAACCTTGCAAAGCATATTAAGGTACCTGAACCTTAGCTTAAGTGAAACTGGAAGTCACTGAAGTGATTTAAGCATAGGAAAGGTATGTTCAGTTCCACCTGCTCTGTGAAAATGGACTATAATGGCACAAAACTGGATAAAGGTGGGGGACTCAGGAAAAGAAGCTGAATCTGGGGCCAGGTACCTGGGAGACAGCTTTGCGGGGGCGGGGGTGGGGGGGCTCGCAGCCTATAGGGGACAGCAGCAGATTGCTCTCTGGATAGGCACATGCAAGGGGTGTTGCTTACCTGGTTAAACCTCCGGGTAAAGGCCACAACGTTAGGGGCAAGACTGTGTTTCTCCTTCTTACTCCATCCACAGCTGGCTAGTTCCTAGGAAGCACAGAATGAATTTCAACAGTGATTCTAGTTGGGATGCAAAATACACCAGGGGCATCAAATGGGAACATGAGCATGCATGAAGGTGGGAAAGGGCTGACACCTTGGCTGTTCCCATCTTTACCAGGTGGGAGAGGAGGGCTGGGTTTGTAGGTGACGGTGCAGCCTGGGACTACCAGAAGTGAGGATAAGTGGAATACTTTTCTCCACAACTCTGGCCATGTTTCCCAGGATTTCTGTGCCAAAAGAAATCCACTGCCACTCTGCCAGCTTCTCTAAGACCAGAAGTCCTTCTTACAATGCAAATTGTCTGAGGGGGCACAGAAATGTTTTAACCAGCAGAACTCATCCCCACATAGTTGTGATGCCAGGGCTCCATTAAAAAATCTCAGATTTCACTGGCCACATGACATCATCCATTCCTGGTGTGAGGCAAAGTCTCAGTCCAAGCCTACTGCAATCAGAGAAGCTTCTGGTATGACCTCAGATTCTGTCCTGAAGTTGGCCCCTCCAATCCCTCATATAACCAAAAGCATGCAGAAGGAAAGGTCCCCTTTAATATCTTGTCCAGGGGCCTTGTCTCTTTTTTTCCACTACGTTTAGCATTATAATTTGAAAAACTGAATTATCTAGATTTTATTTATCAGTAAGGCTGGCTCTTAGCCAAGGGATGAAAGCTGGACACAACAGGACCAATCTAATAGGATTACTTGGTGTTACAAAAAAGGACCAAGGAGAAGCCGTCATCCAAATGCCCAGCATTCTCAGCTTGTGCCTTGTGGAGCCCTGACACAGACTAGAGGAAAGGTAGCAAAGGTTGCAAATTCTGAAATTCTCCACCTGTAAGTTACAAGACCGCCTTTTAATTCCTACTGGGCCTCAGTATTACTGATAACATTGTTTTTTGCCATTCACCTAGAGTTTTCGTAAGATCTTTAGTGAGAGGCAGCTACCCAGCAGCTACAATAGATATAGATCAGGGGTCTCCTAGGAAAGGAGGGAGAGGAGCAGTAGGAACAGCCCAGGACAAAACTGGCCACTAGCAGTCACGTCTGAAGGGCCACGCCTGTCAAACACACCTTAGGACCTGACAAACAGCCACAGACAGGGTCTTGGTGGAAGCCTGGCTAAAGGCAACAGCGGCTCCTGGTCAAAAGATGAATGCCCTGGACTTAGGAACACAGAGGAACCGGCCAGGAGCCGAGACGCCTCCTCCTGGTGCCTCACTTCTGTCCTGAAAGTCACCCACACAAGAGAACACAAACAACCTGGAACCTGCCATGTCCTTCACACCCTCACAACTTAGACTCAAGTAACAGCAATGACAACAGAATTCACTGGTGCTACCATTTAGCAAGAATTCCCCACACAGCAGGCGCTGGACAGGGCATCTCACCTATGTCATCTCTTGTAATTCTCGCCACATCCATTTTAATAAAGAGGTTTCTTTCTCTTGGATGAATATTGTGACTCTACTTCTTTTCAAAAGCAGAGATGAATCTCTTTAAGTTGTAGAAGTTATAGCTCTTTACTATGATTCTTCTTATTCTGATGACATATATTTGCACTTGGTTTCTTTTTTTAATTTTTATTTTTGTAGAGATGGGGGGCTCACTGTGTTGCCCAGGTTGGTCTCAAATTCCTGGCCTTAAGCGATCTTCTTGCTTTGGCCTCCAAAAGGGCTGGGATTACAGGCATGAGCCACTGCACCCAGCCTATGTTCGGTTTCAAATGTATGTTTGACCTACCTCAGTTACATGTACTATCTCCCTCTCTTTAAAACACATACTTGAATCACTTTGCAAATATATGTTATTATTGCCCTTTTAAAGTTTGTTTGTGAAGACAAAGGCCTCTCTCCCCAGTGAATCACAAAGCCAGTCCTGGAAAAGTATGGGTTTATAATCAAATATAAAACCCAACTCATAAAACTGATGTTTCAGGACTGAGGCATAGTTGTTGCTCAATTTCTAGCTGATAATTGCTCCCTTTGTATTTTTCCTGAATTTTCGAATAAATAGCAGAAGTCGTGTGTGTGTGCACGCGCACGTGTGCATATGTGAATTTAATTCAGACTCTGTAGTCTTATTTCCACACCATAATAACTTCAGACAACACCCAGAAAGGGAGCAGTGTGGACCCCAGGGTCAGATCCTGGCTGGCCATACCCCAGCTACACGATGCTTATCTTCTTAGAACTTCTAGTTTCTCATCTTAAAGTGGGTATGATACTATATTTATCTGTGAAGCTCATTATAACAATTAAATGAGATTAAGACATGCAAAGCACATAGCACGTGACAGGTACTTGATAAAGGTTACCTGCCTTCCTCTTCCCAGGGCCACGCTGCTGTTAAGCAACAAGGCAGTATTCAGACTCAGCTTGAACGCCAAACGTCTTCTTTTTCCCACACCATTCTCTCTTTACTGTCTTGAATTATTAACAAAAATCTATTATTATTTCTCTTTCATTTTGCTGATATCATGCAGGCAAGAACCAGTTGGTACTTAATACATCTTCCCTAAATTTACTTGGTTTGAACATTTCTAAGACCCTAATTCAAAAACTCTATGTGGAGTTATTGGGTTTTGACAATTTCCTAAGGAACCTTTCACACTGGAATGCACATAACATTTAAAATTAAAACATCAGCAGAGTAAAACATTATGTTTGAGAAGCACTTTGATAAAATGGATGGAGCAAAGGATTTTGAGCCAAAATATCTTGCTCTGAATCCCAGACCATGTCACTTATTTCCTGGGAAACTCCAGACAAATCATCTCTCTTGGCATCAGTTCCTTCAGTACTAAATATGAAGATGCTGTAGCTAACCCCATAGAATTGTGATGGAGACTGAAGGAGGCAGAGCCTGACAAGGGAGGTGACATGCGGGGCACAGGGCCTGGCTGGCAGTAGATGCTCAAGCAGCCTCTGTTGAATGAATGAAGCATGAGCACTCCTCAGTGTGAAGACCTCCCAAATTCAGCACAGATTTATCACAATGTCAGAAGAAATAAGACCATTCTATCTGTGCTAAAACAAGTACTGGGCCTGACCGCTTTGGCACAGTTCCTCTTCTGTGTTTGGCCTTACAGGATTACAAGAGATTCCATCCGTGTTAAGTGGGTTTAGGAAAATGTGAAGTAATAGAACAAAACTCTTTCAGTCACTAATGCCTAAAAAAGGTCCACACTGTGGAACTTATTTGAGTGTAATTTAGTTAAAATTGACCAGAGGAGACAAGGCTGATACTAGAAGGGAGACAAGGGTTTGGGATGAGCCCAGTACGGCCCTGGTAGCTCTGTGTCTGTGGTGAGCCAATGAGCTGCCCAGGGACTGTTGCACAGCCCTTCCCATGGGCGCTGAGGCCCACATCTTGCCCAGGCGGTCCCTGGCCCTGACTTCATGGCTGAGCTGACTGGATGTGAGGGGACTAAGAGCCTGTGCAGTCTTTTGGCAGGTGCTGCTGAGACCTTCTTCCTGTCACCAGGGTGTTCCTCAGGCTCATCAGGGAAAAACAGATGCTATGAGAAGAAAACTTCCTGCCACCAAACTTAAATGTCCTTGCATCCTCTCCCTCCTTCTAGCTTTAATGAAACAGGGGCTTCTTTCGCTCTCTTCCTGCCCCCATCCCACCCCTCTGCCTTCTCAGAGACCTTACTCTGATGCCCTCTGTCATCCCTGTACCTTCCACGTCTTCCTCTCCAATTTCTCCTTCCTGCTAGCATTTTAACATGCATTAAGCTTCTCCCATTAATATTAATAACAATAAAAAACACCTCTCCCAGACCCTGCCCCCTCCAGCTCCTGCTCACTCTTCTCCCTTGCAAGAGAATGACTTAAACTCACTCCCCTCTCCTACCTGCCTTCCCTGCTCCCTGCTCCCCTGTAACTGTTCCTTCCCCTAAGACAACTTCCCAACTAGGAAATCAGTGCCCCATCACCGGCTGCTCTTGGCCCCCACCATATATGTTGTCCTCTGCCTTGCCTTTGCACACTGTGTTCTCCTGTTGTCTCCCCACCTTTCGGGCCCCTCACTCTTAGTCTTATTTTCCGGCTGCTCTTCTCTTTTCTGACACAATCTCCACCTCAACTTATCCAAGGTCATCTTCTACATTCTTCTATATTTCTCCCTAGAAGATCACATATACTGACTGTTGTGGCTTCAACTACATGTCTGTGTCCAGCCCAAGTTTCTCTCCTGAGCTCCCGTCCAGCATAGCCAGGTACCTCCTGGCCACATCTTCTTTGGCATCCCACAGACAACTCAAAATCAGTGGGCCCAGAACCAAAGGGGTATCTGACCAGCTGCCTTAAATAAAAAACACATAACAACATAAAATTCATTTAGCCATTCACTCTGACAGTCAAAGAAGAATGTTTATCACAAAGACACTGTGGAAATAATCCCTAACTGTGCAAAAACAACTTAGTACCCCCACCTGTAAGCATTCCTAGGTGAAAGCAAGAATCAACACTGGTTTCAGCCGCCCCTGCAAAGCTGCTCTGGGCCACCCCACCATGAGGCTCACTCCACTAGCTGCCGGTTTTGTGCTTAGGGGTCTGGGAGTCAGATGCCTTGAGGTGGGCTGAGAAAGGCCCAACCCTGACCGTGTCTGGAGTCCATCAGGTAAGGCCTTGGGAAAGGAGACTGGGGAGTGGTGACAAGTCCTCTCTGAAGACCCCCATGGCATCTAGGCCATTGGGCCACAGGAAGCTGGTGTCAGCACATGGCCCTTCCACGTGTGCCTCTCACTGCAGTCATCTCCAAATCATGTTCATCAAACGTGTCCACATGGAAAACGCATTGCCTCAAGGGCGAGTCACTACAACAGACCTCAGGACCACTGCCAGGCTGACACCAGCCAACAGCACATCACCACTGTGCTCAATGGCTTTCTTCTTCCTCCTCCCTCCATGTTTCTACCACTCTTCCCATCCTACCCTCTCACAGGAAGGAAAACAACAACAACAGGAAAGACCTGCCAGATTTGCTTTTATAAATCATCTTCAGAAGAACTGGTGGGACAATTACACACCTAACCAAAGGAGTTCTAAAACACCCTAGGAGATAGGTGACCCAGTAAGGCGGTCAGGGAGATAGTGCCAGTTTTGGGGACCTGACCAGAGTGGGTCTGACTGGGGAATAAGGCATTCAGGGCCTAGACTCTTGTGACAGAGTTAAGAATGGGCTAAGGAGATGGGCAAATAATAGAGAGTGGCTGGCGTGTCCTTCAGGTACTTCCATGCCTTGTCACCCACAAGAAGTCTACATTCTTCTCTATCCATAGTTCACCCCAGGAGACCACATATACTGACTGCTGTGGCAATAGCAAAGGTGCACGATGTCCACACCTTCCTTGTGTGGAAGTTGGGGGTCTAGAGGCCCAAGCAGGAGCAACAGAATTCCATGAAAGCTACCCACCTGGGATCTGGCAGAGGGGCTGGCTCTGGTCTCAGGAGTGAGCTCTGAGGACACAAGGGTCACAAAAGAGAGGCCACAGTGTATAGTAGTTAAGGACTTACATGGACCAGGGCTGATTCCCTGGCTGTGTGACCCTGGACAAGTCACTTGAACTCTCAGTGCCTGACTTTCTGCATCTGAAAAATGGCATTAATAATAGCACTTCCTTTGTAAGGTAGTTATAGGAATTAAATGGGCCGATATTTGCAAAGTGCTTAGAAAAAAATGATACATTGTAATATTTTTAATGTGTTTATTAAATTAAATAATGCTCAAAAGGGAAAGGCAGCACTGAGCAGTGGGTGCAGGGGCTGAAAATCCAGGCCAGGAGAGCCCCTGGAATCAGATGGAGGAGGCACACAGGACAGCAGTCCCTGGACACGAGGACTCCAATGGTGCCAGGATGAGAGCCAAGGCCCAGGGAAGCACCAGCAAGATTTATTGAGCACCTACGTTGTGCCAGGAACTGTGCTACACACTCCACAGAGACCATCTCATTTTATCCTCACAGAATCCTTACAGTGGATACGACTGCTCTGACCTCCAATTTCTAAATGAAATAATATGTAACAAGCAGGTAAATTAATTTGTCCAGACCACACAAGTAGTGGATGGTAGAAGTGATGGGAGCCCATCCTCACCACAGCCAGAACAGAGCTGCAGGCCTCAGCTGGGGCTCCGGCAGGCTTGCAGCCTACAGGAGAACTGGGTGACATGAAGGCATAGACCAAAGCAGAACCTGGGCAGGCTTCTGAGAGCACCACACCTGAGTCAGGGCCAGCCCAGGAATCGGGCTGCCATGTCCAGAATGGGGCACAGTGCCTCTGGCAACACAGGCAGGGCTTAAAAGACAAAAGGGATAGTAGGATCCAGAGTTTAAATGTCTGCAGATACACAGGGAGCTCCTCCAGGGGCAGAGACTTAGGGATATCTAGAATCAGTGTTTACTGAGTGTTAAAATGGCCTGCTAGACTCTGGGCTAGGGGACTTACATGCCGTAACTTACTGAATCCACAAACAAGACGATGAGATAGGTACCATTTGATGGATGAGACTATGAGGCCCAGAGAGATTGCCACATGTCTAAGGTCACACGGCTAGTAAGTGCTGGAACTGGGATTCAAACCTCAGTCTGATTCCAGAGCCCACGCTCTACATGGTGTCAGAAAAGTCAGAACTCAGAACAATCTGAGACTATAAAGCAGGCTAAGGGAAGCAAAGAAGCTTCTTGGTTCTTTTAGGCAGCAAATGCGCCATAGTTTATGGATATGCTAATTGGGGAGAATACTCATCTGGTCTGCTTCAGGGAAGCCCCATCCACTGGTGGGTGGGGGTCGCATCCAGTACCACTAGTTCTCCCCTTGGTAAAATCTGCAGTTCCAGCAGATCCTAATAGTTATTAACAAAATATAAATGCTTGCATTTGTGTATATTTCACTGTAAACACAATCAAATATCATCTTTTTCTATAACTCTTAATAAGACCATGAATCAAATATGTGAGAGGACAGTGAAGTTAGTCCATGATTAAAAACAAGTTTCAAAAGGGAGAAGCTGATTCCATCATGTGTGTCTGTGACAAACCCAAAACCACCTACAACTGGTGCCATATTAAGTTCAAAATGCGATGCATGTTCAAATGACACGGGACATACACATTTGCCTAACATCACTCCCAAGACCCCTCTGACAAAGCACAGAAGTAAAAGATAAACCTAAACTAGGAACGAGAATGGAGTGGAGGGCACCACTACCCTCGTCAAATGAGAGATTTCAACACATTACTGGAGATCAGCACGGATTTTGATTAAATGAAAACAGAAAGTCTCAAGCTAGACTATGCCAGGAAGGGGCTACAGAGGTGGTGAAGTCAGGCTGCCTTGGGGGACCTCAGAGAGGCTCCTGGCTCAGAGTCATTAAGGAACAATAAACGGAGGACAAATGAAAGGTCAGTGTACTGGACACTGTCTCAGCCAGCACCCCCACCTGCTGCCTGCTAGCATCCACCCCCAGGCAAAAAGTGGGATGGGAGAATTAAAGCCTTCCATGCTGGAACCCCCAGAATAAAGGTCGCCTCCTTTTGCTGACAGTTAGAAAACTGCACCCTGCACGCCAGTCCCCACCCTGTCATCCTGCAGTGTGGGCAATCTACTGTGTCTTGCCTAGGCCACTTGGCTCTCCCAGGCAGACTCCCCTCAGGAGAAAAGCCAGGGGAAAAAAGTCACAACACCTACAAGCCACCAGGCATATGAGTTAAGCCAACAGAACAGAAGGAAAACCAAGGTAATAAATGACAATGACTCTCGAAGAAAAAGAGACAAAAACTTAGAAAAAACCCTCTAATGTACTTAGACACTGTTAAGAAAATGAAAGCAACAGACTGAAAAAACATTTTGTAAAACAAATATCTGATAGAAAAGATATTTGTATATAAAATACAAAGAACTGTTACAACTCAACAATAGAAGTCAAACAACCCAATTGTGATGGTTAATACTGTGTCAACTTGATTGGATTGAAGGATGCAAAGTATTGATCCTGGGTGTGTCTGTGAGCATGTTGCCAAAGGAGATTAACATTTGAGTCAGTGGACTAGGAGAGGCAGACCCACCCTTAATCTGGGTGGGCACCATCTCATCAGCTGTCAATGCGGCAAGAATATGAAGCAGGCAGAAAAAAATGTGAAAAGACTAGACTGGCCTAGCCTCCCAGCCTACATCTTTCTCCCGTGCTGGATGCTTCCTGCCCTCAAACATTGAACTCCAAGTTCTTCGGTTTTGGGACTCAGACTGGGTCTCCTTGCTCCTCAGCTTGCAGACAGCCTATTGTGGGACCTTGTGATCATGTGAGTTGATACTTAATAAACTCCCTTTTGTATATATATCCTATATACATACAAAATTAGTTCTATCTCTCTAGAGAACCCTAATACACCAATGTTTTTTAAAAAGTAAACCACATCTGTAATCCCAGCACTTTGGGAGGCAGAGGCAGGAGGATTGCTTGAGCCCAAGAGTTTGAAACCAACATGGCAATACAGTGCAACCCTGTCTCTACGGAAAATTAGAAAAAAAAAAAAAAAAAAAAAAAAACACTTAGCCAGGCATGGTGGTGCTTGCCTGCAGTCCTAGCTACTCAGGAGGCTGAGGCAGGAGGATTGCTTGAGCCCAGGAATTCGAGGCTGCAGTGAGCCATGATCATACCACTACACACCAGCCTGGATGACAGAACGAAGATTGTCTCAAAAAAAAAAAAAAAAAGTAAACAAAAGATTTGTTCATACACTTTACCAAGAGGATGCATGGATGGCAAGTAAACACAGGGAAAGGTGCTCTATGTCATTAGTCAGTAGGGAAACGCAAACTAAATGACAATGGACACCACATTTAGTTCAATCATTGCAAAAAGCACACATAAGCGACAGACAATACCAGGTGCTGTGGAGGATCAGAAGAGCCATTTAGGAAAGCAGGTGGGCAGTTTCCCATCAAGTTAGGCACACACTTATCAACTGCCCCAGCAATCCCACTGGTAGGCCCAGCAATCCCATTGGGTAGGTATTTACCCAATACCAATATATGTCCACAAAAAACTTGTATGTGCATATTTATGGCAACTTCATTCTCTATTTCCCCAGACTAGAAACAACCCAGATTTCCACCAGCTGGTGAGGGGATGAACAAATCATGGTACAGCCATTATAATCCAATACTACTCAGCAATAAAAACAGGAACGACAGAGTGACACATACATCAGCATACACGAATGTCAACAGTTTTATACTAAGTGAAAGAAACCACACAAGAAAGTATTATGATTTGACTTACATGACATTCTGGAAAAGGTAAACATGACAGAGACAGGAATTAGATCCTTGGTTGCCAGGGACTGGGAACAGGAGGCAAACTGGCTACAAAGGGGCACACAGAACTTTTGGGGTTGATAGACAAGGTCTCCACATGAGAACACTCATTCTTCACAATCACCAAACTGTTCACTAAAATGGGTGATTTTTACTGGATGTAATTAAACCTCAATAAATATGATGAAGAAAAAAAAAAGGAAAGAGTCCAACCATAGAGCATTGCAAAGGAAGGTCCTATAAAAACAGCTGCGCAAAAGACTGGACAACAACTAGTTCACACTGGAGCCGGACAAAGGGCTCCTGAAGGGAAGCCTCTGGGGAAATATAAAAGCAACTAAAAATATAACACGAATCAAAATATAATACATACCCAGTATCAAGCAATCAATGGATTAAAAGAAAAGAAAATCTACAGGTCTTGTGAGGCATATTCTCTTTTGAATGGTCCAGGGTTACTAGGGAATGAAACACAATCCTGGCATAGTACTTGGCTTGACTATATGTAACAGTTACGTAGCCGTAATAATAAGTGTTGTTTGATGGTTTTCAACTTTAAGAGTCCACCTAAGGAAAAGTGTGATGAGTTTGGTGAAGCTCGTTAATTAGGCAATGTAAAAGTGTAATCAACAGAAGGTGGGCAGTGGAGAACTGGAGGGAAAGCATGGGAAGTGAGCGGTCACAAGATACCACACAAAGCTGGTGAAACAAGAAATTCAGGCTTTGGTGTGCCAAATAAAATTCCAAAAGTAACCAGTGGAAAAAACAGTTTAAAGAGTATACCTTTGGGGAGGGGACTGAGGTGAAGGTTTTTCTTCATAAGCTTTCCTGTACTATTTATCATGTACAAGATTACTTTGAAAAAAATAATTTTTAGTAGATGACATATTACACATTGTAAACCTTGTAAAAATTAAATTTTGAAGTTGAGTAAATACTCTAAAATACGCCAAATTTTTATAAAGTCATAACCTGCTTATAACCTATCAGTGTCAACATTTATAAATAACACATAGTTTTCACATGACCACTAGGTGCTTCTGTCCTTTTTTTTTTTTTTTTTTTTTGAGACAGAGTCTCACTCTGTCACCCAGGCTGGAGTACAGTGGAGCGATCTCAGCTTACTGCAACCTCTGCCTCCCAGGTTCAAGCAATTCTTCTGCCTCAGCTTCCCGAGTAGCTGGGATTACACGCACCCGCCACCATGCCTGGCTAATTTTTGTATTTTTAGTAGAGACAGGGTTTTGCCATGTTGGCCAGGCTAGTCTCCAAATCCTGACCTCAGATGATCCACCCACCTCGGCCTCCCAAAGTGCTGGGACTACAGACGTGAGCCACCGCACCCAGCCTGTTTCTGTACTTTTTGATGGAGTAATCATGTGCAAATCATGACCAGCTGGACTTAGGGAAACACACCTATCCTACAGGAGAGTTGTTAAGGCTAGAATCAAGTGCATGCAGGTCCCCTGGTAGCAGAGGGAGGGAGCGTTAGCACTGAGGGAGTCAGAAAAGCTCATGGCTGGAGGGGAACTCACTGCCAGGCACTGTCCCAAGCCCTCCCTAGAACAAGACCAGCTGCAGTGAAACATGAAAGAAAAATAGGAAGGAGAGAAAGACAAAAAGAACAAGGAAGCAAGGAAAGAGGAAGAAAAATTGAAGAAAAGAAGGGAGGAGGAGGAATAAAGGGATTAAGGGCAAGTGGGAAAGGAAGAAGAGAGAGCCATCTAAGTGCCAGGACTGTGCTGGAAAGGTTCTACAGTGAGTCAGACCAGGTCTTGAGCTTGGTGTCTGCTCAAAGTGGGGACAGACAGGAACATAAATTACCAGAACTCAAGGCCACAAAGGACAACTGGACTTTCCTGCTTTATTTCCCAAGGTTGCAGTCCTAATAGACACTGCCTAGGTCCAAGCCTTCTGGGAGCTGCCAGTGGACTGAGGTATCTTTAGTTCTTTCTCGGATGATGATGGTGGTGGTGATGGTGATGACGACGATGATGGTGTTTGAAGAAGGGAAAGGGTTGATACGAAAGGATAAAGGAGGAAGGAAGAGAAAGGAAGAGACAACAGTGACTGGCAGTTTATAAAGCACATCTATTTGTTTATTCACCAAAATTCATTCATTTATTCACCAAAATTATTCACTTATTCACCAAAATTAAAGTATGTTTTAGGAAATGCAGCAGTGAACAAACAAACATGCTCTTCATTCATTTATTCACCAAAATTAAAGTATGTTTTAGGAAATGCAGCAGTGAACAAACATGCTCTTACTTTCATGGTGCTGACCTTCTACAGGAGAAGAGAGATTCTTAAAGAAATTGTAATAAGTCAGATGATAACTCCTGTGAAAAAGCATGAATGAGGATGAAGGTAGCAATATTTGGAGGAGATGTCTCAGCAGGCCTGTCTGACAAGCTGGCATGGAGTAGAGACATCTCCTCCAAAGGATACCACGCTCTGCAGGTATCTAGGGTAGGGGGGTCCCAGGCAGAAGGAAGTGAAGTGCACGGGTCAAGACCCTGAGTCAGGAACACCATGGGATATCTGAGAACAGCAAGGTAGCCCATGGCGGGAGCAGAAGGAGCCTGGGGAGGAGTGGGAGAAGAAACAGTGAGACAGGACAGAGGTGGGAGGCCAGGTCCCAGCCTTAAGGGAAGGTAAAGAGTGGAATTTTTTTTTTCTGCGTGGGATGGGAAAACAATGTAGGGACTGGGCAGAGGTGGCTCCCCAAACCCTCACATGGAGTGTTTGGTAGGCTGTATTGCCCTGATGCCATGAAGGAGAGCATGGCAGAGAGGGCCCAAACCCTTTAAGCACCTTCTACTATACTAGAATCAAGTTTGGTAAGTGCATGGGATATTTGCATTTTCTTATGTGAGAGCAACTCACTTTGGTAATTTGAAATAAATACCTGTTAAGGGCTGTGTGTGTGGAGAAAGGGAGGAGGCAGGGTGAGCCGTGGAAGAAATGAACATGAGGGCCTCCCAAGGCCCCAGAACCCCTAGCTAGACAAACCACAAGAGGGGGAAAGGATCACTGTGGAAAAATGGTGCCTCCAGTGAAGTCAGTATACACATGTATGTACTCACTGAATAAGCAGAAGCAATTCATCTTTCTCAGCTTTCAGGTCATACTAGTTTCTATAGAATAAAACTCATTTACAGTCACTACTGTTTCATCAAATCCTCAAGCTACCATCTGCTTGGAAAACATGCAGACTTAGGGTCAGGAAGATGATGCAAATTTCCCAAAACCTTCCCTCTCCAGCCCTAGTACTATGTAGCTCTGCACAATTAGAACCAGCTGTCAACGCAGGGCAGCAGCCAACTGCAACCCTGTGAGCAGTCTCCTGTCCACGTGACAGAGAAAGAGCCCGATTAGCGGACTGAGAGCAGCCGCCAGCAGCTCTGCTCACAAGATTAACAAACTGGGACTAGGCCCACAGGGCCACATGTTCATTCCACTCTTACACTGGGAACTATGTTCAGTTCCCTTTCTCCATATTCTTGGGAAATGTTTTTTTCCAAATACATCATTCACATGTTCTCTTTTAAAAAAAAAAAAAAGAAGAAGAAAAACTTTGCTTTTTTTTAATTAGGGACCTAATACATGTTCATTATAGAAAACCTGCACAATACAGAAAGCCCAAAGAAGAATTTTTAAAAATCTGAATGCCTTTTTTTTTTTTTTTTTTTTTTTTGAGACAGAGTCTCCCTCTGTTGCCCAGGCTGGAGTGCAATGGTGCGATCTCAGCTCACTACAACCTCTGCCTCCGGGGTTCAAGCAATTCTCCTGCCTCAGCCTCCCGAGTAGCTGGGATTACAGGTGCCCACCGCCATGCCCAGCTAATTTTTGTATTTTTAGTAGACACGGGGTTTCACCATGTTGGCCAGACTGGTCTCGAACTCTTGACCTCAAGTGATCCACCTGCCTCGGCCTCGCAAAGTGCTGGGATTACAACTGTGAGCCACCAAGCCTGGCCGGCAGGGTCTTATTACATTGCTTAGGCTGGCCTTAAACTCCTGGGTTCAAGCAATCCTCCTGCCTAAGCGTCCCGAGTAGCTGGAACTATAGGCAGATGCCACTGGACCTGGCCTCCAATGAAGAAAATTTAAATTACCTATTAGCCTTAACAGAGAAAACTAAAGTTTACATTTTGGTTTATCATAACGACAATAAAAACAATAACATTTACTGAGGACTTTCTAAGTGTCAGGCACAATGTCAATCATTTTACATATATTTATCCATTACTCCCTGAATTCTCACAACACCCCTATGAGATAGGTACTATTATTGCCCCATTTTACAGATGAAGAAACAGAGGCGTTGCTGGAAAAGTTCAACAATTTGCTCAAATCCTCATATGTGTTCAATATGAGAGCCAGGACTAGACGTAGGCCCATGGCCTCTGGAGCCTGGACCCTCAGCCACAGAGCACATCCATGGCCAGGACGGTGGCTATGCCCACACTCACAGGTGCAGGGGCACACACATGCACACGCACTGGCTCTCAACTGAGCTCATACTATAGCTGTGGTTTTATAATCTGCTTTTGTCCTTAATACATTACAAACATTTTCTCACATCTGCCCACCCTTCCTTTTTAGAATTCCTGTAATATACACACACGACATCTCCTAGAAACAATTCATCACATTCATCTTCCTTTGTTTTTGCTCTGAGTTTCAGAAGAAAATTGTAGTTTGTCCCTTAATTTATTACTTTGGTTTTCTGCAATCTCTAACTTGCTGCTCACTTTTCCCATTGCAATTCATGTGTCTCAGCACAGTTCAAGCTTTCTTAATGTTGATCCTCATGTGCTGCAGGGTCATCCTGACCACTGCTGGGAATACAAAATGAAATTTTTGGAAGTACCTGCTTCACAGGAAGGTGCAGGCTCTGACCTAATCTTCGCACTGCCTTCTATTTTTGACTAACTGAAACTTTTCTGTATTTGATGAGTATGCCAAAAACCCTGCAAGAAATGAAAAAAGTTAACCCAAAGGTTCCAGGACCACATGGTTTTACCAGTGAGTTCTCTCAGGCTTTTGAAGAATACATAATTCTTAACAGCAAATAATTTATACCACAGCACAAAAAGTGATGGAAAAAAAAATCCTCAAACTTAACAAGTTTGGCTAAGAAATATAGGAATCTGCTAATGTTAAAAATCAAACAAGCATATTGATAATTCCAAGATAAAAAAGTGATATGATCCTCTCAATAGATATTGAAATGGTAACTGGCAAAATGTAACATTCATTTGAGATTTTAAAAGAGAGAAAAACAACTCTGAAGCTTAGTAGTATCTGTCTCAAACCAACAGCCCTCATTATACAATTGAGAGAAACACTACAGGAATTTGAATTGAAATTTGAAACAACAAAACCCCCATGACACACGTTTACCTGTATAACAAACCTGCACACCCTGCACATGCACCCTTGAACTTAAAGTTAAATAACAGCCTCAACCTGGAAACACAAATGTCAAGCAGCAGAATGGACAGACAAGTTGTGGTACATTTATACAATGGAATATTAGTAAGCAATAAAAAATAATGAACAGCAGCTGGGCACGGTGGCTCACACCTATAATCCCAGCATTTTGGGAGGCCAAGGTGGGTGGATCACAAGGTCTGGAGATCGAGACCATCCTAGCTAACATGGTGAAACCCTGTCTCTACTAAAAATACAAAAAATTAGCTAGGCACCTGTAGTCACAGCTACTCAGGAGGCTGAGGAAGGAGAATGGCATGAACCCGGGAAGCAGAGCTTGGAGTGAGCCGAGATTGCGCCACTGCACTCCAGCCTGGGCGACAGAACAAGACTCCAATTCAAAAATAAAATAAAATAAAATAAAAAATGAACAGTAAATGCATGCAACAACAGAAAAAAGATAACAACAGGTGCTACAGCCTTTCTCATCTAAGTTTCTTATCTGAACCACAGAGCACAGAAAATGATTTGAGTGACTGTTTCTTAACTCTCCTGAGATGGTACATTCATTACATACAATGGACCTTCAGGCACAAGGCTTAATTCTCTCATGAAATCCTGGTTGAGAAAGGCCTATGAGGCTATAACCCAGCAATGTCCAGCAGAAATATAATGTAACCCACACATTTTAAATTCTTGAATACCGTGTTTTGAAAAAGAAACAGGTAAAATTAATTTTGACCATTTATTTTATTTAACTCAATATAGTCATGTACTGCAGAATGACATTTTGGTCAACAGTGGACCACATATACAACAGTGGTCCCATCAGATTATAATGGAGCTAACAATTCCTATCACCTAGTGATGCCATAGTCATAGAAAGGTTATAGCACAACTCAGTACTCAAGTGTTTGCGGTGATGCTGGTGTAAACAAACCTACTGTGCTACCAGTCATATAAAGGTACAGCACATACAATTATATACAGTACGTAATACTTGATAATAAATGACTGTTACTGGTTTATGTATTTGCTATACTTTTCATTGTTATTATTATTATTATTTTTTTTTTTTTTTTTGAGACAGAGTCTCACTGTCACCCAGGCTGGAGTGCAGCAGCATGAACTCAGCTCACTGCAACCTCCGCCTCCCAGGTTCAAGCGATTCGTGTGCCTCAGCCTCCAAGTAGCTGGGACTCCAGGTACACGCCACCACGCTCAGCTAATTTTTGCATTTTTAGTAGAGATGGGGTTTCACCGTGTTCGGCAGGCTGGTAACTCCTGACCTCAAGTGATCCACCTGACTTGGCCTCCCAAAGTGTTGGGATTACAGGCGTGAGCCACTGCACGCAGCCCACTGTTATTTTAGAATGTACTCCTTCTACTTTTTTTTTTTTTTTTAAGTTAACTATAAAATAGCCTCAGGCAGGTCCTTCCAGAAGAAGGCATTATTTTGTTTGGTTAGTTGGTTTGGGGTTTTTTTGTTTTGTTTTGTTTTGGTTTTTTTTGAGATGGAGTCTTGCTGTCACTCAGGCTGGAGTGCAGTGGTGCAATCTCGGGTCACTGCAAGCTCCGCCTCCCAGGTTCAAGCAATTCTCCTGCCTCAGCCTCTCGAATAGCTCGGATTACAGGCGCACCAACATGCCCGGCTAAGTTTTTGTATTTTTAGTAGAGATGGGGTTTCACCATGTTGGTCAGGCTGGTCTCAAACTCCTGACCTCAGGTGATCCACCCGCCTTGGCCTCCCAAAGTGCTGGGATTACAGGTGTGAGCCATAGCGCCCAGCCAGAAGAAGGCATTATTACAGGAGATGACAGCTCCACGTGTATTACCATCCCTGAAAACCTTCCAGTGGGACAAGATGTGGAGGTGGAAGACAGTGATATTTATGATTCTGACCCTGAGTACACCTAGGCTAACGTGTGTGTCTGTGTCTTAGTTCTTAACAAAAAAAGTTGAAAAAGTAGAAAAAATAATTTTAAAAATACAAAAAATCTTATTGAATAAGGATATTAAAAAAGAAAATATTTTTGTACAGCTGAACGGTGTGTGTTTTAAGCTAAGTGTTATTACAAAAGAGTCAAAAAGCTTTTTTTAAGTTTGTAAAGTAAAAAAAAGTTACAGTAAGCTAAGGTTAATTTATTATTGAAGAAAATTTTTTATAGATTTAGTATAGCCTATGTATACAGCATTTATAAAGTCTACAGTTGTGTATTACAGTAATGTCCTAGGCCTTTACATTCACTCACCACTGACCCACCCAGAACAACTTCTAGTCTTGGAAGTTCCATCCATGGTAGGTGTCCTATATAAGTATACCATTTTTATCTTTTACATTATATTTTTATTGTACTTTTTCTATGTTTAACTATGTTTAGCTACACAGATACTTACTCATATATTACACTTGCCTACATTACTCAGTGTACTCATGCTGTACAGGTTTGTAGCCCAGGAGCAAGAGGCTATGCCATATCACTTAAACGTATAGTAGGCTATGCCATCTAGGTTTCTGTAAGTACACGATATGGTGTTCGCACTAGGGCAAAATCACCTAATGATGCATTTCTCAGGATGCATCCCATCTTTAAGTGACACATGACTGTATATCCAAGATATTATCTTTTCAAAATGTAATCAATAGAAAATATAATAAATTATTAAGGAGATACTTTCCTTTTTTGTAGTAAGTCTTTGAAATCTGGTCTTTTTTTAATATTTACAGAACATCTCAATTTGAAGTAATGACATTTCAAATGCTCAACAGCCACATGCAGCCACCATATTAAGACAACACAGCTCTAACTGATATAAAAAGACATGACATTGAAATATAAGGTGTACTTCTTGAAAAGGTGGGGTCAAGGTAGGAGAACCAAAGACAAACCATGAAGCCCCATCAATAAGGGCTGGAGTGAGCTAAGAACCAGAGGGCAAGGTCAGCCCAGGACAAGTAGGAAGACTGAACAGATGATGACACTGCGTATGACTGACCTAGGTTGTTTATATCTCCATTGCTTGAAGTCTGTCCCCACCTCCACGCCTCACTCCTGCAAAAGGAGGTAAGGCTTGTCATTAATGGGTTAAGTAGATCCAGCTGCAACTGTTAGAGGCCTCGGGTTATAGGTAGAATGAAATAAATACAAAAAAAGACCTACAAGGATACATGCAGCTCACATTGGCAACTTTATATTTTTATGAGGACTTCCTAAGTCAGGAGTCCTGGGTTCTAATCTGAGATGTGTCCTAAACCCCCTCTGTGACTTAAAGTCAGCCCATCCCACTGCAGGAGTTACAGATTCCTCTCTGTAAAATACAGCAGCACCAGATGGTCTTTGAGATCCTCCCAGCTCTCCCATTCTGTGAGCCTAAGAGAAGCAGGGGCCATATATCTGGCATTACATAAAAACGTTATTAAGTAAGACCTGCCCCTGGAGACTGAGCAACTGCAGCACTTTTCTTTCTCTCAGTGTTTCGAGGGCAAATGGAGAGGTTGAGTCCAAGAGAGACAGTCAAGAAGGGGTGGGGGCTTCTAGGCACTGCACTGTTGTACAGGGATAAATTGGACAAGACAATCTGGTGTGGCAGGAGACAGGAAACAGTGGGGTGGCAGGGAAGGAGGGAGGCTGGGAACAGATGGGAGCAGATGAACAGAAAAAAATGCAAATGGAAAACTCAGGTTCCAGAAAAAGAGACAGAGAGAAGACAGAAGGAAAAAGGAGAAGAGAAGAAAGGGAAGAAAGGAAAGGAAGAAAGAAAGAAAAGAAAAAAGGAGAAGGAAGAGAAAGGCATTCAAGGGCAGAAGGGTTAAACCCCAGGTGGGATCAGGTGCATCTTTTGGAGGTGGAAACATGGTGTGAGAAGTGCCTCCAAGTGGAGCAAGGCAGGGAGGGAGGGAGGGATGTGACGTCCAGGGCAGGAGAAGAACTTGGGAGAAGAGGGGAATAAATGGGTGGCATATATGAAGTGTCCCACATGTTTTCCATGTTCCCAAGACAAAGCTGTTTCTGAAAGTTCGCAGGTCAGGAGCAGACACAACCAGATGGTCAGATACCAAAGAGGCAACCTAGGCCATCTTACATTTGGGACCCATCTTGGGGAGGCTGAGACCCAAACCGTGTAGCCCCAAATCTCACCAGGCAGGACAAGAATACAGCGGGAACACACTGAGATAACCAACTGCCAGAACGCCCAGCTCCTCCTCACTTTGAGAGGCGAACAGAGTCCTTCAAGATCTGTTCGCAGTCCTGTTCCCAGGCTGAGAATAATAATAATAAACAATAATAACAGCAGCTAACAGTTTGCTTACTGTATGTCAGGCACTAGGCAAAATACTTTTCTCACATTATGCCCCTTAGGGCACCCTGAGGAAGGGCTATGATTACCCCCAGGTTACACATAACTAAAATTGAGATTCAGAGAGGATAATTAACTTGTCTAAAGTCAATGTAACAAATAAGTGGCAAAGTGGAATTCATATCCAGGTCGGCACTCCAAAGCCCAGGCTCCTAACCACAGTGCTGTCAGCCTGGGCAGGCACTGTTACCATGATTTTCTACCAGTATTTTGAATAATACTATCTACAAAGTGAATGGCACCACAGGGGTTATAAAAGGAACAAAAAGACAGGGAAGGAAGAGAACTATAAGTTACTGCACATTTCCTACATTCTAGGTACTATATAATGGGCTTAAATCTACTTTATTTTATTTAAGTCTCAAAACCAGACCATAAAGTAGATTTTACTATTTCATTTGATGGATGAGAAGGCTGTGGCTCACAGAGATTAAATAACTATGCAAGTGCATCCAGGTAGTAAATGGCAAACTCCAGAGCCTGACCTCTTAATAAGCAAAGGTCCCAGGTATGATGTAAGATAACCACATAGGAGACCAGGAAGTGGACAAACATCACCTAGAAAAGGCTGACGAGGCAGGGGATGGGGGCTGTAAAAAATGATATGCCTAGAGGATGCACAGGGACTGAAGGCTGTCTCAACCCTAGGGCCACACCCCCCACCCCCAGGCCTCCCTGCAGTGTCGGCCGAATTCAGTATGCAGCAAGACAGACTGCAAGAGGGACCACAGGGTAAGACTCCATTCGTCAAGATAATAATTTCATTCAACATTTCACAGCCAAAGAGTTTTCTCCTCCATCCCAGTAACTCACTTTTTGATCACAAGCAGCTTGAAGTCTCTAGACAGAGTAGGATTCCTGGAAACAATGCCAGAATTTGATAAATTCCAGCAATGGCTACGCAGTGGAACATCTTATGGGGTGCTAGGCTGTTCTGGCATTTGTACTGTCTGATGATGGCTACAGATGGCTGGTGTGCACATAGACCAAGAGGAATGGCTCTTTCAGGAAAGTTCCCTTTCCTAAAAGGCTCAAAGGAAAAACAACTTTCAAATGTTTGATCTATACATGGATACTTAAAAGTATGAGGAAACCTTGTGGACATTTGAGCCACTAGCCTTCAATGGTATGAAACCCCTTTTTTAAGGCTGGAAGCAAGACCATGGCAGTGTTCCCAACCTCAGGCCCGGACTGCTCTGTTTGCCTTAGCTCCCCAGCTCTGTCGCCTGCATCCTTTAATCAGTAATGCCAGTCAGTCTTCATGGAGTGCCTCCTCTGTGCCCAGCACTGTGCAAAGCTTGGGAGGACAGAGCAGTGACAAGACAATGCTTGGCTTCCAATGGAGAAGACAGG
Source organism: Nomascus leucogenys (assembly GCF_006542625.1). Lineage (NCBI taxonomy): Eukaryota > Metazoa > Chordata > Mammalia > Primates > Hylobatidae > Nomascus > Nomascus leucogenys. The sequence goes on along the minus strand of NC_044388.1, from coordinate 103,140,520 downwards.
CATCAATTATGAACATGTTGCTGAACGCATAAGGACAAGTTCAGAGTGCAATCACTGTGTAAGAAGGACTGGCTTAGCTGAAGCGGGGGGACTAGCATGCCAGGCAGAGAGCAGAAAATGCACAGGCCTGGAGGTAGGTTCAAGGACCTGTGGGAAGGCCAGAGGAGGTGAATCAGAGAGTGAGTCGGGAGGCCAGAAGAGGGCTGGAAGGAAAGGATAAGCTACTCCTACCTGCACGGACCCCTTAGAGATGTGGAATCACCCAAAGGCACTGGGGAAACCACTGGAGATGCTGAAGAGGCTCAGAGGACAGAGATTTAAAACCACAGAGTGGGCAACAGAGTGGGATGGGGTAGACATGGGTGTAGAGATGCCCGCTGGGAGATAAATGCCAAAGTTGAGGGGTAGCACTGGGGACAGACAGGTGGAAAAAGGGGAGATAGGGTGTGGGGACTGACTGGGAGCAGAGACTGTGGGAGAGAGAAGGGGCGTCAATGACAGACACCATGCTTCTGGCCTGACTGGGTGGGCAGGCATGCCATTCCAGGGGTGTGTACCACAGCGGGATTCTGGGGAAAGAATCAGGCTTGGTTTGGGGCACCTGTAGGACTTTGGCTTCTGCCTGTTCAGCTTCTTGAAGGAAGCACAGCTCCTAAACAAACCTGCTCTGCCAACGCCCACAGAACCAAGGCCATAGTGGGGCCACTCTATTCTCCAGTCTTACTTCCCACAAAGCCCTTCACCTTTGCTTTAGATCAAACTAATCTGCTCACTGGTCCCTGTACATGGCCACTTTCTTCCCAACTGCCTTACCTGTGTTCAAGCTGTTCCTGATACCTGAATTGCCATTTCTCCCTATCTTGTGCCCAAATTATACCAGTTCTCCAGGCCACAATGGGAGCTCCACCAGGATGCTTTGGGTGTTGTCCTAGCTGGAAGTATTGGCTCCCCTCCCAGATAGCACTTTGTCCTCTTTAGTGAGACCCTTGTAATTATTTAGGTAAATCTCTTACCTTTCCCATTAGACCAGGGATTCCTCATTCATCTTCGAGTTCCCTGAAATACCAGGCAGGGGGTCTTACACATGGTATGTGCCTGGTCAATAGGTGCTGAACAACTGAGTGACTGATAGACATGAAGTCACCATCCCAAGCAGACCCCAGGAATGCCTAAGCCAGCCCCACATGAAGATCATTTGGAAGAATTATCCTCTAATTACATTCAAATCTACAACTCCACTCAGAAACCTCAGACATCTGGCCCCTTGCACACCAGCCATCCCCTAGATGCCATTCAGCCTCCAAGGGCTGCCTTAGTCTCGGCTTCAGCACATGTGCGGCTGAGACAGCTCAGCCCATCCTGACTACCCCCACATCGGAACAGCAGCGTCTTAGGGGCTTCCACAGTCTCACAATCACCTCGCGGTGTCACCCGGGTCTGAAACGGACCAAGGGGGCTATAGTCAGGGGCCTGCCATAGCCCAAGCCCTGGGTGCTCCAGGTCCAAGAGGAGGGAAGGGAAGGGTGGCCGAGACACAGGGCTGCTCTCTGTAAAGCAGGCAGGCTCAGGGGGAGATGGTACAAAATCTGCTGCCCAGGGAAGTATCTGGGCATAACATTTTGAGGCTTTTTAAGCTTAAACTTTTTAAGCTTTCCCTGCTTAAAAAGTTTATCTATAATTCAAAAGGGGGAAATAAAACAAACATGAGATGACTACTTATTAGTAGGTTTTATCCAAAAACTTCATATTTTCCACTGAAGAAAAAGCCAGTCTGACTCTGAAGATTCACATCCTCAATACCTACACTCAGGAGAAAGAAACAATCTGCAGCCATAAATTAAAGCTTTGCTTTAAACTCTCATTTCCCAAGAGAGTCGGGGTTTCAGGGCCCTCCACACCCTGCAATTGGGCCCTGACTGTCTGCCCGTCTAGTCAGAAGGCAAACAACACAGGCTATTTGTAATGACAAGTAAACACTAATGAATTTCGGAGCATGTCTGGTGCTTGCGTTTATGGATCATAAAATAATCTGGCTTCTTCCTGCCCCATGCTGACCTGCCAGTGAGGCAAACCCAACTATTTACAGGCAGGCAGGGGCTGCCAGGACCACTCTGTAAGACAGGGGACAGGGGATGGGAGGAACTGCCTATTAATCTTCCTGTTACATACAAACCAATTTTTATGCTCGGATTTTCAGCCTAAATCTTGGCATGTAAAATCCTATGGTCCTATAAAAGTATTTATTTTTTAAACTTCTTAGGGTGAGAGGGAGAGTCAACCTAACTGTCTCAGTCAAATATAGGTACAAACCTAGTCAGAAGTTACTAACATGGCTATTAAAATATCAGCCAGATATAAATAAAGCTTTTAAAATGCACTTTTTCTAGTTAGACATATAATTTGTCTAATATACCCTACTGAATTCTAAGAGTCCCAAAGAAGTGCACTTCCATAAAAAATGGGCTCTTGGCCAGGCGTGGTGGCTCACACCCGTAATCCGAGCACTACAGGAGTCCGAGGCGGCAGATCACCTGAGGTCAGGAGTTTGAGACCAGCCTGGCCAATGTGGTGAAACCCCACCTCCACTAAAAACACAAAAAATTAGCTGGGCATGGTGGCGGGCACCTGTAATCCCAGCTACTCGGGAGGTGGAGGCAGGAGAATCTCTTGAACTCAGGAGGCAGAGGTTGCAGTGAGCCGAGGTCACGCCACTGCACTCCAGACTGGACAACAAGAGCAAAACTCCATCTCAAAAAAAAAAAAAAAAAAAAAAAAAAAAAAGGCGGGCGGTGGGGTGGTGGGCTCTCGGTCTAGGAACACCCTACGCATCTCCAGCCGCCAGGGCAAACCCCCTCATTGCCCAGCCAAGATACAGCCCCTGGCCTGGCCACACTGCTATGATCACCACAGAGAAGGGACTGAAGTAGCTCTAGGACTCCTTCCACCCCAGAGGAGGTCTGGGGGAGCCTCCACAGAAGGCGAAAGACCCAGATAGGCCACTGATATATGGGACTCTCCAGAGGCAGACTTCATCCCACAAAGAGGCAGCACATCAGAGACCAAACAAAGAGTTACAAACATGTAGAATGAGCTCTCTCATAAGGGGAATCTTTCTTAACCCCAAATAGCTATGTAAAGCTTACTTCCTAATGGCCAAGTGTCCCCACATCTGACCCAAGTCATGTAAAACTAAAGGCTGCACTAACATGGATGATTTTGAGGCCATCAATTAGCAGGAGGCATCACTCATCCCCTGACTCCTCTGTGGGCTCCCAGCCCACCAGCCCTGCTGCCATGTTCTTGGCCTCTGCTCAGAAGCCAGCACAATATGAACACGAAAGGCACTGATCAAAGCAGACAGGGCTCTCAGAGCCAGAAGGGCCCCAAAAGGCAAATGACATATTAGGACAAGCGGATGTTGACGGACAATGGCGCCCATTCCTGGCATCTTGAGAGTGCTCGGCTCTCAACCATCCCCACATCTCTAGGAACAACGGTACCTTGCCCTCAACCCCAGCCAGGGGTGGAATCCAGGCAGTCATTTTGAATGACATAAATCTGAACCCTCCAGTCAATTAATAAATTCACTATGTATGAATTTGGAAGCTAGATGGAGGGAGAAAAAGTCAGTCAGTCTCTAGGACTCAGAAGCTGCAGGGCAGTCACCTTAATACAGTCCGAGGAAGTCAGGGGAGGCAGGAGAAAGGGATGAAGGACAAAGAGGAGAGAGATGAACAACTAGAGCCTGGCCAGGTGTCCAGGCTCTGGTTCCAGCCTCTCCTCACCTCTAGCCTCCATGACACCGCCCCGTGAGGATGGCCAAATTCCTTGTTTGGTCAAGCTGGCTCACCAGACTCACCTGGCCTCCCACTGTTCTACTCTCACAGCCCTTCAGCATGGTGGCCCAATAAAGGAAAGGCAAAGCTCCTCTCTTGGGGAAAATGGAAGCAAACAGGAAACCAGGGACCTCCTTGGAAGAGTCAGGAGCCAAGAAACATAGACCCAGGGGCACAGTTTCCAATTCTGTGGAATTCTAGAATCTCTGTTGATATTCCTGGTGTGCAACTTTGCTTCCCTGCCTCCCTTCAGGGAAGTTAGCAGTTAAACATCAACAAACTGAGGGCTGTGGGCTAAACCTTCAAGAAAGTGGGAAGGGCAGAGGCTAAGACAGTACTCCATCTCACAGGTATGCTGGGGACATTTTTTCCAAGGCATAAAGTAGATGGTGGTAGCTTTAAAGAAGAGAAACAACAGCCTAGACTCTTAGGCTCAGAGATTCAAAAAAGTGAGGCAAATTGCCCAAGGCCACAGAACAGTAAGTGGGAAGGCCCAAATTTCAACTTAGATAAGCCAAAATCCATGCTCACAACCCCTTCAATAGATTTCACCCACCCTCATCTCCTAGGTCCTAGATCAAAGAAACATAAATAAAGATATCCGTGACCATTAATAATGAAATCAGATCCTTTCTCTGCTAAAAGGGGCCATTTATACCCACAAACTTCAAGGAAAGGCGGTCCTGTTAGGTGGAGGGTGCTCTGACCTGCTGGTCCCCTTGATGGATTGGAGGATGTGTGCTGGGCCACAGGTGCTGGGGAATCTGAACTGCTCTGTACAGTAAAAGGAGATGGATGATCCCAGGGACAATCCATGATAAAGGATGAGGGGGGAACAAAGAGTCGTTCAGGGGAAAGCTGGAAGAGGCTGGGATGAGCTAAAGGGCCCACAATCATGAGGCATCCAATGGCTATGTTAGAAACAGTGATGCCTATAGTGCCTATTAAAGCTGACAGTGCAGCTCCCAAATTTTCCTTTCAATGAAGTGTATGTGGCTCCCTAATGTTCTATATGACAGACTCTTTGAGAAGAACTTGCAGAAATGTCTCCACATCACTGTGGTGCAGTGAAAAATGGTATATGTGACAAAAATAAGCCTCTAGGAACTTGCATGGATTTTGAAAGCAAAAAACCTTCCTAAAGCCTTTCTAAAGCCACAGAATTGGGATTCAAGATTCAAGAACATACTTCTCAGAGAGACATCTGAGTGACGATTATAACAGCAAATGAAGGCCAAAGGAAAAGAGGAAGAGAAGAAATAGCAGCAGCAGCCATTTCCTGAGTATGTTCCAGCCAGGATCTAAATTCATTAAACATGAACTCTCCCAATAATCCTATGAAGTGGGTACTATTATTTTCACCATTTTACAGATGAGATAATGAAGATTTTGAGATGTTAAGCCCAGATTTACATATCTGGTTGTGGTAGAGCAGGATCTCAAACCCAGCTTCGTCTGTACCATAATTCATGCTACTAACCAGGATGTCACCAGTCTTCCCAGAGACAAGGTGCTTGAGCTTCCTTTCTGACTCCTCCCTTCCTTTCTGGAGAGTTCTAGACAACCAGGGATCTAATCTAAGATGTTCAACTTCACCCCATCCCACTTTTCCCACAGCTGCCTCTGCCAAGGGTTTTGTTTCCCTGGTCCTGCTGAGGTCCCAATCCCCAAAGACACTTCAGCCACTACTGAGGTTCTGGTGGCAAGCCAGTCCCAACCAGATCCCTTCACAAGCCTAGAGGTCCTCCCACAGACAGGTCCAGGGGCAGCTGCTTCTAAGAACCTAGAGTTCTGCCAGAAGGCATGAAGATTAGGTCCATGGAATAGCCCAGCTATTTGAGCAAGAAGTGTACTAGCCGCACAGTCATGCTGCTGGCACAGGATACCTCATGCAGGTGTCACACAGGCACTTCAAACTCAACATGTGCAAAACCAAATTCTGCACATATCCGCCCCACCCCAACATCATCTGGTTGTTTTTTGACCAGTCTCCCAATTGCCCAGGCTAGAAACTTGGGAGATATCCTTGACTCCTCCCTCTCTCACAACATCCACATCCACCTTAGCACCAAGGCCTGCAGAGAACAGCACCTAGACATTCCTGCATCTATGTGGTCACCCTTCTCCACTGCATTATCCTCATACAGACCACATCGTCTTTCACCTAGACCACAGGAGAGTCTCTGAACTGCTCTCCCTCGAAGGTCTGTTCTCCACAGAGCAGCCAGAGCAATCCTTGCAAGCCATGCAAATCTAATCAAAGCTCTCCCCTGCGGGAAACCCTCCAATGTCTTATTGCTATCAGCGGACGATCCACACTGCCTGACCTGTCAGACAAGGGTCTTCAGCCCTGACCCCTGGCTGGCTCTCTAGCTCATCTGTGACTGGCCTCATTGTGGCGTGACCCAGCCATGCTGACATGTATTCTTTCAGTTCTCTGCCCTCCCTGTCTTGCTTTCTCTTGCCTCAGGCCTTAGTACATGCTGCTCCCTCTGCCTGAAAAACTCCTTCTCCCCTTTACCAGCCCATTCCTCAAGTCTTGGCTTATATACTATTATTCAGACAAGCTTTCCTGAGCCCCCCACCGTACCCCAGACAAAGCTGGATGCTCCTTCTATGTACTTCTATGGCACGTGTAATTCCCTCGACAGCCCCTACCATTCTTTATTAAATTGCTTCTCGAGTCATGTCTTCCTTCCATAGGCTACAAGCAATGTGCAAGAATGGGACCTGACAATCTAATATGTGCATCTATGTGTGTCTGGTGCCTAAGGAAGCACCCAGTCATAGAAGGCATTGAATAACTAATTGTTGACCAAATGAGTGTTATCCTGTATCAACTAGTTGGAAGTAAAGTGTTTGGAAAAAGTAAGTTTTCCAGAAAATAGAGCTTTAACTCTTTAAGCACAGCAACTTTATACTCAATGAAAAATTACAAAACAAATACTATGTGCCCAGAACTATGCTAAGCACATGGGAGACAAAGACATACAGATGTGGTCCCTGCTCTTGGGTCTCAGGAGCCTCTGGTATCCCTAATAACAGTTACGAGCTCCCTCCCCAGTAAAATGTAAATAACCAAGGCATGAGAAATGTTGTACACAATTTATCTTAAAGTTAAATTTTAAAAATCTTTTCAGAGATTATTTTCCCTCCCCTCCTCTCTCTCTCCTCTCTCCCTCTCTCCCTTTCATGCACAAAAGTTAATACCGACACCCTAAAAAGAATCAAAAGAAATCCAAATTGTGCCAGTAAGATTAAAATGAAAACTATAACACAAAGTATGCTGTACCCTGGCACAACAGAAGCAGTTACCAGGGGTGTGGACATGTGGACCCTGGAGCCAGACAACCTAGGTTTATATCTAACTCCACCACTGAGCAGCCCTATTACCTTGGGCAATTTTATTAACCTCTCTGGACCTCAGTCTCTTCATCTGAAAATGAAGATAATAAAACTGCCTTCCTTATATTAATGGTGGAAATATTCAATGGGTTAATTCATGGAAAGTTATTAGAATAGTGCCTGTCACATAACGAGCATTCAATAAACAAATTATAATGATTATTATTATTGAATGTAACACTGGAATTGTGAAACACTCCTTGACATTTGGTCAACCTGACTTTTTAAAATTTAGATACCAACAAATGCTTGAAAACCCAGACTCCCAAAGGAAGGCAGTGGTATACTAAATCACCACTCCCAAGGCCTACTGACAAGAGTCAGTGAATGTCAGATGTCAAAGAACGCCACCATTCTCCAAGGGTTTTCCAGCTGGATCAACACTGCATCGTTTTCTTTTTTCTTAAGTCCCTGAGGAAAACAATGTCAAGGATTCCTCACGAATGGCTTGTCCCCAAAGGACTGTGAATCCATACTCTGTTTTCATGTTTTGCTGAGCAGAAGTTACCTTCAAAAGCAGACAGTAGGAGTGGTGACAGTGGGCATCCCAGTCTTGTTCCTGTTCTTCAGGGGAATGCTTCCAGCTCTTGCCCATTCAGTATGATGCTGACTGTGGATGTGTCATAGATGGATATTATTACTTTGAGGTATGTTTCTTTGATGCCTAGTTTGTTGAGGGTTTTTAGCATGAAGAGATGTTGGATTTTATCGAAAGCCGTATTCACATCTATTGGTCTCTGCAGATTTCTGCTGCTGAAGACTAAGCATGACTCTGCCACTCCCAAGCTGTACAAACATTTCTTCCAGCAGGAGAAGGTTTGCAGACTTGTCCACCCACGTCTCCTCTTGTAGAAGGCAGAGTGGCTAAAAATGCCCACTTTTTAGCAACATCTATAATGGTGAATTGAAAGGTTTACCTCACTCACATGGCCAAAAATATCTGGTTAAGTAAGACAAGTCATGAATGAATTCCTCTTTCTCTGTTTTGTGAGTTTTCCTTTCCTTTCAAAGAAAAAAAAGTAGAACTTCAGCCTGAAGTTCAGTCAAGTACTTCAAGGCTTATCCTTTGGAGAGCCAGTGAACTCCTGTGCAGTCGAAGCAGCTTTCTGTTCTGCTCCATTTCATAAAAAAACCTCCTGAGATGGCAGTGACTCAAGGCCTGGCTCTGATGAAATCATAGGCTGTCAAAGCAGGCTTTCAGGACCATTGCAATCTTTGACATCAATGCATGCTGACATAGAAAGTCCCAGCCACAGTGACAGGTGGGCCTTCTTGTTTCATGAAACCTACAAAACCAGAAGTATTGCCAGAGAAAGCAGATGCTTCATCTGTGCACAGATAGCCTTGACATTCCTTTCAGTCAAAATTTAGCTTGGCAAAGGAACTGTTTGCCATTTTGAAGACTGAAATTTCTCAAAGGGTTTGCAGTATAACAATTCTTCTTGGATGCTGACAATATGCAGGTACAGATGTCAATAGGAGCTGGGTTGCACTAAAACTATCACTAGCAGTTCATGCAATGAGTTTTAAGAGAAATGGCACTGTTGCCAATTCTTTCCACAACCTGCTTCAAAATACCAGAAGACAAGTGAGCTACTCTAGAAATCACATCACTTGACACAGGAGCTAGTTAATCTCCTTCCTCTGCTCTGGGCCACAGCTCAGCTCAGTCATGTCTCAGTTAAGCAGCATCACGAAGTTCTCTCCTACCAGAATGACTTCTTTTGCTTGGCAATGCAATAACCAATTTTGAAGGGTATTCTAAAACAAGGCTGTTGTATTAGGGTAAATCTGTTTTCAAAAATTTCCAGTCTTTTTAAGTTAAGCCTTCTTCTCATAAATAAGGTCCCCTCTCCCTTATGTATCTTCTGGAGGTGGATGCTCCTTCCCCTTTGCAGATGTCATGCAACCATTGACAAGAAGCCTATCATTGCAGACTAAAGGTCTGCTTATGAAAGTAACACTAAAGATTATGTAAGCTTCACAATATATTTTTTTCATTGACATTTTCCAACTTAAGCTAACATCAAATAAACACAAAAAGATGTGTATAATCATAAAGATAAGTTAGTTTTATAAATTCCTTTCAAATGGAACATATTCCAGACACTATAACAGTAGACATAACATAGTGACATGAAAACTGCAATTACTCAGACATACATAGCGGCACTTCATGCCATCCCAACCCTTTAGAGTAGAACAATGCCTTAACATAATTTAAGAAAAATAATTTGTTTCCACAGAAGATTGTTTTCAAAACAATTACAGGCTCATGCCTGTAATCCCAACACTTTGGGAAGCCAAGGTGGGTGGATCACCTGAGGTCAGGAGTTTGAGACCAGCCTGGCCAACATGGCGAAACCCTGTCTCTACTAAAAATACCAAAATTGGCCGGGCGTGGTGGCAGGTGCCTGTAATCCCAGCTGCTCAGGAGGCTGAGGCAGGAGAATCACTTGAATCCAAGAGGCGAAGGCTGCAGTGAGCTGAGATCACGCCATTGCGCTTTAGCCTGGGCAACAAGAGTGAAACTCCATCTCAAAAAAGGAAAGGGAAAGGGAAAGGGAAAGGGAAGGAAAGGAAAAGAGAAGAGAAGAGAGAAAAGAAAGAGACTTTGACTCTGTCTACGGCAAAGTAACTGATACTAACCATAAAAATTGGATAAAGTAACTACAATAACAAAAGCACAGCAATTTAAAGAGAGAGAGCAACTGAAGAAGCCAGGATTTGAGGCCCAAGATGCCAGAAAGAGGATAAATGTGCTGAGGTGAGCTCTGCATTTGGTACTGTTTCGTCTTCTGACAACACAAAGTGCTGACAGAGATGCTGGACAACTGAAACTCTCACAGAGTGCCGACAGGAATGTGAAATGATACAGTCACTTTTTACCTAGGTGATGGGCTGGTAGATGCAGCAAACCACCACAGCACACATTACCTATGTAACAAACCTGCACATCCTGCACATGTATCCCACAACTTAAAATAAAATTTTAAAAAATAATTAAAAAAAAAAAGAAAAGAAAGAAAACAGTTTGGCAGTATCTATTAAGCTAAATATACACATACCTTACAAGCCAGCAATTTCACAATCCCACGTATTGCATCCAAGAAAAATGGGAGTTTATGTCTAACAAAGGCATGTTCAAGAATGTTTGTGGCATCACTACTCATAATAGCTCCAAACCAGAAACCCAAAATATCCATCACCACTGAAAAAAAATATATATATGATCTACTCATACAATGAATGGAATACTATACAAAAATGAGAAAGAAAAAAACTCCTGCTACACACAAAAACATGATAAATCTCACATATATAATGTTAAGTGAAAGAAGCCAGACAAAACGTACATATTTTATGATTCTATTTATATAAAGTTCAAAAACAGACAAAACTACCTATGGTGATAGAATCGTGGTTACAATTGTACACAGCTGATGACTTGGAGGGGGCATGAGGTAGCCTTCTGGGGTGCTGGTATGTTTTATATCTTGATCCAGATGGTGGCTACATTGTTTGTTTGCTTTGTAAAAATACATTGAGTTATAGCCTTAAGATTTGTGTACCTGATTATACGCATTTAAAAAAATTTCTTTAAAAGATAATAGACTTTAACAGATTATCGTTTAATGCAAATGTAATAACAACATAGAGACTACTGCATATATATTTTATTTTTATTTTTTATTTTTTATTTTTTATTTTTGAGACGCAGTCTCGCTCTTGTTGCCAAGGCTGGAGCACAATGGCACAATCTCGGCTCACTGCAACCTCCACCTCCCAGGTTCAAGCTATTCTCCTGCCTCAACCTCCCAAGTAGCTGGGATTACAGGCACGCGCCTCCACGCCCAGCTAATTTTTGTATTTTTAGTAGAGACGGGGTTTCACCATGCTGGCCAGGCTGGTCTTGAACTCCTGACCTAGTAATCCACCCACCTCGGCCTCCCAAAGTGCTGGGATTACAGGTGTGGGCCACCGCGCCCGGCCCGATTATTGCATATTTAGAAGAAAAATGTATGACAACAATACTGCAAAGAATAGGACGGAGGTAAATAGACATACACTGTTGTAAATGTCTTACATTATACATAAAATGGCATATTATCACTTGAAAGTAGACTATAAGTTTAAAATATATACTAAAAACCCTAAACCAACCACTGAAATTACAGAAATTATACCTCATAAGCCAATAAAGAAGTTAAGGTGGAATCATGAAGTGTGCTCAGTTAATTAAAAAGAAGTCAGAAAAAGAAGGAAAAGAGAACAAAAAATAGTGTGAACTTACTTTTTTTTTTTTTTTTGAGACAGAGTCTTGCTCTGTCACCCAGGCTTGAGTGCAGTGGCACAATCATGACTCACTGCAGCCTCAACCTCCTGGGTTCAAGTGATCCCCCACCTCAGCCTCCTAGTAGCTGGGACTACAGGCATGCACCACCATGCCCAGTTAAGTTTGTTTTGTTTTGTTTTGTCTTGTTTTGTAGAGACAGAGTCTCACTATGTTAGGCTCAAGCAACCCTCCTACCTCAGCCTCCCAAAGTGTTGGGATTATAGGCGTGAGCCACCATGCCTGGCCTGAACTTACTTTTTTCTCAAGCTCACACCAAACATTTACCAAGACTGACCATATTCTTAGCCACTAGTCTCAATAAATTTAAATTAAGTCATACAAAGTATGTTCTCTAACTACATTGGAATTAGAAATCAATAGCAGAGGCTGGGCACGGTGGCTCACGCCTATAATCCCAGCGCTTTGGGAGGCTGAGGCGGGTGGATCACCTGAGGTCAGGAGTTTGAGACCAGCCTGACCAACATGGCGAAGCCCCGTCTCTACAAAAAAATAAATTAGCCAGAGTGGTGGTGCATGACTGTAATCCCAGCTACTCGGGAGGCTGAGGCAGGAGAATCGCTTGAACCCAGGAAGCAAAGGTTGCAGTGAGCCGAGATCGTGCCTTTGCACTCCAGTCTTGGCAACAAGAGCGAAACTCCGTCTCAAAAAAAAAAAAAAAAAAGACAAGACAAGACAAGAAATCAATAGCAGGAATATACCTAGCCATTCCTCAAATATTTGGAAACTAAATAACACATCTTTAATAGCTCATGGGTCAAAAAGAAATCAAAAGGAAAATTAGAAAGCATTTGAATTTAATGGAAATGAAGGCCCAAAATATCAAAATGCGTGGGAGCAAAGCTAGAGCAGCACTTAGAAGAAAATTTATAGCATTAGATGCCTACATTAGAAATGAAGAAAGTGCTCAAATCATTGACTTCAGCTTCTACTTAAGAAACTATAAAAGAGCAAATTAAACCCAAAGTAAGCAGAAGAAAGAATATTAACTGAAATCAAAGGATCAGAAAACAGAAAAGCCCCAGAAAAAAATAATGAAACCAAAAGCTCTCCTTGAGATCAATAAAATTAGTAAATTTTAGCTGGACTGACCAGGGAAAAAAAAGCAAAGAGACACAAAATACCAATATGAAGAATGAGAGCAGGGGACATCATGACAGATCCTACAGATATAAAAGAATAAAAAGGGAATATTATGAACAACTTCATGGGAATAAATTTAACAACTTAGATAAAATGCACAGGCTCAATGAAAAACACAACCAAAACTCACTAAAAAAGAAACAGATAACCTGAATAGTTAGAGAAATTAAATTTGTGGTTTAAAAGCTTCCCATAATGATCTAGCAATCACTCTCATTGGTATTTACCCAAATGGGTTGAAAACTTGTGTTCACACAGAAATCTGCATATGAATCTTTACAGAACCTTTATTCATAATTGCCGAAACTTTGAAGCAATCAAGATATCTCTCAGTAGGTGAATGGATAAACTGTGGCATATGCAAACAATAAATTATTATTCAGCACTAAAAAGAAATGAGCTATCAAGCCATGAAAAGACATGAAGAAAACATAAATGCTTATTACTAAATCAAAGAAGCCAATCTGAAAAGGCTACATACTATATGATTCTAACTATAAGACATTCTGGAAAAGGTAAAACTATGGAGATAATGAAAAGACCAGTGGTGCCAGGGGGTTAAGAGAGAGGAAGAGATGAATAGGCGGGGCACAGAGGATTTTAGAATAGTAAAACTATCCTGTACGACACTATAATGGCAGATGCATGTGATTATATATTTGTCAAAACTGATAGAATGCACAACACCACGAATTAACTCTAATGAAAACTATGGACTTTGGGCGATGATGCTGTATCAGTGTAGGGTCATCAATTTTAACAAATCCACTCTGGGGGAGGATGCTGATAGTGGGGGAGGCTGTGCATGTATGGGGTCAGGAGATACAGAAAGTACACTCTGTACTTTCTGCTCAATTTTGCTAGAAATCTAAAACTGTTCTTAAAAATAAACTCTATTCAAAAGAAAAAAAAAAAACTTTCCACAAAGAAAACTCCAGACCTAGGTGGCTCTACTGGTGATACCTACCAAATATTTAAGAAAGACTCATACTAATTCTATACAAACTCTTCTTGAAAATTGAAAAGGAAGGAATACTTCTCAACTGATTTTGTGAGGGCAGCATTATGCTGATACCAAAACCAGACAAAAACTTTACAGGAAAATAAAAATATGGATCAACATTCCCCATTATGAACACAGATGCAGAAATTCTAAACAAAATTTTAACAAATCAAATCCAACAATATACAAAAAAGATAATTAATTCATCATAACCAAGTGGGGTTTACCACAGCAATACAAGGTTGGTTTAATAGTCAAAAATCAATCAATGTAATTCTCTACAGTAACAGACTGAAAAAGAAAAACCATATGATTATGTCAATAGATGCAGGAATAGCATTTGATAAAACTCAAATACCCATTCCAGATTAAACTCTTAGTAAATTAGGAATACAAGGAAATTTCCTCAATCTGATAAAAAGACCTCTATGAAAAAACCTACTGCTAACAGCAAACATCATCCTTAATGAGTAAAGACCACTTTTCTTCTAAGATCAGGACCACGCCAAGAATATCTGCACACACCACTTCTACCCAACATTGTACTAGAGGCTGTAGCCCATGCAACAAGGCAAGAAAAAGAAACAATAGCATCCAGTTCAGAAAGAAACAAGACTGTCATTATTCACAGAGGCATCATCATCTGTGTAGAAAATCCTACATATATTTGGCAAAAGATGTATAAGGCCTATACAATGCAAACTATACAACATTACTAAACTAAATTAGAGAAGACCTACATACATGAGGTGATAAACTGTGTTATGAGTCCTTAATACCTGGAGTTACATTGTGTTTCATAGTTCAGGTGATGCAATATCATTAAAATGTCAATTCTCCCCAAATGGATCTACAGATTCAACACAATCACAATCAAAATCCCAGCAGACTTCTTTGGTGAAACTTAACAAGTTGATCCTAAAATGCATATTGAAATGCCAAGGATTAGAATAGTCAGAACAATTTTGAAACAGAACAACAAACTTTAAGGACGTACACTACCTAATTTCAAGAAAAGTGGGAGGAGTGGAGGAAGAGGAAGGGATTGCAAAGAGGTATTAAAAAACTTTTGGGGTGATGGGTATGTTCATTATACTGAGATGGTGACAGTTTTACAGATACATACATATCAAACTGTTGACTTTAGTATGCATAGTTTATCATACGTAAATTATACCTCAATAACACTGAAAATAATCTCATGCTGTCCTCATGACCAATCCTTTTGAGGTCATATTATAATTTCCATTTCATTGATACAGAAACTGAGACTTAGAGAGGCTAAGTGACTTGACCATGGTCACAGAGATAGAAATCCAGGTCCTTCTCTCTCCAGAGCCCAAGCTCTCAAGCTTTAAGCCATACAGGTGGAAATGCTTTTCTACACACTTGTCATTCATCAAACAAGTACTGACAAGCATTGATCCTGTCATGTACCAGACACTGCTTACTCACTGCTTGCCATAAGGGACATAGCAATGACAGATGAGGTCCTACCCTTGGGAAGCTTTACATACTGCTGAGCCCAGAGCCCTTCTCAGCTTGACTTATTAGGGCTGCCTATTGCTTTTCTCCTTATTACATCCCTGACTTCTCTCAAAAATTAAGAAACAATTTGTGGGTTTCTGCCATGTGCGAGGCCCATTCTAGGCCCCCTCTTACACAATCTTCTTAACCATCATAACACTATGAGATGGGTATCATTTCCACTTTACAGACACACAGAAAGATGAGGGAACTTGCCTATGATCACACAGCTACAGAGTAGCAGAGCCAAGTTTCAAATGCAGACCTTCCTGTCTCCAAAACTTATGATCCTCTCACTACCCCAAACTTCCTGGGATCATGCAGTTGTTCCTATGACAAAAGTTCAAACAAACCCTCTTTTCCTTGCAGACAAAAATCCCAAACAGGCGCCAAGTCCCCATGGATGAAAACAGCTGTTCACCAAAGGCTCTGTTTTGTGTTATTAATTCACTTAAAAGGAAATTTGGTTTCTAACCAATACTAATGTCATATCCATGCTCAAGAAGGAAAAAAAAAAATGAGTCTCAAAGTTGCAAAGTGTTGGATCAAATGTGCTGCTGGCCTGTGTGTGCAGCCAGTTCAGACTCCTGCCCCAGTAGCCTCTCCCCACCCTTCAGGCAGGTCTTATCCTGTGGCTCAGAGAGGAACTCCAGCCCTTACTCTTATCTCCACCATGAAATGAATGGAGTTGGGGGGGAATTCCTTTTCTACTCTGTTTCCATTGTGACAAGAAACTGTTAAAACAAACCAATTCCTAGAAAATGTGCAAATAACAAATGTGAACTCAGAGCAGTAACAAATTAGACAGCTGTTTAGCCTTTGGGTGCAAAGTAACAACAGCTCTAATGAGTCTTATGCTGGGAGCCATCCTTTCTATGCCTTGGCCCCAACTTGTGGACACCAAGACTGCCCCTACTGCCTAATCCAGTTTTTTGAACAAAGAGAGGCAGATAGCATAGAAGTGGAAAGGATTCAAGGGATTTTAATATCATTACTATTGCTACATCCTAAATGTATTCGACGAATAACAAACAACATCAGGCACTGCATTAGGTCACAGGAGTCAGGGATGAAGAGTACTGGCATGATCTCTGCATTCCTGGAGTTCACAAACCAGGAGGGAGACAGACTTTGAACTCAAACTTTTAAAAGTCATAATATTTCAGTACGAGGGTGAAAAGTGCCATACGTAAGAAGTATGAGGCAGCTATGAGAGGGAGCATGAGAAGGAGAAGCACTATCTCAGAGCTCTGACTGCTCATCATCTCCCGGAGGCAGAGCAGAGCATTCCAGGCAGAGGGCACAACCTGTGTGGAGGTGCTGAGACAGGAGTGAACACCAGGGAGGCTGTGGTGTGCACACAAAGTGGTGAACTGGAGCAGGAGAGAGTCAGGAAGTCTACTGCTGGCCTATTTCACAGAGCCTGGGAGGCTGCATGAAGGCGGATCTGCATCCTAGGAGCAGTGGGGAGCCACAGAGGGCTCTAAGCAGGGCAGGGACATGGTCAGACTTTGGCTTTAGAAAGATGTCTCTGGTTCCAAAGAGGAGGCTGGGGGATGGAACTCAATGTGAGGACACGTGAAAAGGCTGCTGCCATCATTCAGAGGAGGGGTGGCAGTGGATTAGACTAGGCTGGTGTAGCAGAGAGAAATGGTCTGAGAAAACTGCCCAGCATGTGACCTGAGAGAGGGGTTTTAAGGATGTCAGCGAAACCAATCTCC
This sequence comes from Nomascus leucogenys, assembly GCF_006542625.1. Taxonomy (NCBI): domain Eukaryota; kingdom Metazoa; phylum Chordata; class Mammalia; order Primates; family Hylobatidae; genus Nomascus; species Nomascus leucogenys. Next base: position 103,123,531 of record NC_044388.1, on the reverse strand, counting down.
ACTTTACAAATGACTGCCTGCTGGCCACATTATTCCCTCTCCGAGGGCCAAACACTGATTCCAAGGAGCAGCAAAGACACACAGGGTTTGTCCGACGTCCAACATTGACCTCGGCTTTCTGGAATGCCCGCTTCTTCAGAGCAGGCAAACGGCATCCAGACAAAAGGCCAGAGGGTCAGGTTCCTGGACCCACAGGCAGTGTTTTCCTGAACTGCAACGTGTCATGTGGCCTGGAGGAAACTGTGGGCTTCTGCAGGGAGTCTTCCATTCCGACAGGCCAGCCTTTCTGTAAACCAGAAAAGGACCCAACAGATGCTGCTCAAGTCAAGCTCAAGGTCTCAAGCTCCAGCCTGATGCAGGGAGGGTGAAATCGAATCCCTCTAGAGTAAGTGTCCCAGAGGAATATGTCTTTTATCTGCAGAATGCCTCCTTTGTCCCAAAACATTTCTGTTAATGCTGCTTCCACTTCCTCATTCTAACCAGAACTGCCTTTTCCTTAAAACACACTTAGGAGGAACTTAGCAGGTTCCCTCCAGGGCCACAGACAATGAGGAAGAGGGAGAGGACCAGCAGGCCCACCCAGACCACCCCTGGCCTGCCTTTCACTAACACTGAGCACCTGGTCTATGCCTCAAACCCAGGAATAGATACTGGGGATGTTCTGGTTCCTCACCTCCAAGGCCCACAGTCCAGGCCCACAGCTTGTCTTCTGGGAGGCCCAAGCCGGGTCCTGACACCTCTACTTCCCCTCCATGCTGCTGTCCGCTCTCCCACCATGATGCTCCCTTGCCTGTAGCTCTGGCTCGAGTCTTCCCCTCCTCCCATTCTCCTATTGTCATCTCCACACACTTCACTAAACTTCTCACTTCCGGGTGCCCCCATGCCTCAACCTCTCCTGTGCTCCACAAAAGCACCGCCATCACACCTTCAAGCACAGTCACCAGAGCCACCCCACCTCAAGGACCCTGAACTCTGAAATCCTCCTCCCTCCATTATTTCCTGGCTTCCCTCCCCTTCCCCTAACCAAATCTGTGCTTTGCTCTCTTCTTGACTTTTGGTCCTTCGGCGATGATGACGATGATGATGATGATGATGATGATGATAAGATGGGGTCTTACTATGTTGCCCAGGCTGGCCTCAAACTCCTAGGCTCAAGTGGTCCTCCCATCTTGGCCTCCTGAGTCCTTCAGCCTTTTTTCAGGCCATCAGCTGTCTCTGGCCCTTCTGGCCTCCCTCCCTACAGGCAAAACATTGCTGACCACCCTGCTTGACTTAACTAGGCCTCCTCCTACCTCTAGGGCCACTTTCTCTGCATCCTTCCTTCTGCTCCCTAAGTGGACAGGCCACTTTTCTCCAGGCACAACTACAGCCTGCTTCCTCTCATCTTGGCCCTCGCAGCAGCCTCACAACCAGTATAACATCCAGCCCTGCCCTTCTCTCCAGTGTGACCACCTTGCCTCATGCAGACTGCTGCAAAATCCTCCTAACTAGTCTCCCTGACTACAGTGGGTTCTGTCTCAGTTGAAATGAACGTCTTAAAATACAAATTTGTCCATGGTGCTCCCCTTTTAAAATCCTTCAGAAGGCTGGGTATGGTGGCATTACACCTGTAGTCCCAGCTACTTGGGAGGCTAAGGCGGGAGGATTGCTTCAGCCCAGGAGTTTGAGGCTGCAGTGAGCTATGATCGTGCCATTGCACTTTAGCCTGGGCAACATAGCAAGACTTTGTCTCCATTTCTTGTTTTTTTAAATCTCCTGAATGCCCAGGGCTAACAAGATAAAGCTCAAACTCCTTAGTTAGGCAAGTCTAAGCCTCCCTTCCAAGCCTCACTGCCCTCTCCTGCCCAACTCAAACTGCCTGGCCCAACCTGGCTCTCTTGACACATGTCCACGCTCCTCAAAAATGCCAGGCCTTGTATGTCCCGGTTTCAGTGCAAGGCCTCTGAATCTCTCGCCCCCGCCAGGCTTGAGGCTCTTCCTTTCTTGCCACCTCCTTTGCTGCTGACCTCACCATTGGTCCTTGTATTTCCTGGCCACTCATCCTCTGGATTTTGGTCCTGGTCTTGCAGGAGAGACCTAGATACACTTCTCCCGTCATGATAGACTTCTCACTGTTCTCCAAATACCCACATGCAACTGAATCTGTCTGCTTTTGCAATGTTCTTGGCCACCCCGTTCTCCTGGCTTCCTTATTCAAACATCTCTTCTGTGGGACATGCTCCTTGCCTTCTGCCCATCCCCACCCTCACTCTCTCCTTGATACGCTAGCCCCCCAACCCCTGAATACTTCTTGTTTACTATTTATTTACATATCTGCCTGACTCAGGTTGGATTGTGCTGAGGTCCCCTTCATTGTCTCTCCAGCATTTAACACAATAGACTGATGAATGAGTAAATGAGTGAAGGCAGGGCCGACTACTGGGAAATCTGACAGTGGGGATGGAACAATGTTGGCAGGGGCAGTGAGAAGACTGGAAAAAACATGAGCACTTAGGAAAGCTTTCCACCTCACTGAAATGGGTACCCACTGCAGTTCGTTTCCATCACACTGAGGCCCACTGTACACCCATGCCCCAGCTGCCAGTCGGCAAGGGAATGAAACACTGACTTCTGGTAAGCCTTTGGCATGCACCAGGGCAATGATGCCCTGGCAGAGCACAGAACTGAGGGAAGAGCAGGTTCTCCTTTTCTTCTCTCAAAAACACCAGGCACTAAAAGTAGTATTAAATTTTGCTAAGCATATCACCTGTCTTTTCAAAGGGTTATTCATTCTGCCTGAAATTCCAACTGCACCCCAACTCCCCAAATCACCAACAAGAGATGATCTCTTTCAGCCTTCAAGGCCTAGTGATAATGTCGCAACCCCAAGACTGAGTTCCTCACATGATGTTTGCAGGGCCCCTAGGGCACCATGGTGTATATCTTGTTCTAGACCTCAGCCTCCCAGCTATCCAGGGCACCAGGAGGTGAACCTAGGTCTGAAGGATTCCAGGTACCATGCTCTTAAACACTCTGCTACACAGGTATCACCTCCTCTGGGGCACTGGCTCCTGCACAGGCATCACTGAATATTCTGAGCAACAACCTCGCATCTATAACCCACAGTGCCTATTCAAACTATACATTGGTGAAATGATAGCCACGCGTGACTAGGAACTTGCTTTGTACAGGCACCGTACTAAGTTCCTACATGCCCACTGTAAGGTAAAAGCTATGATTTCCACCCCCCGCCAACTTTACACATGAGAAAATCAAGGCATAAAGAAAATACAGGACTTGTCCTAAGTCTCCAAGCTAGAGGGGTGAGGCTAGAACTCAATCTCAGCTTCATCAGATCAAAGTTCATGCTCTTCAAGCTGTGTGGCTTTAACAGACCCAGCAGCTCGGCTGTGACAGAACCCTGGGCTGAATAAAGCACAGGCTGTGCCCATTTTCAGCACATTCTGAGAACAGCAGTTCCCCCTTGATGCTGCTACATGTTAAAACTAATGACAAAAACAGTTCTGACATTTAGACCAGCCTCTGAGACACTGCTGCGCCTTCAACTCCATAGGCTGGGAACTGGGCATACTGACAGACAGATTTGTTAAGGAGCTCTGGTAGAGACAAAACACCACCTTAAAAACATACCCTTTTAGAAGGCTGCTGCCACCAGGACCTTCAGACAGACCTCCTTTACAATGCAGCCCTTGCCCCGAGCCCTGGCAACCGGGAATCCACCCTGCAACCCAATCCACCACAGTGGCAATGGGGTTCTAGGCCACAACTTGTAAGTTCAACACAGCTGTGAGATATTATGCTACAAAGCTGTATCTGCATTAATACACCAATTTTTGATAAACTTGGTCACTCGTTAGAGTCACCAGGGGACAGGGCAGTTATGGTTCGGTGTTTGTAACTTCCATTTTCCTTACTCTCTGCCAATCCTTAACTCACCGTCTGCCTGGCTTCCTCTAAGCCCTGAAATGATGTTCTTTGTGGTCCCCCTTGCAGAAACCAGCAGAAGTCATGAAAAGCCACAGCTCCACCTCAGTTATCAACTGCATTTGGAAATGTGAATCTTCAAAAGGCTGAGCTCATCAGGAAATACCCTTGCTTTGCGGGAAGTGGTTATACCACAAAACAGACACCCTGGTAATATCGCTCCTTTGGCTGGCACACCCCCTCGCTTGGCAGTGTGCCTAAACATAGCCAGATAATGTTCTGCTGTGGCGCTTCCCCTATCATTCAGGCATCCATTCACACTCCACTCATTCAACGAATATTTATTATGTACTGTGTTCCAGGTACTGGGATTACAACAGGGTATCTCAGTATGCAGACCCTCTAGAACCAAATTAGCATAACCCTCCTTTTCTGTCCTGGTGCTTCCAAAGACCTTTAAGGGAAAAGTCCAGGGGAGAGGCCTACTTGGATATATAAGTAGCAGGAAAGAGAGAAGACAAGAAGTAAAAGAACTAACTGCAAGAAAATGTTAAAATTTGACCAGTAGTCTATTGCTTAGTAGTAATATTGGTATTATTATTTTTAAATTATTTTACATATATATGATGGGATAATTAAAAAAGTAAGTAATGTTGCTAGGAACCAAAATTGTCATTGTAAAATAAAATATATAAATATCGAGGGAATTAAGTAACAACTCTATAATGTTAGATTTGAATTGGAAAGATCAGTATTATGTTAGTCAAATTTTTACAAGATAATGTAGTATAACGAACAATCCTCAAATCTCAGATGCTTACAACAGCAACATTTATTTCATGCTCATAGGTCTGTAGATGATGCAGCTCAGCCCAGCTCTGCCAGGTTGGCTTTGGCTTGTCTCAGTGTGGAATCTAGACTTCAGGTCGGTTCAGGTCAACTGTAATGTCCTCATTTGGGGACTGAAGATAAAGAAGCAACAGCGGTACATCATGGGGAAGGGAAGTTCCAAGACAGCTGGCCGAAGCTTGCCACGCCTCTCAGCAGCTCAGCTCAGATCTGCACACTGCCATGCTGCCCACATTCCATGGGCAAAACCAAGTCACAGGGCCAAGCCCAAAGTCAATAGGGTGGGGAGATATACACCACCCACAGTGAAGGTATGACAAGGAGTAAGGAGAGAAGGAAGAATCATGGAGAAATAATATCATCTACCCTAACTATGAACTCATGATTTTTTCCTTTTAAAAAATAATTGTTTAGTAGCTCTGTCCATGGCAAAGGCCTAAAAGCAATGGCAACCCAGTAATACTAAGCAGTCTTCACCCAGATTATGGTTTCTAAATTATTCCCCACTAAAAGAAACCCCCGAAGGAATGCCTAATTCCAGGTCTGCAGCAGAAAATATACAACATAACCCTGGGGATCTTGTTGGGCCAAAAAGCAGGGAAGTGATCAAAAATGAATGGGATCACATTAAAAAGATACAGGAGCCAACATAAAAGGGATCCTACTGGTCAAAGACAGGACAATTTGTATACCAAAAAGAATGGTGACTACAACTGACTGAAACACACAGGATGTATAATAAACATCCACAAGTTCATCATGACGGAGGAGAGAGACTGCTCACCAAAAACAAAACAAAGCGGTTACACACCCACAAGTCACCATTAAAGGTAAGTGGGGCACCAACTGCTTACTCTGAAAATTGATAATTAAAAGGAAAGAATTAAGTATGTACAAGTAGCCCTAGCTGATGAGGAAAAATTCTTCTTAAGAATTTCAGCTATAAGAGTCAGGCGTGGCAGCTCATGCCTGTAATCTCAGCTACTGGGGAGGCTGAGGCAGGATAACTGCTTGAGGCCAGGAGTCCAAGACCAGCCTAGGCAACACAGTGATATCATGTCTCTTCAAATATTTTTTAAAAATTAGCCAAGCATGGTGGCACATGTCTGTAGTCCTAGATTCTCAGAAGGCTGAGGCAGAGGATGGCTTCAGCCCACGAGTTTGAGGCTGCAGTGAGCTATGACCACACCACTGCATTAGAGCCTAGGTGACAGAGCAAGACTCTGTCTCTGAAAAAGAAAAAAAAAAAAGGAGAGAAAAGTCACCATTTTGCTAGGCCCAATAAAATACTCAATTCAGGCAAAGATCATTGACAGATGAAATAATTAGGTAAAAGGTAGATGGGGAACTTTACAATGAAGGAATAAAACAGTCACCACCTGAACCCATCAATAAATCTTCACATGACACAGAGCAAAACAACTGGATGTCTCCTAATGTGATATGTGATAGAAAGTACCCAGCACCACCCAGGACACATTCTTCCCAAAAAGACTGACCCAAAATCCAATCAAGCCTCTTGGGTTAACTTCTAGTTGAAAGAAAATAGGCGACAAGTGAACAAGTTAAACCACCAAGAAGCAGCAGAATATTCACAATTTAGAATATTACACAGTGCAACTAACCTTTCAAGAAGTTAAGCGCATGAGGGAGGAGAGGGAGGATGGACTACACTAGAATCAAAAGGAATTAGAGAAACATTACAACTAACCAAATGCAATGTGCAGGCCCTGGAATTGTCACTGCTGTTAGTGGGTTTTGTTTGTTTTTGAGACAATTGGGGAAATTTGAAATTCCCCCAATTTGATCCTAAAGAATTATGACTAATTTTGTCAGGTGTGATAATGCTATTGTGATTATGGTAGAAAATAACTTTTTAAAGAGCTATACATCTGAAGTTTGAAGGAGGGAAATAATAAGATGTTAGGCATTTGCTTTCAAAGATTTCCAGGAATAAATAAAAAGAAAAAAAGAGGTAAATGAAGCAAATATGGCAATTGTTGGATCTAGGTAACAGGTATACAAAGGTTCATTTTACCACTCTTCCTATATAAACCCAGTATGTGCATACACGTATCTATTCGAAATTGTTAACAATAAGAAATGTTTAAAAAGAACAGGGCTGGGCGTAGTGGCTCACACCTGTAATCCCAGCACTTTGGGAGGCCAAGGCGGGCAGATCGCCTGAGGTCTGGAGTTCGAGACCTGCCTGGCCAACATGGTAAAACCCCATCTCTACTAAAACTACAAAAATTAGCCGGGCGTGGTAGCAGGCACCTATAATCCCAGCTACTTGGGAGGCTGAGGCAGGACAATTGTTTGAACCCTGGAGGCGGAGGTTGCAGTGAGCTGTGATCACGCCACTGCACTCCAGCCTGGGTGACAAAAGCAAAACTCCATCTCAAAAAAAAAAAAAAAAAAAGAAGAAGAAGAAGAAGAAATATTTTAAAAGAATAAGAAGGAAGGGGAACTGAGAGGCAGGAAGATAGGAGGACAGCAGGGCAGTGGGCTGAGGCAGGAAGGCATGTATCCTAGGGCAAGCCAGAGACTGACACAAAGGGACACTGGTGGGTGACAACCACAGTCACAGCCACAACAACGACAATAGTAATAATAGCAGTAAACTCTGAATAAAGTCTTTAACTGCTCAACACAATGCCTGGTATGCACTACACATTCAAAAATGGTTGATGTTGTTTTACTAGGTTCTAGCCTCTGTGCTAAGTACTCTATATGCATTATCTCATTTCATTCTCCAAATAACCCTATGAGGGAGGTACTCTTACTATTCCCACTCTATGAATGAGGAAACCAAAACTCAGAGAGGTGACGTGACTTACCTAAGGTCACATAGCTGGGGCACTGGCAGAAGCAGAATTGTGAAAGTTCCAGAGTTAGACTACCTGTATTTGACCTTCTGACCTGAGGCCTGTGGTAGGCAGTCTCCAAGGGGTCCTCCACTTCCTACTTGCTGGTGTCCAGCTCTTGTATAGTGCCCCCCTTGGTGAAGAGGGCTGATCTGTGATATTAATAGGATACTGTGCAAATGACAGTATGTGACTTCTGAGCCAGGTCACAAAAGTCCTTGTTGGCTCCTGTCTTGTTCTCTTGGGTCACTCATTCTAGGAGAAGTCAACTGCCATGCCATGAGGACACTCAGTGGCTCTATGAACAGTTCCACATGGCAAGGAACAAAGGATTCCTGCCAACAGCCAGGCATTGTGCATGAGCCACCTTGGACGCAGACTTTCCATCCCAAGTCAAGCCTTCAGATGACTACAGTCCCAGCCAACATCTTGACTACAACCTCCTGAGTGACCTTGAGCCAGGATCACCCAGCTAAGCCACTCTTGGATTCTTCACTCACAGAGACTGTGAGAGATAAATGCTTATTATTTTAAGCTGCTAAATGTGGGGGTAATTTGTTACATAGCAACAGAGGACTAATACAGTAATCATGGACTAAGTTACAATACTTAACATGTCTGAGCTTTAGCTTCCTCACATATAAAACAAAGACAATAACAGCAGGTACATCATAAGATTGTGATGAGGATTAAATGAGACCCTACAGCTAAGGAGCCTAGCCTAGAGCTTGCACACAGTAAATGCTCAGGAAAATGTAAACAGCCCAGGCTACCCAGCAACAGTCCACATCAGCACCCACCCCTTTTCAACCCTGTGCACAGTGAGCCACTGGGCATTCAGGGCTTACGTCAGAGGGCTAGGAAGCCAAGCAAGGACACAGAGGCAAGGGTCTGCATGGGCAAGGGTGTTGCCCACCACTCCATCACTGGGAGCTGCCCTCCAGACAAGCACCAGAAACTCAAGGACCCCCATGGCGGGGAGGGCTTTAGAAGCCTTTATGTTCAAATCTCCCCTACTCCTCCATCAAAGCAAGTGTCCTTGACCACACCCTCTGTGCATGCTAATCCAACTACCTGGAACATTCTTCTTCCAGGACCATCCCGAATACTATCCAAAAGTATCCAGGTCTCACCATAACTCCTCATAGCTTGCTCAAAGCCTTTCAGATCTCCAAGGACAAGAATCATGGCCCTCAGGTATCTTCTTTTTTCAAGCTAAATACCCCCAGCTCCTCATTAATAAGCACAGAGTTGGCAAACAGCATGATGAGAAAGCAGAAATCTGAGCCAGGGTGGAAAAATGACCAGCTAGGAAGTGGCTGATGCCTTCCAGGACAACCCCAGAAGTCCAAATCACCATATCTAAACCCAGCCAGGATCAATTCTCCAGTTGTGAAGGATCTGAACAGCCTAGGAAAGGCTCATAAACTATATTGCTTACACAATGGAAGCCTGGTAAGATGGCTGTTTCCACATCAAAAGAGGTAAGAGCCCACTGTGCAGTGCAGGAGTCAGGCTACACCCACATGCAACAGGGGCTGAGAGCTTGAGCTCTAGGGTCAGGGCTCAGACAGGCCTGGTTCAAGTCCTGGCTACAGGGTCCATGGTTAATATTCTTCTTCTTATCTCTGTGGGCTGAATTAAGGGTAATCTTAGTAACTAGGCAAGAAAAAATCTTTAGAAAATTAGGATTTCAGCCGGGCGCGGTGGCTCACGCCTGTAATCCCAGCACTTTGGGAGGCCGAGGCGGGTGGATCACGAGGTCAGGAGATAGAGCTCATCCTGGCTAACGCGGTGAAACCCTGTCTTTACTAAAAATACAAAAAATTAGCTGGGCGTAGTGGCGGGCGCCTGTAGTCCCAGCTACTCAGGAGGCTGAGGCAGGAGAATGGTGTGAATCCGGGAAGCGGAGCTTGCAGTGAGCCGAGATCGTGCCACTGCACTCCAGCCTGGGTGACAAAACGAGACTCCGTCTCAAAAAAAAAAGAAAAAGAAAATTAGGATTTCACAAAGCAAATTGCTTTCGGTCTTACAATCACTACATCCCTGGTTCTCATCCAACTGGGAACCCACTAGGGTGCCCAGTCAAAAGCAGATTCCTGAGTCACACTCTAAACCTAAGCATTTGGAATCTCTAAGGCTGAAGCCTAGGCATTTGTAATTTTTTTAAAGAATTCCCAAGTGGATTCTGATGCACAGCCAGGGTTGAAAAGCACTAGTCTACAAGTTTCCTGATCTCCTGGGAGCCTAGGTCACTCACAGCACCCATCTTGCCCTCAGATGCTGGCCTCTGCATCCTTACAATTGTACTTTATTCATGCCCTTCCAACTCTGGGGTGGTCCAGCCACAACATGGCAGGCATCCCCAAGAAGAAAATTTTCAGTTTTCAGTCTGCTAATGATAATAACATCAGCAAAAAAGCTGGGGCAGCTCCCAGGGTGCTTCCTTTGACCACAGTTTTGACAATGAGGAACAAACTCTTCCATTTTTAGCTAACATGTTATAGATCCAAAATGTTCAAGTCTGGGGTTTCTCCAGATACCTCAAAGCAACTAGTTCTGAATCCTCACTCTGCCTCAGAATTACCTGGGAAACTTTTACAAAATAGGGCTGATTACGTTTCAGACCCCCATCAAGAGATTCAAGTTCAGATTCAATGGTCTGTGGGGGAGTGTGGGGAGGGGGCTCTGGGTACCCCCATGTTTCCAAGATTGTCCAGGTGATTCTGATGTGCAGCCACGATTAAGAACCACTGCTACAAACTACAGTCTTGAAAACAAAACATCTCCACTGTAACATCTTGTCACAACTTGAACTAAGATATGTGTTGATGAGGTACCTTCCAAACTGTGGCACCCTGGGGAAAAGTCTTGGTCTGGCCTTGGCTATGCCTCTGAAGAGGAAGAAACCCCCACCCGCTTCCCTCCTTCCAGCAGCCTGGCAATGATCCCAGTCTCCTGGGCACATGCAGGTTCAGGGCTGACGGCAGGTGGGCTGCCCTCCTTGATGCTCGGATGAAGAATAAAGCCCTAAATGTCTAAACTGCTCCAGATCAGAGCTAAGCAGAGAACGTAATCAGAAATAGCTTCAGCTGAGAACTAAGGCAACCATCACACACCTATTCTACCAAAAGGCTCCAAGAGGCAGTGATTTGATGTTGTTTTTGATTAGAAAGAATGGATCATACCACACTAGAACAAAACAGAAAAAGAATGGAAGTCAGCCAATTCAAAAAAAGCAAACAAAGCTCTGTTCCCCAACCCTAATGAACACAACACACAGACACAAGCACACACACACACACACAATAATACAATAATACAAATAACTGCCACGTCTTCACATAAATGCTGAACAATGCTAGTGGTACTAGTTTCCTCCTAATTTTTAGTAGACTAGGTGCCAGCTCTTGGAAGGCTTGAACACTATGACTTTGTGTTAAGATATGCTCTTTGTCAAAGTCTTAACAGTCACAGTTCTGTAAGAAGAAAGGCATTAAGTTAAGAATATTCTGGAATTCACACCCTAGTTGCAGTACTTTTTGATCTACCTCCCCAACCACACTCCTCTCCTCTGAGGTCTGAACCTCACTCACAAGGCTGGGTCCCTCAGTGTTTGCCCACGTTGACCACATACTCTTGGCCTTAGGTGACTGGACCAGCATTGGACATATGACTATGCTGGCCTGGACTGAAATCTGCTGGTCCCAGTCTGGGGCGGTGACTTAAAGATCATGTAAACGTGGGCCCTTTGGAAAGGCCAAATCAGGTCAAATCAGACAAGAAAGCAGGAGAAGGAGAGGTAAAAGTGGAGCAGGAAGTAGTGACTGCCTGTGTCCTGGTGGCTCTCTGGGTGCCTGAACTCACCCCATGAATTCTGTAAAGTGCCCCTTTATCCTTGTAATAAATTCCTCTTCAGCCTATTCAGCTACTTTTTTTTTTTTTAGACAGAGTCTCGCTCTTTTGCCCAGGCTGGAGTGCAATGGCACGATCATGGCTCACTGCAACCTTCACCTCCCGGGTTCAAGCAATTCTCTTGCCTCAGCCTCCCTATTCAGCTACTTTGAAATGGATTTTTGTTTACCTGATCTCACACGCACACACACATACACACACCCTGGGTAAAATAACCAAAACCTTGTTATCAATTGCCAAACATTTCCAGGAATTTTTTTAAGACCAAAATCAACTTTTTATCCTTTACTGAATATGCTGTTTCTAAAAATATACATATGCTTTTTTTTTTTTTTGACACTCACTATTTTGCTCAGGCTGGTCTCAAACCCCTGATCTCAAGTGATCCTCCCACCTAGGCCTCCCAAAGTGCTGGGATTACAGGTGTGAGCCACCACACCTGACCAATATATGCTTTCAATGTAAATATGTACATGTTTGCTATGGCAACTGGTTTCAAAAATAGAAACAAGGCAACCACCAGAATTTGGGATCAACAAAAGGAGAACTTTCTAGAAAAATGTTCCCTCGCATCACTTCTTGAAAGTAAACATTTTCAGCAGGAGGAGTCTGGGAAAAGGAATGAGGGTGTTAAGACCTGACTCTCAGGCATAGAGTCCTGTGGGTACCAACTGCTCCCAGCCCTGCCAGAGTAATAAGCCAGACAGGAGACATTCTCTGGAAAATCCAAATAACGGGCTCAAAAACATGAGCACCATCAAGAATAGAATGGGGTTTAAATCGATAACATGCATTTATAGAGCCTTCAAGAGAGAAACTGAGAAATGGAGTCACTCTAACAGTGGCTGACTAAATCCTCGCTGCCCACCCACAGCATTAATAGAAGAGGAGAAAGACAAAGTACAGACCTCCGGCTGGATAGCTTTAAACACAGGTATATCCATTAATGTAATCTGGCTCTGCAACAAAAGAGAATTAATTTTAGAAAATACTGTACATCAAAGATAACTGTCATGTTACTTTATACAGAGTCATATATATTCATAAAAGTTATACGCTCCCCTTTGAGATAAAAAACAAGACCGAATAGAGTAAAAAATTGGATACATTTCTGAAATGCCTCTCCCATCCCTTCCCCCTCTTCATAAATCCTGATCCACACCCTTCTTTCTTGAATGTGAGATGAACTTTCAATTTAGGAATTGAAGAAGTTGTTTGGAGGGTGGGCGTGGGAGAAAAGGGAACAGTTTTATTTGGAAATTTTCATACTATTTGAATTTGTATTTCAAGCATGAACTACTTTTGTAATTTTTTAAAGCTGTAGAAACAATATTTAAAATTAGAATGCTAAACAGAAACACTATTACTATAAATTAAGTTCATTTTAAAGTTGTGGCTTATAGAAATTATATTTTTCTTCTGAAGTCACTGATACTGCCCCTAAATTATATGGTAGAGTGCTATTCAAGATGCACCCACGACCATCACGGGACCACAAACTGTTTATTCCACCAGCCCACAATGAGAGAAGTACAGAAGCTGAGAGCAAGCATTTGGAACTTGCATAGCAATTTTTTACATGACCATGACATTTCCATTATATACATTTTAAGTATCTGTCCTCAAATTATTGAAAATGGAAAAAACTAGTCCTTCACCACAGCCGGCTTAAGAGGCAGCAATGTCATCAATAGAGAAGACACACATCGGGTTAAAAGGCTGCGCTCATCATAAGAACCTCATCTGGTGACAGTAAGAGGAAGCATCATCCTGACCATTTTTCAGACCAAGGCATGAACTGAACTGCCTTCACATGATCCACCTACCTCCATGTCACATGGGATGCCAGATGTCAGTTAAGAGATGCCTCTGTGACACGCCAGGGAGAGGAGAGCTGAAGACCTTTGGATGCCTTTAATGTGAGAAGACACTCTGTCCATTGAACACAGGCCATCCAGGATGACATGATACAGGGAACAAATGGGCTCTGGAGTCTACAGAGCTTGGGTGTGTGTCTGGACACTGTCACTTAATGGCAATGTTCTCTTTGACACACAATCTCTCTCAGTCAGGTACCACATCTAGAAAATGATGACAATAATCCCTATTTTACAGGGTCTCGGTGAAAATTCAAGACAAGAGGTAGTGTTCCTGGCACCTGACAGATGCTCAATAAATACATAAGAGAGTGTGTTTATGTGTGTGTATCTGAGTGTGTGTGTGTGAGTATATGGTGTGTGTGACAGTGTGAGTGTAAGTGTATAAGTGTGTGTGAGGGTGTACGTGTGTGCGTGTGTATCAAAGTGTGAGTATGTGTGTGTGAGAGAATGTGAGTGTGAGGGTGTGTGTGTGTGTGTCAAAACGGAAGCCACACAGATGGGCTCATGTACTGGCATGTGAACTTACGGTTCCTGACCAATACATAAGCTAGCAAATAAGGGACTATTAATTTGGTTGAATATCCATGCACTGAGGTTGCTCTAAAGAACATGTTTAAAATCCACTGCGCCAGTAAAAACCCTTGTATTAAGAATATATTGGAGAAAAATGGCAATACACTCAAAGGTGGTTCAAGGTCACTGGGTTCCTGAGAAGCACGGGATACAGGCCAAAGCAGACCATCCTCAGGCAGAGTGGAGAGGAAAACATGCGGCTGGCTTCAGTGGAGAACCTCTTTTTCCTCTCCCAGGAGCTAGTGTTCCTCATGGAAACGGATGAAATGCTGCCACCAGCCTGGCTGAGAGGTGGGAGAGAGGACCAGGAATAAGGAAGCACTGGAGCGGAATCTGAGCTCTTCTGCCTCCAGGTTCCACCCAACACCTCTTGATGTCAAGGAGACTCTTGACATCAGCATAATGTATCTGGCCCTCATAATCTGGGTGTTGAGTGGCCATAAGCTCTGAAGGCCTATAGGTCTATGTTTGGCCTACAGCTACATGGCTCAGAGCTATGTCCTGAGCAGTGCAAACAGACTGGAATTTCTTCTGCCAGATCCATCAAGATTGTTAGCCAAGTGCTTCTCATATTTGGATTAAGTCTGCCATCCTGGGGAACAGAAAGGCCTTGTAAAGACAGGAGATTTGAACTGAAAGCTCAGAGGACCTTGGAAATCTCCCCTGCAGTTCAAGTTAACACCCTATCCGGGAGAACCGGCAGGATGTTTGCAATGTCATTTAGGAAAAGAACCAAAAGTCTGCTAATGTGAAAATGAGAAAACTTCCTTTCCATCCTGCCACCAGTTCTAGGGTTTGCTACTGAATTTCCAGATGATTTATTAAAGCAGTGACCTTACATTTCACATTTTTTGGATGGTCCAAGTTTCAAATATTCTGCTCTCTACTCAGACCATAAGTCAGAAAATGTGTTCAGGTGTTTTATTCAAAACAAACAACAACAAAGGTCACCAGACTTAGACTAGCTAGTCCGAAATACATAATGAGGTTTCAGAAGAATCTCTCCTATTTCTATCCTTTCAATTCTGACCAAAAAAGATACAGTGTCTAGAGCGAGGATATTTTGATACAAGATACTTATAAAGATCATCAGATTATCGATTTCATGCCATTTTACTAAAACGCCAAACATATGTTAAAGAGGTTGCTGATGACTAATCCTTCCCCGGAAGTTTGAACACTCAAGGCCACTCGGTTTTATCAAAAAGGGGGGTGGGAAATGTGGGTATGGGGGTGTGGTAAGAGGTGAGGTCAGGTCCCGTCACACTTCATAGCCAGCTCTCGGGACCATGTCAGCGCCCTGTCCCTCCCTCAGGAGAGGTACCTTGGTTTCCTGGAGAGAAAAGGCATTTTCTAAGAAACATGAGACAAGGAGCCTCCCACTCTCGTTTCCAAGCAGCAAATCCGGCCAGTAGTAGGGCTGAGCGAGAACACTCATAAGGCTCTTAATGGCCTATCCTTATTTTGAGAAATAAAGCATTAACATAAGATGTTCAGTCAAGCTAGTCACCTGGCAATGGCTTCCTTAAGCCTACCTAGTCCTTTCTCCCATCTCCTCCTTCCTCCTAGTCCAGGGCCCTCTAAAAACCCAGGCTTTTAAGGGAAATGCTACTTGGTTAGCCAAAAGGAAAAAAAAAAGTTTTTTTGCATATGTTAAATGTGGTATTTCTCCTCTCTAACAGTGGCTGACTAAATCCTCTCTTCCCAGCCTCAACCTTAGTGTAAGGGTCTTCCAGACCCCAAATAAACAAACAAAAAAAGCCGTTGGCTTTACCCTACTCCACCAAGGCATGGCCAAGAGGGCTCACAGAACAAAGAGTAATCAGCTCCAAAGATCTATTCCTGCTTTGACTCACAGAACCACAGAAAGCCCGTGTCTGGCAATTTTAGAAAAGAGTCAGGGGATGGGCCTAGGAACTGTTCTGTTCCTTTTGAAAATTAATCAAGCAGTAACTTATTTAAAGCTTTTTTAACTTTTTATTTTTAAAAAATGTCAAACTAGGCTGGGCGCAGTGGTTCACGCCTGTAATCTCAGCACTTTAGGAGGCCGAGGCTGGCGGATGACTTGAGGTCAGGAGTTCGAGACCAGCCTGGCCAACGTGGTGAAACACTGTCTCTAATATAACATACAAAAATTAGCCGGGTGTGGTGGTGCATGCCTGTAATCCCAGCTACTCAGGAGGCTGAGGCAAGAGAATTGCTTGAACCCAGGAGGAGGAGGTTGCAGTGAGCCGAAAGTGCACCACTGCACTCCAGCCTGGGAGTGAGATTCTGTCTCAAAACAAAACAAAAAGTCAAATCTACAAAAAAGTCACAAAGACAAATACTATATGACTCCACTTACATGAGGTAACTAGAAGAGTCAAAATCATGGAGTCAGAAAGTAGAACAGTGGTTGCTGGGGGTTGGGAGGAGGGGGAATGGGGAGTTGTTTAATGGATACAGAGTTTCCATTTTGCAAGATGAAAGCAGTTCTGGAGATTGGTTACATAACACTGTGAATGTACTTAACACTGCTGAATTGTACACTGAAAAATGTTAAGATAGTAAATTTTATATTATGTATATTTTGCCACAATCAAAACGAAAAAAAGAGCCACCCCAGAAGTTCTTCAATGTGACTTGTCCCAATCACAAGTCTCTCTCCCACCAAAAGTAACCATTATCCTGACTTTCTTCAAGTTTTTTAAATAATTTAATCACTCAAGTATATACACCTATACATCACAGGGTAGTCCTGTCCACTTTTTAAAAAATTTAATAAGTGCTATCTACCTACCTACCTACCTATTTTAGAGAGAGGGTCTTACCTGCTGTCCAGGCTTGAATGCAGTGGTGTGATCATACCTAGTGAGCTAACCTCAAAATTCTGGGTTCAAGTGATCCCTCCTGCCTCAGCCTCCTGAGAAGCTACAACTACAGGTATAAAGCCACCATGCCCAGCTAAGTTTTTAATTTTTTGTAGAGATGGAGTCTAGCTCTGTTGCCCAGGCTGATCTCTAACTCCTGGCCTCAAACAGTCCTCCCACCACAACCTCCCAAAGTGCTGGGATTACAGATGTAAGCCACCATGCTCAACCTGATACGTACTTTTTGTTTGTTTGTTTTGATATGGAGTCTCGCTCTGTTGCCCAGGTTGGAGTGCAGTGGTGCAATCTCGGCTCACTGCAACCTCCACCTCCCGGGTTCAAGCAATTCTCCTGCCTCAGCCTCCTGAGTAGCTGGGACTACAGGTGTGCGCCACCATGCCCGGCTAATTTTTGTATTTTTAGTAGAGACAGGGTTTCACCATATTGGCCAGGCTGGTCTCAAACTCCTGACCTTGTGATCCGCCCACCTCAGCCTCCCAAAGTGTTGGGATTACAGGCGTGAGCCACTGCACCAGCCGATATGTACTTTTTAAATCTTTTAATCTACAAATATTCTCTCCATCCCTTTATATTCCTTGTAATACATCTGCTGAAGAATCCAAGCCATTTGACCTACACAGTTCTCCACACTTACGGAGCAGGTCAATGTGTTCTTCCATTCTTGGTGTGTCTGCAAATCAGCAGCTGAACCCAGGGACTTCATCAGACACAAATGCATCCCTTTGGCAAGACCGCAGGTGGTGGCACACTGCTTCATCAGGAGGCACACAATGGCTCTCCTTTTGTAATGTTAGTGGCTATTGATGTTCACTGCTTAGATATTTTCATTCACTGGGGTTACAAAATGATGATATTCCAATTCTTTCATTTCTTTTCCTTTTCTTAACTGAACTAATTTAATAGACACTTTCCCTCATCTACTGTTTGGTTATCCAGTGCAGTTAGTTCAAAAGTAAAAGGCAGGACAAATGTTTGATTCTTTCCTCATATTTACCAGTTTTTAAGATTATAAACTGCCCCATTATCATCGAAAGGTGGCCCATTGCTTGATGAGTTTCAATCATTTGCAATTGTTATCCCTTTGAAGCTCAAATTGTGCCATGATGGGGCAATGGGAGCTTCTTCTAGCTAGCTCTTGAGTCCTTTTGCCACGGACCCTCCTATTCCTTCACAGCTTCCTCACTGGGTACTGGGAAGATGTACCAGGCTCATCTTGAACATGTCCTTTCCCAGGCTTGGAATCAACCAGTTCTCTGGAAGCCATGGGTTCTTTTAGTAAGAAATGCTATTTCAAGACCACAATGCAGAATTCATACTGATATTTCCAATTCAAATTCAGGGCATTTTTAAAAACTTACTTAACCTCTTCTGTATTATATCTGTATCTCCTTTCTTCTATTTTGAAAATCTTGGTCTCAAGGAAACAGAGTATACTAGGATTCCAGAATCCCCTAAGTTTTCATTTATTTTATCCTATAGTCATACTATATCTACCATCTGGGCATACATTCTTTACAAACTATACCCTCTATCTTTAATCCTCATTCAGTCTTAATTCCACAAGTAATTGCATGTTTACTGCTCTCTGTCTTTATAGTGATGGTTCTCTAATTATGTTCATTATCGAAGATTCATTCTCTCATAGATTCCTCAGGAAGGGCTCAGGGGAATAAGATTCTGAGGCCTTGCATGTTCACAACAGTTTGTTTGTGTCCTTTATACTTTAAAGTCAGTTTTGCTGGATATATTATAAATTCTTTGGCTCACTTTTTCTTTCTTTCCTTAATTATATAGTTCCATTTCCTTTTGGCAAAAACGTGTTTCTGTCAAAAAAAGACTGATGGTAATCTAATCATTTCCTGTATATGTCATTTGCTGTTTTTGCCTAAATGTCCAAATGATTTTTTTTCCTTTAAAAGCCAGTAGTTTGTAAAAAAAATATGTCTTTAGTATTGACCATTTGGGGTTGACATTCTTGGCTTCATGGTGTGCTCTTTCAATATGCAGTTTCGAATCTTTTTTTTTTTTTTATTTCATGAACATTTTCCTAAATTTTAGTTTTAATTATTTGTGAAGTTCCCTTGCCTTTTTGTTCCCTGCTTTCAGGCATTCCTATTATCTGTATGTTGGATGTTCTTTGGCTATCATGAATATTTGTCACTTTTCCCCAAAGTCTTATTCTTTCTTCATTTATTTTCATGTGAAAAAGTTTCCTCTTTTAGGCATTTTCTGTTATGTTTATGTGTTCCTGTGTTCTACTAGTTCAATCTTCATTTCCAAAAGAATTCTTTTATTTTTAAGTCTTTCCTAAGTTCTGCCATCTCATTTCTGAGATTTTCGTGTTTCTGATTTATGATCTTCATGTGTGATCTTAACATATCTTAGCTCATTTAAAAATAAACAGTTACAGGTTTTGTCTGTTTTGTGGCATGCTTTCATTGTCTATAGGGATTCTTGTCTCTTTTTTTGTATAATAACTTTGAATGAGATTTGACAGCAATAATTTCCTGTTGCTTATTTTTATGCAAAATTAGTTTTCCTGAGCTTTTACAGGGCAATATGGTTCAGAGTACCTCTTCTTACTTCACACAGCTCTGTTTTAGGTTGCTTTCATGTAGTGTTCAACACCATAGCCACTATTTCTTGAGATTTCTCACACACACACACTCACACACACACACACTCTTAGATCATCTTTTGCCACAACTATCTCAATCCTTTCTGATCATTTTGACTCCACTCCATACTGAATTTCTTAGGTATGCAGCATCATTCTATAAGGGACCCCTTAGTTGCCTGGTTTCGAGAGGTCATAATGGCTATTCCACAGATCCCTGCTACTCACCCATTATTTGAATAGTCAAAATCCCTGCCAATTTCAGCTGCTATTCCCACCCTGACCCACTGAACTTTCTAGCAAATACCTATTGACAACTTTGGGGTTCTCTTATTCTCAAGTCTATCAAATACCCCAATGCTTATTCTGCTTTCTCCTCTACAGATGCTGATACCCTGAAGGTCTTGTGGATGCTGGTGGTATATATTCAACCACTTGTATTTTGGGGGTGATGAAGATAACTTGTCACCTAGGTTTACTACAATTTTGTTCATGGATTTCAGGGTTTGCTATCTAGTTGTTCTGAATGTTCACAGTGGGGCAGTGGGGGAATACGGATTAAGAGATAATTTAAAAATATGCTACTGCCACCACCATCTTCCCAGAATCACTTAAATAATTCTTTCAGTGGGTTTTCATGTCTGGGTTTTTTCTTTCACTAGACAGGAAACTAAAATGCCAGTTGGTCTGGTTCAAGTCTAACACCTAGGCACTCCAGTGCTTTCCCACAGGCCAAAGACTCCAGAGACCTGGTTTCACATGTAAGCTAAAGACACACTAGCTCCAGCAGGGACAGCCACAGTTTTAGCACTGTATTCTCAAAAAGTATTCACCATCCTTCCCTACAGTCTTCCCAGCCTCAGAAAGGCAGCCTGAAGCAAGCCAAGCAATACCCTACGGCTGAGGCTAGAAAACCAGGCCCTGAATCTCACCAAGGAGTCCTGTTAGGCAATGTTTTTCTATGACGCAGTCTAACTCTCTGCCATTCCACAGGGTAAACAGCTATAAAGGGATTTTTTAAGCCTCATTATTGCTTCTTTCATGAAGCTAAAAAACATGACTCTTAAGAGTACAAGTAAACATACATAAATAGAACATAGAAGCTAGGCCATCAGCCTGCAAGATCCGTGATGTCCTCTAAAGGAGAGGCAATACAGCTTTGTGGCTAAGAGTGCAGACTCTAGTGTTACACTGTCCAATATGGTAGCCACTACCCACATGTGGCTACTGAGCATTTGAAATGCTGTTAGCACTATAAAGTGTAAAATACACATTGGAGCCAGGTAGAGTGGCACAAGCCTATAGTCCGAGCTATTTAGGAGGCTGAGGCAGGAAAAGGGCTTGAGTCCAGGAGTTCAAGGCACTGCACTGCGGTGTAACTGCACCTGTGAATAGCCACTGCACTCTAGCCTGGACAACATAGTGAGACCTTGTCTCTTACACACACAGACATCAGATTTTGAAGACTCAGCTTGTAAAGAAAAAGAATATAAAGTATTTCAATAATTTTATGTTGCTTATATTTTAAAATGATAACATTTTAGATATACAGGGTTAAATAAAACATTATTACAAGTAACTTTACCTCTTTTTTTAATGTAGTTACTAGAAAAATTTTTTTTTCTCTTTTGAGACAGAGTTTCGCTCTTTTTGCCCAGGCTGGAGTGCAATGGCGCGATCTCGGCTCACTGCAACCTCCGCCTCCTGGATTCAAGCGATGCTACTGCCTCAGCCTCCTGAGCAGCTGGGATTACAGGCATGCGCCACCACGTCCAGTTAATTTTGTATTTTTAGTAGAGACCTGGTTTCTCCACGTTGATCAAACTGGTCTCGAACTCCCGACCTCAGGTGATCCACCCGCCTCAGCCTCCCAAAGTGCTGGGATTATTTATAGGCATGAGCCACCGCACCCGGCCGATTAGTAGAAAATTTTAAATTGCATATGTAGCTTACACTGTATTTCTATTGGAAATCACTGGTCTACAGTGTCAGACAGCCCTGGTTTTAAATCCCAGCTGTGCCATGTACTACCTGTGTGAAGAGACAACTTTCTTAAGGGTTGACTCGCTTATCAGTAAATTGGGAATAATAATTATACCTAATCTATAAGGCTGTTATGAAAAGTAAATTAGATAAAGCATGTAAAACATTTAGCACAAGACCTAGACATAATCAGTGTTCAAACATAGGAGTTGCTCTTATTATTACTTCCTAGCATTACATGGGTAATTAGGAGATGAGAGTTTCAGACCTGGCTCTGCCAATACCTGGCTATATAATCCATGTAAGAAAATTAATCTCTTGGATCCTTACTTTATCAGAAAATTGGGAGCTAATGATATGTCTCATTGAGTTGCTGTAAGAACTGAACTCTTGGCCAGGTGCGGTGGCTCCTGCCTGTAATCCCAGTACTTTGGGAGGCCGAGGCGAGCAGATCATGAGATCAGGAGATTGAGACCATCCTGGCCAACATGGTGAAACCCTGTCTCTACTAAAAATGCAAAAATTACCTGGACATGGTGGTGTGCGCCTATAATCCCAGCTACTCAGGAGGCTGAGGCAGGAGAATTACTTGAACCTGGGAGGCGGAGGTTTCAGTGAGCCAAGATCCCACCACTGCACTCCTGCCTGGCAACAGAGCAAGACTCCGTCTCAAAGAAAAAAAAAAAAAAAGAATTGAACTCTTTCAGGCAATACATATTTTCTGAGCACCTACTATGAGCCAGGCATATTTTGGGCACTGGGAAAAAACTCAGTGAACAAGTGAGATAAGTTCCCGTCCTCAGAAAGTTTATATTCCAGTGGGAGAGATATGAAATAAAAAATTATTATTATATAGGCTAGGAGTGGTGGCTCACGCCTGCAATCCCAGCACTTTGGGAGGCTGAGGTGGAAGGATCACTTGAGTCTAAGAATTGGAGACCAGCCACAGCAACACAGTGAGATCTCATCTCTACTAAAAATCAAAAAAATTAGCAGGGCACGGTGGTGTGCACCTGTAGCCCCAGCACTTTGGGAGGCTGAGGCAGGAGGATCACTTGAGCCAGGGAGATAGAGGCTGTAGTGAGCTGTGACTGTGCCACTGCACTTCAACCTGAGTGATGGAATGAGATGCTGTCTCAAAAAAAAAAATTATTCTATAATGTAATGTTGAGTAGTAATAAGAGTTATGAAGAAAAACAGAGCAGAGTAAGGAGAAAGATAATGATGGAAAGATGTTACTTTAGCCCAGTGAAAGTCCTAAGGACAGACATTTGAACACAGAGTGAGCAGACAACTAAGGAAGAGCCATGAAGACTGAAAAAAGAAAAGGACAGAGGATGCAGGTGAGCCTGAGGAAGAAAGAGACAGTGGGAGAGCACGGAGGTGGGGGCAGACGAGGAGGCTTGGCCAGACCATAGAGAGTACTGGAGGCCTCAGGAGGAACTCTGGGTCTCATTCTAGTAGGAGGGAGTCACTAGAGAGTTTGAAGGTTTTAAAATGATCCCTCAGACACACTGAAGGAGATGATGCATGTGCCAGGCTCAGTATGGCCTTGCATAAAGTAAACATGGAAGAAGCCAATGATGGCAGAGCAATGACATGGGGCCCAGCTAGTTCCCTTGGCACCCAGGAGGACAAGAAACCTCTTTTACCAAAGAGGGTAGAGAAGACGTGGGTATGGGTTAGAAACACTTCCAGGGTTCTGGAGAGAAGTTCAACGCTTGGACAACACTCTCAATCAGGTTGAGGTCACCCCAGAGTCAATATTCTCCCTCTACTGTCAAAGTGCAAAAGGAGAAAACCAAGTCATGGCAAAACAAGGAGCCAACACTGCTCCACTACAAGGGACAGTCCCTTAGTTAGACCGGGAGCAACACACTGGTTGAAGATATATCTTTTTTTTTAAATTTATATTTTTTAAAATTGCCCAAATAATATTGTTTATCATTGTAGAAAATGGTTGTTATAAAAATATAGAAAGTATACATAAAAAAAGAAAAATTAAATTCCAATTACCTGGAATCTATAACCAAATACTATAGTAAATAATATGTTTGGCTACACAGATCCAGATATTTACCAATATGTAAACAAAAAATCTAGACCTCGTGCAAATACATGTCATACGTGTGTTGTACATGCTTTTTTTTTTTTTTTTTTTGAGACAGGGTTTTCCTCTGTCACCCAGGCTGGAATGTAGTTGCACGATCACAGCTCACTGCAGCTTCAACGTCCCAGGCTGAAGCAATCCTCTCACCTGTCTCCTGAGTGGCTAGGACTACAAGAATGTGCCACCACACCTGGCTAATTTTTTTATTTCCATTTTTTGTAGAGGCAGTCTCCCTATGTTGCCCAGGCTGATCTCGAACTCCTGGGCTCAAGCCATCCTCCTACCTCAGCCTCCCACGGCGCTGGGATTATAGGCGTGAGCCATCTTGCCCAGCCTGTACATGCATTTTTTAAATTGCATGTTCTCCATAAACTGTGCTTTAGTCTGCTCCTTTCACTTTTGTGTATATAGTGTACAGCCTTCCAGGGTAGTTAATTTCAAGACAGCACCCTTTTTAATGCTGCATTGTATTTCATAAAGGGTGGTACGGACTTTACTCAACACTCCCCTCTTGGGCATATAGAGTGTTTCCAATCTAAGCCCAAAGCCTAAGTGGTGGCTCCCTCTAGTGCCCTGTTGTGGTGCCCAGCCACCCACACCAGCCCTGTTTCACTTACAGCAAACTCCTCTGGGGTCACTTTCAAGACATCGAAGACAACAGCATCATAGCTCTTGCTGGCATAGTCGCAGCTCTGGCCCTCCAGAGAGTCCGAGCTGCTGCTGCCCTGTGGAGAGCAGGGAGAGATAGTGCCAACTGAATGATCTGACGTGGAATCACTGCCTCCCAAACCTCCTCGGAATTGAGGATGGGAGAGCAATGGAATAGTACAATAAAAACAGCTTCTATTGATTAGAGCTTTACCCCAGTCCAGGCACCGTGTTAAGCACTGCATGTGTATCATCTTATTTCCTTCTCATGTGTGCCCTATGAGTATACATTATTATTGTTCTCATTTTATAGATAAGGAAGTAGAGGCAATGTTACTTCTCCAAGGTATCTCAGCTATGAAAGGGAAAGCCAGAAAATAAACTTACTTTTGTATCTATCCAACCCCAAAACACATACCTTCAGTTGCCACACCCTAACTTTCTCTGGCCAGTGGTTTAGTGGTGGTGTAAAAAATTACAGCCCAATCTTCCTTGAGGGAGAACAGTACTGCATGTCTTAGGAGGCCTGAGGAGACAATCTGCTTCATGATGTCTTTCAAACATTACCTGGTTTTACCTTTCTTTTTCCTACTTGAAGTCACTGCAGGAAATTATTACACAAAATGTGAAAGTAGCTCTCAAGGCTTATTTATCATGGGGGCCACTTGGAATTCAACGCCTGCTTGCTAATGAGCTGAGAGGTAACCAACTGGCTTTAGAGGCTGGTGTGAAAGTTATATTTAGTAGAGTCCTTTGTGCTAAGGACACTCTGCATCCTGCATGGATATGAAAGAGTCTCCCATAAAAAGGCAAGTTAAAACTCCTCAAATGTGGCTGATTTCATGAATCTCAACACTGTGGGGATCCCAGAATGTTGAATACACTTTCTCTTTAATTTAACTTCATCAAGCTCAATCAAGCTTACCACCCAAAAACTGTGCCCAGTTCATAAACGATTTTATTCGTCTCAGCTCACGAAGAAGGATTTTGTGGTTTCCATTAACCTCAACATCTTGGACTGGGATTTAGAGAATATGCTTTTATTAATTCTTCTTTATTTCACTCTGTCCAAAATGGCTATATCTGGAAAAACTTTGTAATCTTCCTGAAAACTAGAGTGCTTTTAGGCCAGTGAGGGAAACCAATAGTCAACAACTGGAAATGTAAGGTTAAAAAGAAGAGCAGGAAATTAAACCTGTAGATTTCGATAGGCCTGTGTCATCAAAAGATTTTAAAATGAGTCTACTATACCAAAAACTCTTAAGATGATCTTAAGAAGCAGTATACCATAGTGGTTAAGAGCTCTGAGGTCAGATAGGCCTGGTTAAAATGCCAGCTCCACACCAGTTGCTGTCTGTACTCAGACAAATAACTTCGTTTTACTGAGTCTCAGTTATCATCTGTAAAATGGTGATATTAAACCTACTTCCCAGGGCCATAGTATGGGTTATATAAAATACAGCTTAAAAAGTAACTGGCAGAATCTGCCTCCACCCCCAGGAGGGCTGATTCGAGGGGACTCCAGTGAGCCCAGGCATGGTTATTTTTTTTTTTTTTTTGGGTGGGAGTCTCGCTCTGTCACTCGGGCAAGAGTGCAGTGGTGTGATCTCGGCTCACTGCAACCTCCACATGCTGGGTTCAAGTGATTCTCCTGTCTCAGTCTCCCAAGTAGCTGGGATTACAGGCACCTGCCACCACGCCTGGCTAATTTTTGTAATTTCAGTAGGGGTGGGGTTTCACCATGTTGGCCAGGCTGGTCTCGAACTCCTGACCTCAGGTAATCCACCCACCTCGGCCTCCCAAAGTGCTGGGATTACAAGCATGAAGCCACCACACCCGGCCCAGGCATGGCTATTTTTAAAGTTCCACAGTGACAGGACATTCTCCCCTGAGGAGAACCTACGCAGAGTGAACTTTTGAAAAGTTATAAAGACTTCTCCTGATGCTGCTGGAATTGGCAGTCTACTCCATCTCCCAGTCTCATATGTAGATCCTGAGCAGACAATTCTGTACAAACCGTTCTGTACTTCTACACCCACCTTCCAGAAAGCAGAATATATCAGGGTGACAGGGTGGATTTTCTTTTGGATGGTATAATGTCATGGTTAGGAGCACCGGCTCCAGAGTCAGGGAGGCCTGGCTTTGAATCCCCACCCACCTGGCAGCTGTGTGATTCCAAGCCAGCTTGTTCACCTGTCTGTGCCTTAGCTTCCTCATCTATAAACTGGGGATAAAATAATAATATACACCTGATGGGGTTATTGTGAATATTAAATTAGACAATGCCTATGGAACATGCAAAAAAGTGCCTGGTATATAGTAAGCAACAAATTATGGGGCTATGTGGGTGTAACTGTATCACTCAGACATCAAAATTTATTGAGCACTTCAGTTACACATGTATTCATCCATTTGCTCATTCATTTATTCAAAAAATATTTATTGAGTACTTACCTTGTGCTGGATACACATATATGCACATATACACAGCATATATGTGTGAATGTGTATAATGTGTATACATATATATATATACACTCAAATATATATATATACACACACACACACACACACACACACATATATATATATACACACACAGACCAGAGAAAAAAGAAGCTCACTCTAAATGGAAATAGAAGTCTGATTCCTCTAGTTACAAAAAGAAGTCCATTCCTGGGATTTCAGGTATTACAACTTTCCAGTGAAACACCATTGTATCTGCCCCAAATACACACAATCATACAAGGGGACTTGTTCAATCAAAGGCTGCCCCAAATACATTCATTGGTGATGATGATGAGGGTAATGACAATTCTGCTGCAGCAGCAGCTTTACTTAAACCTATCCCGATTTCAAGACCAGAGATCAAAACACTGAATTTTCTTGAACGGTTTATAAGAAATGAACTGAGTCCTGTGACTTTTTGGCTGGTTACCCAGGATCACTTCAAAAGCCTAGCATAATGAGGAGGGCCTTGTGGGCTCAAACCCTGGTATGGCCTTGCCAATCTGTCAGAGGAGCAGGCATTACACACACAACAGGGTGGTGGCATCTTGGGCCTCAAATGGCACCCACTCCTCCTGCATGCTTCTGTGCCATTACTGAGTGTGGAAAGCAAACTCCCAAACCCCACAGCAGGGGCCCTAGCCCAGGCCACTGCAGACCACCAGTCCTTACAACCATTTCCTACTGAGCAAGGTAAATAAGAACCCAGGGCCGGTTGGAATGACTTCTGTCTGACTTCATTCCGGAATGTGTGTGACTTATTTATAATCAGCAGCAGCTTTTCCTGGGAAAGGTCTGATCCCTTCTTGCCACCAAAATGGAATGTGGCACTTGCTACGACTGAACTGGGCAGGTATTTGTTTTTCTTTGAAGAGAATGACTTCAGAAAACATGCTGATCCTCAGGGCTGACTGCCTCCCAAATCTCACGCCTGGCGTGGCCAGGGGCCTTAGGAGTGCTAAGAATGGTGGTATTCATAGAGCCCTACAGCCTTGCTGTCCAAGGCTCAGCTGGGGCCTGGGTTAGCTGAAAGGAGATCCCTCTACCCACTGTCCTGATTCTGGCAGCCTCAGTACCTGTGGAGTGGCAGAGGTGACCAACACGCTAGCCATCAGACCATTCCTCTTGTACATAGTCTCCAGGCCACAGGGAGCTTCAGGGCAGCCTCTGCAGGTAACATAACCTGTCTGGAGAAGTCCTGCAAGGCAAAGGGGCTCATAAAAACCAGTCTTCAAAACAAATTTATCCCCACCCCCAGGCAAAAGTTGTACCAGACTTGAGCAGATCATCTCAGAAGAGACCTTTAAAGAAAGGTCATAAGCTAGTGGCTTTCAGGCTAACTATGGCCCACAGATACAGTTTGATGGGCTTGTACAGGGTATTAATATTTTTAAAATTAATAATCAACATTTAAAAATTAGACGATTTCACATAGAATTCTGGATTTCTGACTTTTCTGGCAATACTGGGCCCATTTTCCTGCATGGTGACCATCAGCCAGCTGAGTGGCGGCTGCCCCTTGGATTGGAGCAGGGCCTTTGAGTCCCCAACTGGCTTGTGCAACCATTTCAGTGTGTGCCTGGCCCTTGCAGGCTCTAGAGTTTGTGATCTTTGTCTTATTTATTTTGAGACAGGGTCTTACTCTGTCACCCAGACTGGAGTGCAGTGGCTCAATCACGGCTCACTGCAGCCTCAACCTCCTGGGCTCAGGTGATCCTTCCACCTCAGTCTCCCGAGTCGCTGGGACTACAGGCATTTGCCACCATGCCCCACTAATTTTTTTGTGGAGGTGGGGTCTTGCTATGTTGCCTAGCTGGTCTCAAACTCCTGGGCTCAAGCAATCCTCTCACCTCGGCCTCCCAAAGTGCTAGGATTACAGGTGTGAGCCACCGCATCCAGCCTTGATTTTTCTTTTAAAACAAAGGCAGGGTGAAGAAGACAGGCAAATTATCCTGTGTTCCCCTGGCACCACACTTCATCAATAATAACCTGGGTAATAGCTAACCCCATACAGTATTATATGCCATGCTTGGCATACATTAGCTCATCTAACCCAAAAATCCTGAAGTAGGTCCTATCATTACACCCTATTGCATGTGGGGAAACTGAGGCACAGGGAGACAGATACCTCATTATTTGATGGCTTTGTTCATGCCACCCTACCACCCTGTCATCATTCAAGACCCTGCTCAAATGTCCCTTCTTCTGGCTATCATGCCTGAACAACCCAAAACAGAGCCAGCTGTTCTGTCACCCAAGTGCACACACCTCTAGTAGAGCATTTACCACATCACTGAACACAGAAAGCTGTGGCCACTGACAGCTTTTTAGTGGCAAGTGACCAGGAGAGTAAGGAGGGGGTTGGGAGGAAGGCAAGGAGAAGACAAAGACTGGAACCAACTGCAGTTATCCAGGCAAGAGGTAAGGAAGGGCCCCTGAGCTGAGGCTGCAGCAGTCAAGTCAGAGAGGAGAGAGACTGAGAGACAGGAAGGACAGAGACTCCCTGGGCACTGAAGTGGAGGGGAGGCAGAAGCACCAGCTGAGAATGAGATGGTTTTTGGCATGAGGTACCAGAAGGATGGTGTGTCCTTCTTCAAGGAAGGAACAGAGGTGACATAGTAGATTTGGGGGAAGGATGATGAATTTGATTTGGGAAATGCCGAATCTGTGATGCCTATGTGAAAATCAGTCCTGGAGAGCAAGAGCTAGCCCAAAGGTCACTGCGAAAAATGATTTGCCTGGATAATTGCAGTTGGCTCCAGTCTTTGGAGGTAGCTCAAAAAGAAGAAAAAGTCAGCCTGATAATATTGACTCCATCTGCAACCCTCCCAGGTCCCTCAGTCACAGGGCCCGGCACACAGCAGTATGCTGTCAAAGAAACAGGAGCGGCCAGGCACAGTGGCTCACATCTGTAATCCCAGTACTTTGGGAGGCCGAGGTGGGCAGATCACTTGAAGTCAGGAATTCGAGACCAGCCTGGCCAACCTGGTGAAACCCCATCTTTACTAAAAACATAAAAATTAGCCAGGCGTGGTGGTAGGCGCCTGTAGTCCCAGCTACTTGGAAGGCTGAGGAAAGAGAATTGCTTGAACCCAGGAGGTAGAGGTTGCAGTGAGCCAAGATCTCACCACTGCACTCCAGCCTGGCGATAGAGCAAGATTCCGTCAAAAAAAAAGGAAACAAGGAAGGAAGGAAGGCAGGGAGGGAGGGAAGGCG
The DNA here is from genome assembly GCF_006542625.1 of Nomascus leucogenys. Taxonomy (NCBI): domain Eukaryota; kingdom Metazoa; phylum Chordata; class Mammalia; order Primates; family Hylobatidae; genus Nomascus; species Nomascus leucogenys. The sequence continues at coordinate 103,093,571 of NC_044388.1, read as the reverse complement.
AAGGAAGGAAGGAAGGAAGGAGAAGAAAGGGAAGAAACAGGGGCAAGCAACCAAAAAGGAATGTCCAAATGACCCAGGCTCTCTCCTGGTACATCTCCAGTGCTGATAATGACTCTTCTCTCATCCCTCAAAGTTGCTCCAATACAATATATTCACTTCAGTTATCCCCTCCTCAGTTCTATCCTGTGAGCCTTCTACCTTCCCATTCTTCCCAAGAACACTCAGAAGAACTAGCCTGCCCTATAAACAACATTTGGGAATCAACTGGGGAAAGCTGACTATGGATCTTAGAGGGTACCACTGACTTGTTGTCAATTCTCCTAAGTATGATAACAGTGCAGTGGTTAAGTAGGAAAAGGTCTTTATGCTTAATGAGGTATGTGTCAACATATAGACGTAAAGTGAGTTTAAAACTTAGGTTCAAATGGGTCAGCAAAATATATGTGAGTAGAGAAAGGCAAATATGGCAGCATGATAACGATGGCTGAATCTAGACAAGAGGGTATAGAGGAGTTCATTGTACCAGTCTCTGCACTTTTCCAAGTGCTTGATAATTTTCATAGTGAAAAAGAAAAAAAAAAAAAAAAAAAAGAACTGGTCAGGTAAAGTTTTTCCTTAGAGAAACAGCTGAGCTGGAGAGGCCAAAGTCCTCTTTCATGAGCAAGGAGAAGAGACGGGCTGAGAAGTCTCATTTGTTAGTCATTTTTGTCCTGAGAGAAGCCATGTTTGCCATCACCAAGAACCAGAGATCCACAGCTGGTGCAGGTTTAAAAAGCTGCTCCACAGAAGATTTGAACAGATACTTCACAAAAGAAGATATATGGGCCAGGCACAGTGGCTCACACCTGTAATCCCAGTACTTTGGGAGGCCAAAGTGGGCAGACCACCTGAGGTCGGGAGTTTGAGACCAGCCTGGCCAACATGACGAAACCCCATCTCTATTAAAAAGACAAAAATCAGTCAGATGTGGTGGCACATGCCTGTAATCCTAGCTACTTAGGAGGCTGAGGCAGGGGAATCGCCTGAACCCAAGAAGCGGAGGTTGCAGTGAGCAGAGATTGCACACTACACTCCAGCCTGAGCAACAGAGTGAGACTCCACCTCAAAAAAAAAAAAGAAGAAGAAGAAGATATATGAATGGCTAATAAGAGAAATGCCATCAGGGAAACACAAATGAAACCATAATGAGATACCACATCATATCTACCAGGATGGCTATAATTAAAAACAAAAGAAAACAACAACAACAGGCCATAACAAGTATTGGCAAAAATGTGCAGAGACGGAACCCTCATGCATTGCTGGTGGGAAGGCAGAATGGCACAGCCACTTTGAAAGATCGTTTGGTATTCTCTTAAAAAGTTAAATATAAATTTATCACATGACCCAGTAATTCTACTCCTAGGTATCTACCTAAAAAAAGAAAACATATGTCCACACAAAGACATGAACATGAATGCTTATAGCACCATTATTCATAAAAGCCAAAAGCTACAAACCCTCCAAATGTTCATCACCTGGTAAATGGACAGAGAATTCAGTCGACACACCGCAGGATGGAGCACTACCCAGCAAAACAGAGAGGTGATGCACTGATACAGCCATCACCAACAAACCTTAAAACACATGCTCGGGGAAAGAAGACAGATGCAAAGGAATGTACTGTGTGATTCCATTTTTAGGAAATGTCCAGAAAAGGCAAATTTAGAGCGACAAAAGTGCACATCACTGGTGGGCCGGGGCAGGGGCAGAACTGACTACACAAGGACACAGGAGTTTCTGAGGGATGGAAATGTTCTAAAACTGGATCGTGGTGGCAGTTAGCTCTAAAAATTCCCTAAAACTCATACAATTATACCATTAGAAGGGGTGGGTTTTATGAAATATAAATTATACTACAATAAAAGAAGCACACCTTCAGCTCTGTTTCATGATGGTGATCTGAACTTACATGTTTAATCTTCCATCTCCCATTCCCCTTGAAATTATATATATAGATAGATATAGATAGATATAGATATAGATATATAGAGAGAGAGTTTTTTGTTTTTTTTTTTTAAAGAGACAGCTCTGTTTCCCAGTTTGGAGTGCAGTGCTGCAATCATAGCTCAATGCAACCTCAAACTCCTGGGCTGAAGGGATCCTCAGCCTCCCATGCAGTTGGGATTATAGGCACATGCCACCATGCCCAGCTATTTTTTTCTATTTTTTGTAGAAATGAAGTCTCACTACACTGCCCGGGCTAGTCTTGAGGCTGGGCTCAAGCAATCCTCCCACCTTCACCTCCCAAAGCGCTGGGATTATAGATAGGCATGAGTCACCACACTTAGCCAGGATACTATTAATAAGCAAAAAACTTTGAAGAATGTCTAGTGCAGAAGAGACGGCACCAAGAGGAGGGAAACAGCCCCTGGAGGCAAGGAAAGCCTTCCCAGGATGGAGTGGCTGGGACCCTCCAACAGAGACTCCCATGAAAAACCCATACACTTCAAAATAGGAAACCAAAAACTGAGACTAAAAGTAAATCCAGCTCAAGATTCAAAGGCAGTATAAGGCTGACCAACTCAGGCTGTCTGTTCTAAGCCAGAACAAACCAGCTGGTATGGATGGAACCTGTTCAGATCAGTTCAAACAGGATTAAAGTGACTCAATCCAGGCCTAACAGAGAGTCACCACAGAAGACCAAATGGAAGACAGCCAGTTTGATCTTCTTTGAGTGGATCCAGCCTGTCTCAGGCCCAGGCTGAAGTGGGCTTGACTCCTTTCTGGGTGTGCCTGGCACTCGGTAGCTCTTCCCAAGGGGAGCCCAGACATGGAGCTCAAACTGCTCAGCCTGGCCCAAACGAGAGGCCTTGCTCTCCCTGCTTTCCTAACAACTGAATTCTCAAGTCTCACAGACCTTCAACAGTCCTCAGGCCCTCTTCTGTCACTGGCCATCAGCACACACCCTCTGCCCATCTGAAGGGCACCACCACGCTACCCACTTCTCCAGCTTCACTGGGTGGCTCCGCTCCACACACCAACACCAGCACTAAAGTGAGTGCAGGTGCTGTGCAAGGCACCTGGCTAAGCATCACGATTAGCTCATTTAATCATCACAACAGCCCCATGAGGTAAAGACTACTTAGACTTCAGGGAAATGGAAGCACAGTTAGGTAATGTGACTTGCTGTGAGTTAGTGGCAGGACTGGGAGGTGCAAACCCTGGTCAGTCAATGCCAAGGCCTGGGCTCTTCATCATCCATGATGCTGCCTCTTGCAAGAGTCCAGGTGAGCACTGGATGAGCAAACGTATTTAAAATGCTCCATCGGGGCCAGACATAGGGCAAGTAATCAAGATTATCAGTTACTATTGGTGTCAGTGTTATCATACAATTTTCTATTCATTTATACCTATTCTTTTTTCCTAAAACAAACAAAAAATTAACTTTAAGTGTTTGAGAAAGAACTGTATCATGCTTTGTAAAACCATGGGCTTCCACTGCTGGGAAGGGGATCACCAGCAGTGGGTTCCAGGCTCTCCAGGGAGCATAGCTGAGTCCAGGGGTCCAAGTACAGGAGTCCTCTCAACCTGCCCATCCTCCCCCTGTGGCCCACCCCACCTACAGATGAAGTATGGCAGTCGTAGTGTGTTACCCATTATGCTTTCCATGGGAGGTCTGACCTAGAAGGAAAGACAGAGCACTTGTTTCCAGTCTGACTCCAGCATGTCTCGCCCCTGACAAAAATGGCCGAATTTATGGGCAGCGACTCTCAGACAAGTGATACTTCACATGCTAGGAAAGTACAGGATCAAGTACAATGGACTGTCCTTTTCAAGGCTCAGAGAAACCCCCACCCATCCAACTTCAGTCCCTGAGGCCTGGCTGAGCCCCCAGTTCTGTATCAGGGAGCAGACTGCCATTGAGGGGGTCAGCCTGGCCTAGCTCCTGCCTGAGAACAGCTTCCCTACCCAGAGTAGGGCCCTGAAGATAGGGAACTGTGCTTCCTAAGCCAGACTGACTAGACCAGGGTGCCCCCTGGTTCTCCTAGGAACTCAGGACCCTGAGATATTAGTCTCTGCTGGTCAACTAAGCTAAGGTGCCACACCCTCGGGAGTAGACAGTGGCCCCATGCAGGGACAGTCTGGTCAGAGGGATGAAAGCAGGGGGAGGAAGCAGATGCACAGACAGGAACTGAAGAAAGAGCCTGTGTCTGAAAGAAAAGGAGAGCAGCCCGGGGCCCGGCGATAAATGCCTCTCTGTCAGCATCAGGCAGTTAGAGTAGATTTCCACAAGACCTTGACCAAAGCTCGTTCCTAAACATCAAGTTCATGCCAATCCATGGGAAATCTGACCCTGGAAATGCACTGGCTCACTGGAAAGGGGAAGACACACACTATTCATTCACTCACTGTGCCCCTACCTCATGCTAGACACTGTCCTAACCAACAGTTGCTAACGATTTTGTGTCTTAGACCCTTCTGGCAGTCTGATGAAGCCTCTGGACTCCTTCTCATAGAAATGTTTTTAAGTACATAAAATTATACCGAAAAATTATATTGAAATATATTAAATTGTTTTTTAAATAATTTTTTATGTAGTAATATATGTATTTCTTTATGTAAGGGAATATATATCTTTATTATTGTATTCAATAACAAGAACTATTGGGGAGTCTAATAACTACCATAATTTCAAAGTAGTTATGAGCACGGATATTCTGAGTTGCCCACAAATGTTATGTGACATGAAAATATCTGAGCGATGTCTCAGCGATGTCTCAGATTTCTATTGGTGACCAAGTCCCAGGTACTGTTATTACTGTGGTTTACTGTCTATATTAATAAATGAGATAAATGCTAAATTTCAGTTCAAAGTTAATGAATGTCACTTTTTCCATCCAAATTCATAGATACTCTGGTCAAGAACCTCTGTCCCAGGCACTGGACACACAAGGTGGGCAGGCACAGAAGGTCCCTGCTGCCACGGAACTTATATTCTAGGTAGGGAGTCAGAAAATGCACATAACAAAGAAGGTAACTGAAGATACTGATAAATGCCTTAAAGAAATGAAATAGGGTGGAAGATGACATTTGCCAGGATGGTCAATGAAGGACTCTCTACAGATGCGATATGTGAGCTGAAACCTTAGGAAGGAGGCAGCCATACAAACCAGTGGGAATATGAGTATTCTTTGCAGAAGGAACAGCGAGTGCAAAGGCCCTGAGATGCACATGAGCCTAGCAGGTTTATGATGGAGGGAAAAGGCCATGGCTGGAGCTGAGTCACCTGGAAGCAGTGGACAGACAGGCTGGGGCCAGGGCATGAATGGCCTTGTAGGCTATGGTGAGGAGCTGGGGTTTCATTTGGAGTATACTGGAGGGTATGCCAGAGAGGTTCTTCCTTTTGAGACAGAGTTTCACTCTGTCACCCAGGTCCCAGGCAGGAGTGCAATGGTGCAATCTTGGCTCACTGCAACATCCACCTCCCAGGTTCAAGCAATTCTCCTGCCTCAGCCTCCCGAATAGCTGGGATTACAGGCGCTGGGATTATAGGTGCCCACTACCATGCCCGGCTAATTTTTGTATTTTTAGTAGAGATGGGGTTTCACCACATTGGCCAGGCTGGAGTTGATCTCCTGACCTCAAGTGATCCACCTGCTTTGGCCTCCCAAAGTGCTGGGATTACAGGCATGAGCCACCATGCCTGGCTGTGCTAGAGTGTGTTGAGCAGGGGAGTGACATGATCTGATTGGCACTGTTTTGGAAGATCACTTTGGCTACTTTGTGGAGAATTACATTGGAAAGGCCAAAATGGAGGCAGTTAAGTCAGTTAGGAGGTAATAGATGGCAGCAGCTTGGATTCATGGGGAATGGATCCAGGAGATGTTCTGGAGGTTGCACAGACAAGACTTACTGATGGACTGCATGCAGGGGGAAAAGAAGAGAGAGGAACCAAGGATGCCTTCTAAGTTTGAGGCTGTTATGAATGAGTAGATGGGGGCCTAACTGCCACACACTGCTTGGTAGTTCATTCATTTGTTTATGAACTACCACCCACTAGGTGGTTCACTGGAGCACAAAGAAGTGAGTGACCAATACCTCTGGGGGTCAAAGAAGACATCGCTGAGAAGAACCACTGAGCTGGGTCTTAAAGGATGAATGAGAGGCTCCAAGTAAAGTGTGGGCAGTGTGTGGAGGGCGCTGGGCATGTGTGGATGCACAGGGGAACAAAGGACAGGTGGGATACCAGCATGCTGGGGCATGAGTGGCAGGTGTCCTCTCCCACCTTCCCCAGTCCCATGTCCATCACAGATTAAATGGGCTCTGGGGACACAGCAGCAAATAAGATAGGCAGGACTCCCCACGGAGTTTATCCTTTCACAGATGGAACTAACACCACAATATAGCAACAGCATCTTGCCTCCTGTTCACTCCCTCATCCACTCAGCAAACTTTATAAAATTTTCCCAAGCCCTGCTCTGTGCAGGGGAGTCACACAAGCCCTGGGCCTCTAGGAGCTCATACACAGTCTGATCATTGTCATTGAGACAATTTATCAGACACTTACTTCGTGTCAGGTGAGAGGATTTATATACATTAAGACCCACTTTACAGATGAGGCAACTGAGGCTCAGAGAGATAAATTAAACTGTAGGGGCTACATTTTTATACATCTACATCAGCTGTGTCATCTACTACACAGGGAGGTAGCCTGGCATAATGGTGAGAGCACCAGCTTTTTTAGTTTGGGCAAATTAGTTTGCACCGCACCAAAAATGCCATTCTTTCCGTCCTCCTTCTGCCTCTCTCACCTTACACATACACACACGCACACACACACACACACGCATGCACGTGTACATGCACACACATACTCTGGCTAATTCCTCCCTGGAAACCAAAACACTGCAGGAGAAAAAGTGATTCTCATGATGTAACTTCTTAAGAACGTGGCAGTTGTATCAGAACCACAGTACAATCCCACATCTTTTTTTTCTGCTTATGACAGAATCTGGTCTTGTGTGGGGGGACTCCTGAAGAGGGAAAGGAAAATCCCATATGCAACCTTGGTTTCCTTCCAATCTTCGAGAATTCTCCTTCAACGTTTCAGGTTCAGGAAACCAAGAAAATAACACGAGACAGTCCAATGCAGACCACTCCTGAGAAGGCATAATCATCACTTTTTCCTAGCTTAAGGAGGCTGTTTCAAAGAAAATACACACATCCAGGAATGTTCAATTACAAGAAAGTGATTTCTTCCAAATGTTTCAGACAAGTATGAAAATGGATCCCAAACACCATTTCCGAGTCCACTTCCGCAGTGTGGACGTGCAGCTCTCCCACGACTCTGCAGCTGCCTCTTCCTCCTTTCTGTGTCATGCACAGAAGCTAGACAAAGACAAATAGGAAGGTAACAAAGAAGGATTTTGCCACAACTCCTCCAACAACTGTTCGGTCTACTCCATGAACAGTAAGTGTACACGTGTGCACACAGGCACATGCACAAGCACGCACACAGACACGCGCACACAGACACACACACACACACACACACACTCAGCCATAGCCACAGCACATCAGATTTTGTATTGCCAAAAGGTTTCCCACTAGGGCACCCATTACTCTGGGTCTGGACCTCCTGCCAGGAGTTCAAGAAAGGCCCCCTTGTGCAGGGATGGCCATGCTGTTACCTCTACCTCCTCCTGACCCTCTCCAAACTCTCCAAGCCTCCTTTCCTGGCAAGTAGCAGCATCTGGAGGCTTTCAAAGAGAGCCTGGCCATGTAAGCACATGTCAAACTGGAACGGCCATCACTCACTCCAGTGTTTACCGGCTCCCTCCTCAACTCCTTTCAAACTACACCACTCAGCATCCAACCTCTGGCCTCTCTCCCAAGAAAGGAGAAATAGTGAGCTGAGGAGGCACCACTGAGTCCAAAATGCCATGTGGGGCTGGGCCTCCATGGAGGAGAGAAGTCAGCAGTGCTCAGTAAAGAGGGCTGGCTTTAGAGACAGGATCCTCCACAGGTACTAGGAACAAGGGATAGAACTTGGGAGATTGAGCAAGCATGGAAAGAAGGGCCAGGAAGAGCGTCTTCTTGGGGAAGGGAAGCACCTATGTTTACGGAGCTGAAGTGGGGGCCGGCACAAACAGGCAGCCATCCTGTGACAGGCATTCTCAAGCGCCCCCATGTCCCAGGCTCTGTATGCTGAAGCTGAGGAGGCAGAAGGGGACTGAAAACCCATCCTTGGCCTCAGGAAATTTATAGTCCAGCCCAGGGATGCCTAACCTTTTCAAGGATAAGGACTTTCTGAATTTTTATTTTATTTATTTTTTTTCTTTTTGAGATGGATTCTCACTCTGTTGCCCAGGCTGGAGTGCAGTGGTGCAATCTCAGCTCACCGCAACCTCTGCCTCCCAGGTTCAAGCGAGCGATTCTCCTGCCTCAGCCTCCCAAGTAGCTGGAACTACGGGCATGCGCCACCACGCCCAGCTAATTTTTTGTATTTTTAGTAGAGACAGAGTTTCACCATATTGGCCAGGCTGGTCTTAAAACTCCAGGCCTCAAGTGATCTGCCCACCTCAGCCTCCCAAGTGTTGGGATTACAGGCATGAGCCACTGCGCCCGGCCTCAATTTTTAAAAGAAAAGTAATTCATATGCATAGTAGAATTACGTAAACTGGATACAAAGGTATAAAATATAAAAGTAAAGTCTGCTCTCCCCAAAGCCCCTACCTAGTCCCTGTCCCCAAGGTTAACACTGTTCACAGTGTTGGGTAGCATCTTAATGCACACACCCACACAGATACTCTGATATGTGTGGATATACAGGCATATAAATATAGAGGGAAACACACTCTAGAGACCCGCCTTTCAACACTAAAAAAAAATGTAGTTCTCTTTTTGACATCTGTTAAGGAAAAAAACCTTCTGTAACAAAAAGCTATGATAAATTCACCAACACTCTGGTTTAACAATCCCTGCAGTAGCTACATATATTTGAGTAATAGTAGGGGCTATGCACAGCACCTACCCTTCATTCTATAGACAAGGCTCAGAGCACACCTGGATTTGGGGAGGCCTTAAAGTCACCTGTAGCTCAACCCCCACCCCCACCAGGGTAACAAGCCTGCAGTGCAGGCTTGATAGGAGCACAAAACAAGGCAGCTACAGAGCAAGTCAAAGAAGCCAGGCTCCTCCCTGTGGCTTAGGGGACAGAGAACCAGGATCTGAACACTCACCTTTCACTTACTTTGTGCCCTTGGCCAGTTGCTTGACCTGGCCAACATCCACTTTCCTCCTCTGGGGAGAATCATGGTACAGGCTGCGCATCCCTTATTCGAAATGCTTGGGACCAGAAGTGTTTCAGATTTCTGATTTTTTGGATTTTGGAATATGTACATTATCTTACCAGCTGAGCATCCCAAATCCCCAAATCCAAAGTCCAAAATGCTCCAATGAGCATTTCCTTTGAGCATCGTGTCAGCACTCAAAAAGTCTCAGATTTTGGAGCATTTTTATTTCAGATTTTCAGAGTTGGGATGCTCATCTTGTACCTACCCCTGTACCTACCTCACAGGAGGCTGAAAGGATTAATAAGATGATGTATGTAGAAGTGGCTGGTGCAGGGCCTGGCAGGTAGCATGGATTCAAGAAATGACAGCTATTGTTTCTGGTAACACCCCCTCCACCACCACTTCACCTTCCAGGGCAAGAGTGAGCACAGACAATGCTCTCTTAGCCTAAGACCACAAGAAATCAATTTGAAGGTGAGGCAGTGAAACAAATGTGAATGAGGAATATGCATCTCTCTGAAGACCAGGAAAGGTTCTCTGGTTGGCAGGAGAGTTTTCTTTTAGACCCTCTATGAAAGGCTGGCTAGAGCGTCCCCATCTCCCACATGAGCATCTACAATCTACTCCGGAAATCAAAGATTCTCCCCTTCCAAAACAAGGTGCCTGCAGAAGACAGGTGAAGGAGGAAAAAATCCTCCCCTGCAGCCACCAGCTGGCAAGACCTGATTTCTTCTATAGGGAAAGGAGGCAAATTTTAGGAAACTGGGAGGCCAGGGGATATTTGTGGGGGTGGGCTTAAAGGGAACATCAAGAAATGAGGGTGAAAGGGAGAGTGAAGAAATGAGGGTGGTCTACCTCAGACATACCAGATACCCACAAAAGCCCTGGGTGCATCAGAGGTGCCCTGCTATTCTGGAAGCCTGAATAGTGAAGCTTCCCCTTGTGTGTGTTCGGAATCACAGCGCGCAGTAGCCAGGCCAGGAACTCAACCCCCCATTTCCTTTTCCTAACTCTGTAAAGCCCTCAATCTTTTTTTTTTTTTTTTTTTTTTAGACAGATTCTTGCTCCCTCACCCAGGCTGGAGTGCAGTGGTGCAATCTCAGCTCACCGCAACCTCCATCTCCCAGGTTCAAGCAATTCTCCTGCCACAGCCTCCCAAGTAGCTGGGATTACAGGCATGTGCCACCACGCCCAGGTAATTTTTGTATTTTTGGTAGAGACGGGGTTTCGCCACATTGGCCAGGACGGTCTCGAACTCCTGACCTCAGGTGATCTGCCCATCTCGGCCTCCCGAGTGAGGTATGAGCCACCGTGCCTGGCCAAACCCTCAGTCTTAATCAGGATCCAGGGAACATGTACTTTGGGTATCGGCAGGCAACGCTGTCTGGAACTAGAAGGGGTACTGTCTCTGTCCTGGGCCATCATGGACAGAGAAAATTCCTCTCTGTGGAACATGGTCAGGTCTCACCACCTCCAATCCCTCCATCTTGATCCAAGCCACCAAAACCTCCCATCTACCGTGAAAACCTCTTACGCAGTCTCCCTGCTGCACCCCTGTCCCTTTATGGTTTATTCTTAATAGAGTGATTGCAAAAGCTAAGTCATAACTTGCAGAACAATACACTAAAAAAGGTACATTTTCCTATATCTAAAGCATACCCAGCTGGAGAAAAACAGAATGCATCTTCCCCTTCTCCAAACGGAAGCTGAAGAAATACCCTGACTGATAAGAGATGATGTCTGCCCCAGAGAGCGACCTTATCACACAGAGGCAGAAAGCAGGAACTGCAGAAAGAATTCAGTCCATGGTATAAGGTACTGCAGAAACACTTGGGATGAGACCTGAGAACAGGCCTGAGGATATAATGGCAAGAGCACCCTATGTGCGGTGTCAGGGAAGGCCCGACACACAATGGGATCTAATGGTCCTGACTCTCCCAGGGCCAAGTATAGCAGAAAGGGGAAGACGAGATGAGGGCAGCAGATTGAGGTTGGGGTTTTGAGGTGCCTGAGGAAGACTTCTAAGCACATCCTCAGACTCAAAGAGTTAGCAGAGGGCAAAATATTAAAAATGCAAGAGAAGGCCAAGCGCAGTGGCTCACGCCTGTAATCTCAGCACTTTGGGAGGCTGAGGCAGGCAAATCATGAAGTCAGGAGTTTGAGATCTGCCTGGCTAACATGGCGAAACCCCATCTCTACTAAAAATACAAAAACTTAGCTGGGCGTAGTGGTGAGCGCCTGTAATCCCAGCTACTCGGGAGGCTGAGGCAGGAGAATGGCTTGAACCCGGGAGGCGGAGGTTGCAGTGAGCCGAGATTGTGCCACTGCACTCCAGCCTGGGTGACAGAGTGAGACTCTATCTCAAAAAAATAAAAAGCAAGAGAAAGAGAGGACACCTGACAAAGACAGTCTTAAAGAAGTGTCAGACCCTGTTAGCTGCTTCCCTTGCAACTGGAGGAAGGAGTACAGTGGCCCACTCATACCTCACCTGGAGGAGGGCAGCAGTGGGGATCCTCCTGGGCTGCCTGCTGTGGACAGGAAGACTCATGTCCATGGGGAGTGCCAGCCAGGCCAGGCACCTACAACAACACCTGCAGGGCTGGATGAGACTCTTTCACTCTATAGACTTGATAAATAGAATCACCAAAACTAGACTCTAAATTTCATCCACCAAGGCTCAGCTGAGACCTTCTGGACAGACTAAAGAACTATTACAGACCAGAGGAAACTGATGAGACTCAATGGCTGAATGCACTGAGGGACTCTAAACTGGATCCTGAAACAGAAAAGGGACACTGTGGGGAAAACTGGTAACATCTGAAAAAGGTCTGTAGTTCAGTAAACAGTGTGGTACCTATTAATTTCATAATAGTACTGTGGTTATGTAAGCTCTGTACTGTTTTGCAGTTTTGCAGCTTTTCTATAAATCTAAAATAATCTCAAAATAAAAAGTTAAAAAAAATTCAAGGATTCTATATTCTCATATCCTATCCCACCCTCCCTCCCCACCCAATTTCCCTCCCCACAATCTCCCTTAGGAACAGGTCTAAAAACAGGGGTCTCAACATTTCCTGTGAAAAACCATTATTGGAGGACTGCAGCCCTGGGTGTTGACATTCAGGCATTTTATACCTGTTATGTGCAGGCCAAACAGAAACCATCTAAGGTGGACTGTGGAGGTGTGTAGGGAGCAGGGGGTCTTGACCTCCTTTTCCCTCCCTCTTAGATCCTGCCAAAGGCAGAGACATTACTGGTCTGGCTGGTACCAAGCCAGATCAGGATAGGAACACATCCGATAGTGTCACTAAGTGCCAAAAGATCATCACCTATTCAAGGCCTTCTCTTCTCTCCACTGCTGTTGTGAGATGTGTGGGGAACTAGGGCCTCTGCTTGAGCTCAGCCCTCTCTGACTCCTGCATGCATGCCTAAGGGTGCCCACCAGGCCTGCATGTCCCATACACTGCTGCTGGCTGGCGGATGGTAAGGGACCCAGACACAGATCAAGCTCAGGCAAGTGGGAGGCCCCCATAGGTTGCGAGCCCATTACCTGCTCCAACCCAGCTTTGACCAGAGGGCCCTGTGTTGGGGTGCCAGGCTAATAATGAGGGTCTCTGAGTTCTCCTTGGCTGCTGTTCCTTCTGCAATCAGGTACCTCAGAAACCTTGAGGCAAGGGGTAGGTTGGCAGAACAGGATACCCACATTACATTATTGGGCCTTGTTGACAAACAGCATTGAGTCCTGGCCGTATGCCCTGATTTTCATAATAAACAGCCTGGTCCTTCCCTTAAAATAAGAAGGAAGCTGTCTACAGAGACAGGCAGGGTAGGTAAGGTCTGGTTGGAAAAGGGGGAGTGAAAGCAGTCAAGGCAGCAGTAGGAGAAAGACTTCAGGAGTAAAGGGCACACCCCAGGCGGCAGGAAAACGGAAAACCTGTGCCCAGTTTCAAAGGCTCTTCAGGGTCAGCCCACATTCCATGGAGAGCACTGCAGGGTTGATGGTGTGAGTTGGAGGTGCCCGAAGGGCACAGGGACAGATGACACTTTCACATCAACCTCGACTAATAGACTATGAAGATAATGAGACGAGTCCACACATTTGCCTTCCACTCTCCAGGTCCTGTTGAAAGGACCAAATACGTAAAACATAAGGCCGGGTGCGGTGGTTCACTCCTGTAATCCCAGCACTTTGGGAGGCCAAGGAGGGCAGATCACTTGAGGTCAGGAGTTCACAACCAGCCTGGCCAACATGACAAAACCCTGTCTCTACTAAAAATATAAAAATTAGCCGAGCGTGGTGGTGCATACCTGTGATCCCAGCTACTTGGGAGGCTGAGGCAGAAGAATCGCTTGAATCCAGGAGGTGGAGGTTGCAGTGAGCTGAGATTGCACCACTGCGCTCTAGCCTGGGTAACAGAGTGAGTGAGACTCCATCTCAAAAACAAAAAAAGAAAAAAGGGAAAAAAATCTGTTGCAGCATTAAAATACAGAAAAGGATGACATCAGTGAACTACAAATTGTGAAGAATTTCTAGATTTCAAGCTAATGGAAGTGGATTAAAGATAAATCTATGAATGATGTCTATCCAGCCATAAAATCAACAATTTTCTCTGTATGAACAATAACCAGCTAGAAAGCATAATGGCCCAAGAGCCCACTAACAAAAGAGAAAAAGATCCAGAAATAAACTTTAAAAGAAATGTACAAAAATCATTTAAAGAAAATTATAAAACCTTACTAAAGGACAAAAAAAAAAAAAAGACTTAAATCAAAGGAGAGACATTTCACTCCCTTGAATAAGGAGACAGTATTGTAAAGCCATCAATTCCACCCAATCAATCTACAAATAAAATCCAAGTTCACTCCAAATCCTAAGGGAATTCATTCTGGAACTCAACAAATTGATTTAAAATTTCATCTGGAAGAATAATTAAAAACAGCTAAGACGTTTTCAAAAAAGAACTACAGTGAGAAGGGTCTTATCCTGCCAGGAAGCTACAGTCAATGATAAATGACACAGAAACAGAGGAACAGATTTGCAGGACAAGACACAGTCCAAAACACAGGATCCAGTATATGTGAGGAGTAACATATAACCAAGAGGCATTTCAAACGGTGGAGAAGATAGATTCTCCAATAAATGTCGATGAAACTATTTACTATTCACTTGGGAAAAGGAGGAATTTGTTTAAAATCTTACTCAATATCATATATAAGGATAAACTTTTGATGGATTCAAGACTTAAACAACAACAAAAAAAGGAAAATACTAAAGAAAACACAGATCAAAGTTTTAAAATAATTTGGAGGTAAAAAAAAGTCCTCTCTGAGAGTGATACAAAAGCCAGAAAACTACTGGCAGATTTAGCTACATTAAAATTAAAACTTCTATACAGGAAAAGACATCATGAAAAAAATGAAAGGCAGTCAATAAACTGGGAAAAGGGTGTTTGTGATGTCACATGACAGATGATGAATTAACATCCTTAATACAGGATGGCTCAACACTAGGAAGATGGGTGGACCTGAACAGGGGGTTTGTTCTCTCTAAACCTCACCTTTCTCATCAGGTTAAAAAGAGAAACTAACAGCAGCATCTTTCTTACAGGTTTGGTGTGAGGATTAATATGGGCTATTTTTTGTAAAGCACTAAGCCCAGAGTTTGAACAAAGCAAAGAAATAATCAGCTAGACAACCAGAGTATGTTCCAGGAAAGCTACTGACTGTAACACTGGCTACAACAAAGCCAGGAAAACACTTGAAAACCACATAAATGTGCTCCAGTTCAGGCAGTTAGAACACATCCATTCAATGGGATACTAGGCGGTAGATAAAAAGGTGAGGGTCATCAATACTTCCTGACAGAGAGCAATGTCCATAAACTCAGGGCACACTCACTCTCATGCTTTCACTCAATAAATATTTCCTGAAAAGCTAGTATATATCAGGCACTGTCCTAGGTGCTAGGGATAGAGCAGTGAAAAAAAAAAACCCAAAACCCCCAGTATACTCTAGTAGCGGAAATAGACACTAAGTAAATCACTCAGTAAAAGATAAGGCTTGCCAGCTGGTGGTAAGTGATAAAGAAAAAAGTAAAGCAGAGAAAAGTAGGCAGGGTGGGAGACAGGTCATAAATTTCTCTTTTTTTACACTTATTTTTAATTTTTGCAGGTATATAGCAGATGCATATATTTATGGGGTATATGGGACATTTTGATATAGGTATACAATGTGTAATAATCACATCAGGGTAAATGGGGTATCTGTCACCTCAAGCACTTATCCTTTGTGTTACAAACAATCCAATTATACTCCTTTTGTTATTTTTAAACGTACAATTCAATTATTATTGACTACAATCACCCTGTTGTGCTACCAAATACTAAATCTTATCCAATCTTCTTCCTATTCTTTGTATCCATTAATTATCCCTCCTTCCCCAAAAAACTCCCCCGCCCCGACTAGACAAGGTCATAATTTTAAAGGGGCGGGGGGGTACATGAGAGGTCCTCACTGAGAAAATGACACTTGAACATGTTTTAAAATCTTTATAACACATGTGAACACACATATAGAAGTACAGAATGATATTCACTAAACTGTTAATATCACTGCCTCTTAAAGGCATTATTGTATGGCACTTTTACTTTCTATTTTTGTACACTTCAATATTTTCTGGTTTCTTTTGAAATAGGTATGGAAAACATTTATGAGCGGCACAGCGTTTCGGGGAAAAAACTGAAAATGAACTTCCACAGACAAGGATGGCTCAGAGCTGGGTATTTAAAGACAGCGGTTCCCAGGTTCAGGTCTGGTGCCTGGTGCTGCAGCACCACCTGGTGGCCAATCACCTAACTACTCAATTTCATACAACCATGCCGAGGAAGCAAGAGACAAGATGCACTTTTGTACACAACAGCATAAGAATATACCTGCCCGACGGATCACGAGGTCAGGAGATTGAGACCATCCTGGCTAACACGACGAAACCCCATCTCTACTAAAAATACAAAAAAATTAGCCGGGCGTGGTGGCGGGCGGCCTGTAGTCCCAGCTACCCGGGAGGCTGAGGCAGGAGAATGGCGTGATATATATATATGTATGTATGTATGTATGTATATATATACACATGTGGATATATATACACATACGTGTATATATACACACATACGTATATATATACATACATATATATACACACATATATACATACATATATATATACACATATATATATACATACATACATACACACACCTGCCCAATGGACAGGGACTGAAGAAAAGTACACAAACATAAACACTACTCAGTATGTTGGGGTGGCAGGTGGCAGGATCATAGCAGAATTTACGTGGCTTGGATTTTCAATCATAGGTTTATAATGATGCTTCATTTCTTTATTTCTAACTGTGCAATGGAACAGTCCAACATGACATCTGAATGTACTCACTCACTCAACAGAAGTGGAGTGAGAGGCGGGCTGGGCAGCACAGATTCATAACCTAGGCTATTTGCACATGGTAAAGAAGTGTGACAGGACCTCAGGGCACAGGTTGCTTGAAAAAGGAGGGGTCAGCCTCAATGGGAGTGCCTGGGAGATAAGATCCCAGAACACTGGCTTGGATGAGTAGCCACACTCCTGCACTCAAATGATTAATCATTAATAGCTTGTACACAGACGACTGAACTAGTACCTCCTCACCGAAGCCCAGGGGTGAATGAAACGTATCCCTTAGGTGAGCAGGAAGTGACTTTGATCACACTGAGGACACTCTACCTAGAATACTGTTTCCTTCCCCCCCACCCAACAGGCCTCCAGCCTGGGTCCATGGCCTTCCTCTGCAGGCTCTCTGCTTGGCCCTCTGCAATGCTTGTCACTCTGACTTGCCAATGCAGCTGCTCCCTGCTCAACCATAAGAGCTCTGTAAAGCGAGGGTCATGTCTATCCCATTCACCCTCTATGTCTGTCTCACTCACTCCCAGAGAAGGACAGGACTTGGAAGTCCAACTGTCCTGGGTTTGAATCCTGTTCTGCCATCTACCACCTATGTGGCAAGTGCCTCTTGGGTTCTATTTCCCCTTCTGTAGAGTGGGGATACAGGATTGTACCCATCTCATGTGGCTGTGGTAAGGATTAACTAATAGCAACAGCTGGCGCTCAGGAGTACTGGGGGTGCCAAGCACTTGTCTAAGTGCTCTATATGTGTTAAGTTCCTTAACTGAAGCCATCTCTGTGCAATAAGTGTTGATCACAGTGCCTGGCATGGGATACATGTTCAAATACTGTTATTTCAGCCCCAGTTTCCAGCACAGTGCCCAGCATAGTCTATTGTGTTCTCAATAAAAATGAATGAATACTTCCCCTGCCTACTATGGAAAGGAGAAAGGTCAGAGTGAGCCTGTGATGCTCAAGCCACCCCATGAGCACCCAAGCTGCCTGGTTCTGCTGTCCCAAAAGGCTCAAGGATAGTAGAAAGGGACTGGAAGCAGAGAAGGTGCCCTGACAGACACAAGCGACCCTGCAGGACTAGGGGGCAACGAGAATCACAGAGCCCATCGGGGGAGCATGTTCTGTGCTGAAGTGCAGACCCTCTGCCCCCCCTCCCACTTCCAGCCCTTAGAAGTGGCTCCACTGTAGGTACAGCCCAGCCAAGGAAGGAGAGATTTGTGGATACCACATCAAGTCCCAGAAGATCATTCGGGCACATCCCTGGCCATACCCAGCCTGCTTCTTTCACCACCAGCAAAAACGGGGGCTAGTTTGTCTCCCTAAAACCCTCCTTCCTCCTCTACTCCTGGCTCTTTCCTACTCTTCCATTCTCATTTAAATGTCACTTCCTGTGGGAAATCTGCTGTGATGTCCTAGGTAGGTCCTTCTCCTACAGCTTTTAGAGCATCTAGACTTCTCCATAACACTCAAAACATTTGTCGTGAAGTGTGTGTTCATCTTCCTCACTGGATTGTCACAGCTGTGGCCACCCACAGCTTCCATGACTCACAAACCCTTTTCTGAGCAAGCCTACTTTGAAAACATATCCTTATTGCTATAGCCAAACCCAGTAGGGGTCTACAAATAAGAAGCCATCAACCCATCCTTCCTTGTACGCCCTCCCCCTTCCACCCACCTCACTTTGAGCCGCCAAGAGCACATTCCTCCATGCCTTTCTGCCTAGCAACATGTAACCATGCTGGGCTCATGCCAGAGACCAGCGTCATGGCCTCCATGCCTGCTGGGTCCAGACAGATCACGTCAATGGTGAAGCTGGAGGTTTAACAGAATAGGGACAGACAGGGCCTATGGCTACTACACCACCTAAAACTTTACATTTTCAAAAGGTGTAGAGTATTCAACTGGCCAAAGAAAGCATCAGAGAGGGAGATTAGACAGAGCTCCTCAGGTAGGGTAGCAGATTTTTTAAACCTAACGATATATCCTGGCCTTCTCTCATGCCAATTTATAGAGAGCTGGCTCCTTTCCAACACTGGTGATGGCTGCTCCCCTTCTTTTCACCTTTTTGCCACTATAAACAATGATGCAGAAAATGGCATTGTATGTACCACTTTTTGCATCGGTGCTTTATTTCTGCAGAAGACACTCACAGAAGTACGCTGCTGGATTGCGAGACACAGATATTTTAACACTAGATATTTTCAGATCATGTTCCCCAAAAGTTGAACAATTCAGACTCCCACCAGCAATGTAAAGGAGCACCCACCTTCCCCATTCACTTGCTGACACTGGTTTTATCCATCTTTGTGACCTTTCTGCCATTTAACCTGTTTTTGTAACTTGCATCCTGGTAGGGATTATCTTTTGAGGCCAAGTTCCTTTCTTTCTCCTTGCCTTCTTTAGCTCCCATCTTTAGCCAAGCACCCCTACGTTCCCTTACAGCTCAGTGTGCCTAAGCTCTATTCAAGGAGATGCACATGTTAAAGCTACGTAAAACTTCTGAGAAGTGTCTCAGAAGGGAAGGGGCACATCCTTCTTCCTCCTTTTCTCCTCTGAATCCTGGAATGCGGATGTGATGACTGGAGCTCAAGCAACCACACTGGGTCAGGAGGCAATCTGCTATGGATGGAAGAGTTGCAAGATATAAGGAACATGGGTCCATGATGTCTTTGATCCCACTATACCAACCCTAGACTGCCCATCTTTTTACTTTTTTATGTGAGGGTGTAAACCCATTGTCATTCAGGTATTATTATAGGCAACCAAATCTAGTCCTAATATAAGTTCTGATCTCTAATAGTCAAAATTGAACCCTTATCTCTCCTTCTGTAACACAATGAATAGCTATGTGTCCATGTTCTGTGTGCCCTATGTTTAAGTGCACTTGTTTCCCCACTCTCTCATCCTTCCTCCCAAAGCCTTAGGTACTGGAGAAATGGTTTAGGATTTTCAGTCTCAACCTATTATGATGTTTTCCCTTACAACAGATCTCCTTTATTTTTAGAACTCTTTATAATTTAGTAATAGAAATTCCAACTCACAGCAGTTTAATCCATTGAGATTAAACTACATGCACTAAAAGATGTGCTGTTCCAGCTGTGGCTCATGCCTGTAATTCCAGCACTTTGACAGGCCAAGGTGGGCGGATCACCTGAGGTCAGGAGTTCGAGAGCAGCCTGGCCAACATGGTGAAACCCCATCTCTACTAAAAATACAAAAATTAGCTAGGTCTGGTGGTGCATACCTGTAATCCCAGCTACTCAGGAGGCTAAGGCAGAAGAATCACCTGAACTATTTGGCAGATGGAGGTTTCGGTGAGCTGGTATCATGCCACTGCACTCCAGCCTGGACAACAGAGCAAGACTATGTCTCAAAAAAAAAAGGTGCCATTCCTGTTTCCTGCACTCCTTCCTTACCTGTCTCCACATCTCTGCTCCGCTTCCATTGTCCTTAGGTTATAGAACTTCACTGGATATTTTCCTCAGGTACATTTAATAAATGTTTTGTGTCCTCACATGTTTGAAAATGGCTTTCTTTTGCAATGGCACCTCACTGACATCTTGGCTGGGTATATAGAGGACTTGGGGCCCTCTCCCTTTAATAGTCTGGAGGTACCAGCCCGCTGTCTTTCAGCCTCCAGAGTTGCACAGGGGAAGCCCAAAGAGAGCCTAATTCTCTTTCCTTTGGAAAAAGATAATAATAAATAAATCTGTTCTTGCTGCCTCTAAGTACCTCACATTTTCATTATTCCCACTTCTTGTCATTATTACTCTGGATCATGAAATATTTTTCCTTTGACCTTCCAAACTACTAATTTCAGTTCTTCATTGACTTTTAGTTCCAGAAAGCCTCTCATATACTTTAATCTCCTCTCTTTGGGAGTTCTCTCCTTATAAAGTTCTTATGCAGTCACTCCACTCATCCTGCCTCAAAAGTGCCACAGCTGCAAGTATGAAGCTTGGCTTCCTTCTCTCCCTTCCATGGCCAAGAGTCCTTAAATGCAATGTCACTTGTCTTTGCCTGTCAGTGAGTGCAGGTTCTCTATCCCCTGTTCACAACAGACTGCTTGACCTCCTGCTGCCTTAGCATGCCTGAGGCTCGGGATGACTGGTCAGCTGTCATCCAGGTGGGCCCAGGTGAAATGGGTTAGCAGACTGCGGTCTTCCTAAGAGAAATGGAAACAGATTCTCTGCCCTTTGGTCCCTGCGGTGACAAAGCGGGGAGGCAGTCCTCCCCTAGCTAAATGGACTTGGGTCAATTCAGCCCAGATTCCCTGGGACTGGCAGGATCCCACCAGCCCCTCCAAGAGCACAGGCAGCAAGTGGGCAGCTGCTGTGCTTCTAATGGAATCCAACTCTAATCAGACAGTGGAGAGAGCTCCACTTCTAGAGCCAGAGACGGACCTTGAGTCCAGTCCAACTCTGCCACTTCCTTGCTGTGTGACTTCAAAGAAATTACTCATCTCTGAATCTCATCTCTGAGATTACTCCTTTGTTGGTTTAAAGCAGAGAGCATATGAGAAAATCAAGACTGGTTGTTTCTAGCATCCTCCTTAGGAGAACCAATCCACTGATATATAAAGTTTTGGAAACGTGCTTCTTCTAAGTACTATACGAGTTACTTATAGTGTTGTTAATCATGCAATATGAAAGAAGACTGGGCCCCTGTGCAGAAATGCATCAGAAACTTTACCTTCTGCCTCTTTTGTGAAAACAGGTTGACAGAAGAGTGAGGCTACCAGAAGAATCTGAGAAATATTGTTAATATTTCAGCTTTCAACATTTGTTGTGGCTGTTCCTACCTAAACTGAAGCACCTAGGATTCTTCCAGGCGAACACTCTCTGTTTCTTCCCTTATTCTCTCGTTAGCTCAAGACCTGAGTGCCACGGCAACAAAGGAGACGGATGCTGGGAGCCATAACAGATTCCATGCTGGTTTCAGCCTTGTAACATTTATTGAGCATCTCCTGTGTGTAAGGCATTGAGCAAGACACAGACTTTGCCTTAATAGAGATTAAAGTCTAGTTAAGGAGATAAGGTAGGAGGTACAGAGTAGATCAAAGCAGCACGATGCAATGCAGAATGTGGCCAGGGCCACAGTGTCATGAGGGTTTAAGGAAAGAAGAGCTCCTGCGAGCTGGGGAGAGCAGAAAAGCATTCTTAGAAGAGGTACCAAATGAGGTGGGCAGAATCTCAGGGGGCAAGAATGGTCTGCAGTGGTGGGGAGGGGAGGTCAACCAGTTCGTAGTTCCTTAAAGACAAGGCTCATGTCTTATTTGTCTTCACATTCCTTCACCCCATTCTCCCATGGCCAAACATAACTCACACAATGAGCTGGCCCTTTCTGATTAAGGGTCTGAAGCAACGACAGCTCTAAGTGAGGAAGGGAGGTGAACTGGAAAGAGAGAGGAGGGGGGCTTCTGGGTAGGTACAGGGACCTGACTGAGGTTGACGGGAGGTTGCCCAAGTAAGCCCAGCTGTTGGGGGAACAGACACCAATGGGAACACAAGGGTGACAGCAGGACAGGGTAGCAAAGAGGTGTGCACAAGGAGGAGGCAGAGAGAGAAAGACAGTTAAAAAACCGTTGACAGGAGAACCAACAGAGAAAACCCCAGAGCTTCATGTGGTGAAGAAGCCCCTAACACATCCCCTGTTGTGTGGCTCGCGGAGGCTGCCTGATACCCTGAAAACCACTCTGCAGCGCCTTAGTCCCGTCGGGCTCCGCTTGGCAGGAGGTCTCTCTGACTACAGCACCACCCAGCTCCCCTGTACCCAGTATACACCTGTGGGTGCCCACACGGCACGACCACCTACTCAAAATGGCACATTTCACTATGGTCAGGGCACTGGCTTACCAGGAATACATGCTGGGCTTCATAATCCCCTAATCAATAGGACATACCTTCCCAGCACGTCTCTTTCCAAACAGTAGCCACTATAAAAGTAGGGAAAATAATTCAATTTACATTGATGTTCCATATGGTTAAGACTTGTCTTTCAAAGCTCAGTTATTTGGACCAGTTACAGTGCTACAAGGTCTGACTTCAATCTATTCTTTGAAATGTTAAAATACTTTTCCCATGCATCCACATTTGATATCATCATTAGCCAATCAGGTGGCAAATCCTGTCCTAAAATCATGGAATTCATCCTATGTGGTCACTATTTTCCTTTCCCATCATGCTTTGGGTACACGCTGTGGTAAATAAGCATGTAAGGTGTGCATGGGGAATGAACCCCAGAGAAAAACTGACTCTGTGGGAAAATGCATTCTGACAGGCCAAAAACCGAGCCAAGGCCTCGGGCACCACCCAGCAAGAAGGGACCTCAGGAATGCCCGGACACAAACGCTCCTGCCCCAGGAGCATGTTGCTGTGTGAAAAAGAGTATAAAGGCAAGGGAGGGTGGGCGTGGCACGCCCCCCCATGCAGGCACACGCAAGCATTGTGCACAAGGTGCTACGAGCTCAGTGGCCGCTGGCTCATCTTGTCTCCCATGGCAGCTGTTCCAACGCACCCCCTCACCATACCCCACACCTTACTCCACACCTGTGCACAGCCAGGGCAGGTTGTGAGGGGGGCAGCCTCACAACCTCCTTCACTGAGGGAAGGTGACTTCTGCTCCCTCAGGACCCTCCTGAGGTCTTCCCCTCCCACCTCTGAGGAAGGCATCTATTGAGAGCCAGGGCTGGTGGCAGGCCCTGGACTTGGGGTCCACTTCCAGCTGCCAGTCAGGCAGTCAGCCCGTTTTCTTGCAACCTCAGTCTCTGCCACTCCCTTGGTTCTTCTCTCTGCCTAAGAACATCTTCAGAACAGCTTTGACCCTTGAACCCCAAGCTACTTCCCCATCAGACACTCACCTGCTCAGTAACCCCTGCCCGAAGGCTGGGGTCACACTGGCCCCTCTGGGGTCCCAGAACCTCCTGCTGCTAATTGTTGAGACTAGTGGCCTAAGGCTCTCCCACCTCATGGCAGCTTTACCTACTCACCAGCCCCTCTTTCTGGAGTCATCCCTCCAGCCCTGATGATGCCCCGTCCCTCTTTCTCCTCCCATTTCCTTAGCCTCGCTGGTCTCCGGCCTCCTGTGCTGGCTCCTTTCTTCTGTTTGGATGCCACACCAGCGCCGCCTCCCTTTCGTCCTCTCACCAAGCTTCCTTTTCATTATTCTCAGTCCTCCGGCTGGGTTCCAGGCCCCTGCCCCCTCTCCAGCTTCACCACCACCCTCCCCTGCCCCACATTTCATGATCCTACAAGAAGGAAAGCAACCCTAACACAGGCCGCCAACTGAATAGCGTGAGGCTCACCCACTCAGCCAGCTGTGTCCACAGCCTGGCCGCGGCTCAGACTGCCCCCTCTTGTGGCGGCAAGCCTTGGCTCACCAAACTTTATGATCCTTCATGAACAATAGTTAAAAAATATTAAGCAAGGCACCTCTAACATGTATATATGTATTTGTAAATTAATTATATGTTCTAACGTTTCAACATTTTTGTTTTATAAAAATGTTTTTACAACATTTTTGTTTTATAAAAATGTTTTATAACATTTTGTTTTACAATTTACATTATATAATGTACTTTATATAAATGGACTTGTATGGTCCATAACCTTTTCTATCTGTATGAACATTATGTTTGTGGCATTCATCGGATTGTCTTCATGGGCTCATACATTAACTCTGACTACAGTATTCTATCATCGGAGTGTACCACGTGTATTATCCCTTCTACTACCAATGGACACTGGGATTGTTTCCAGTTTGAGCTATTACAGATGGTGCTGCTAGAAGCGTGACTGAGCATGCCTTCTGGTACACATCCATATGTATTTCTTTGTGTCTGTCTCAAAGTTGGGTTGACACCAAGGAGTGGAACTGCTGGGTCATAAGGTATGTATTCAGCTTTGATGGATGATGCCAATTTTCCAAAGTGGCTAGACCGATTTATACTCCCACCAGCAGTATGAAAGCTGATCGCTCCACAACCTCACCAACATAATATTGTCTTTTTCCCCCTTCATTTTAGCCCTTCTAGTAAGAAAGATACTACCAAGTACCACAATCCCTTTTCAAGATGAGGACAGGGAGACTAAGTGCCTCTCTCAAGCTCACAAACCCAATTTGAGTTGGAAGAGGCACCCAGATCTTCAAATATGCTATGGTTTCCAAATATGCTAAGGTTTCCACCATGGCAAAGTATTGTTTCCAACGTAACAGCCTAACAACAGAGGAATTCTGAAGCACTAGTAAAAAAACATGTTTGCGGACTATGCTAATCCCAACACATTGCTCCTCTATCAACTCACCTTTGAGGCAGACACACAGAAAACTGTCTGGACACATACCCCAGGTATTGACAATGAGATGATGGCTGTTTCTTTCTTTTTTGTCTGTCTTTCTTATTTTTTTACAGTTAAAATTTAATAAGAAAAAGTTATTTTTTTAATTCAGATATAATTTATACAACATAAAACTCACCTTTTAAACCATACAATTCAGTGATTTTTAGCATATTCACTAAGTTGCACAACCATTGCCACTATCTAATTCCAGAACATTTTTATCACCCTACAAAGAAATCCTGTAGCCAACCCATCAGCAGTTACTCCCCACTCCCCCTGCCATGAGGCCCAGCAACTATGAATCTACTTTCTGTCTCTTTGGGTTTGCCTCTTCTACACGTTTCATACAGACGGAATCATACGGTATGTGGACTTTTGTGTCTCGCTTCTTTCACTCAGAATGTTTTCAAGGTTTATCCGCCTAGTTTATTCTTTTTTATGACTGAATAATACTCCTTTATATGTATATGCCACATTTGGTTTATCTGTTCATTAACTGGTAGATATTTGGGTTGTTTCCATTTTTGGCAAATTACTAATAATGTTGCTATGAGGCTGCCCACTAGTAGTCATCCTCCCTTTCTTCTTTTAGGTAGACACATGGCTTCCCTGAGTGTGGATTAATTTCCTGGCTTCCCTTACTGATAGTTGTGGCCGTAAGACCAAGATTAAATGACTGAGATGTAAGAGGTATGATGCCGAATTTCTGGATAGTAGCCCTCAAAGGCTGGAATGCATATGGAAAGGCTAGAGCTCTCGCAGCCATTTTAGGCCATGAAGTGACTTTGGACTTGGAAGGAACCTGGGTCTCTGACTATGCAGGCTCCATACCTACTCTGGCCTAATTACCTTCTGACTTCTTGCACATAAGAAACTTCTAACTTGTTTATGTCTTTGTTATTTTGCATTTTCTCTCACTCATAGCACAACCTAAAGTGGCCCTCTCACAAGGAGAGTGATAAGAGTTAAGTGAGAAAATATAACACAGATAGCCATTTTTATATTCCCTCAACAAAGAGTTTAGCACTGCTTTCATATAGTAGGCAACTCAAACATTTGTAGAAATGAGTAAGAATCTGGAAAACTAAAGGCAATTTCACTCATTTAAAAAACTATCTTGGCCAGGAGCAGTGGCTCACGCCTGTAATCCCAGCACTTTGGGAGGCTGAGGCAGGCAGATCACTTGAGGCCAGGAGTTCAAGACCAGCTTGGCTAACCCCATCTCTACTAAAAATGAAACCCCATCTCTACTAAAAATATTTTTTTAATTAGCTGGGTGTGGTGGCACAGGCCTGTAATCCTAGCTACACGGGAGGCTGAAGCATGAGAATCGTTTGAACCTGGGATGTGGAGGTTGCAGTGAGCCAAGATTGCACCACTATACTTCAGGCTGGGCAATAGAGCAAGACCCTGTTTCAAAAAAATTAAAAATAAATAAATATCTTATTTTTTTACCAACTTATTTTTCCAGGTAAACATCATTATTTTTTCAAGCTTTTTAAAATCTCTCATAGGAATTGCATTAAATCTTTGCCAACATTTGGAGATAAAATATTGTCTTTATTACTATATTTAAACTTCTTTAGAAAGAGCCAGGAACTGATTAATTGATTTCATCTTACTCATTCAATACATATTTAATATGAGGCTCTTCTGTAACAAGCCTAATTATAACAACGGGGCTTTGGAGTTAAAAAAAAAAAAAAAACTAAAATAAAATAAATAAACAAACATTAGGTAAAGAATCCTGGTAGCCAGGCTCAATGGCTCATGCCTGTAATCCCAGATTCTCAGAAGACTGAGGCAGAGGAGCACTTGAGGTCAAGAGTTCAAGACTAACCTGGGCAACACTGCAAGAGCCCATCTCTAAACAGAAAATTTTTTAAGCCAGGAGTGGTGGTGCACACCTGTAGTCTTAGGAGGCTGAGGTGGAAGGATCACTTGAACCAAGGAGTTCAAGACTTCAGTGAGCTATGATTGCACTACTGTACTCCAGCCTGGGCAACAGGGCAAGACTCCATCTCTGAAAAAGTAAAAATAAATCCCTAATGCCACTTCCCCTCAATGTCTATCCACTAAAATACTCAGGGAAGTAGAAGTGGCAATAAAAATTTATCAGTCAGGCACGGTGGCTCACACCTGTAATCCCAGCACTTTGGGAGGCCAAGGCAGGCAGATTACCTGTGGTAGGGAGTTCGAGACCAGCCTGACCAACATGGAGAAACCCCGTCTCTACTTAAAAAAAAAAAAAAAAAAAATACAAAATTAGCCGGGCATGGTGGCGCATGCCTGTAATCCCAGCTACTCGGGAGGCTGAGGCAGGAGAATCGTTTGAACCCAGGAGGCAGAGGTTGCGGTGAGCTAAGATCACGCCGTTGCACTCCAGCCTGGGCAACAAGAGCAAAACTCTGTCTCAAAAAATAAAAAAATAAAGAAAATTTCTATCATCACTAAAGACTAAGGTTATTTTGTCCTCATCACCTCCAGGTGTTGATTCAGAATCTCTTGCCTCTCTTCTTCACAGCCAATAAGACTACTTTGATCATACTTAACAGTTCCTACCTTGTACCTTTTCATTTTCTATCATGTCATGTTTTTATGATTCTCCACTGCTATCCTTATCCTCTCAGTGTTCCAGTAATTTTGCCAGTGGATCTGGTTTTCCCTCTCATATGCTGCTAATCTCATACTGACCTTGTTACTGTTGATGTTGTTCATTTCAAACATTTATTATACAGGTAGGATTTGGTCCAGTGGAGATATCTACAGAGGTACTCACATGATGGTCATCATCATTATCATCACCATTTACCTGTGACAGATACTTTGCTAAGCACCTTATCCATAGAAATATACCACCAAACCCATGCAATAATTCTCTAATGAATTATTAGAGAGAGAGTGAGAAAACTGAGGCCCAAAGAGGTTAGGTAACATATCCAAGAACTCACAGCCAGTAAGAGTATCCCTGTCCGGGCGCGGTGGCTCACACCTGTAATCTCAGAACTTTGGGAAGCCAAGGCAGGCAGATCACCTGAGGTCAGGAGTTTGTGACCAGCCTGGCGAACACAGTGAAACGCTGTCTCTACTAAAAATACAAAAATCAGGCAAGTGTGGTGGTGGCCACCTGTAATCCCAGCTACTTGGAAGGCTGAGGCAGGAGAATCACTTGGAGCTGGGAGGTGGAGGTGGAGGTTGCAGTGAGCCGAGATTGTGCCACCGCACTCCAGCCTGAGCAACAAGAATGAGACTCCGTCTCCAAAAAAAAAAAAAAAAGTATCCTCACTGGTAGTATTTGTGCAAAGGCAGGATTTGAACACAGCTCAGTCTGCCTCTTATTCTGAAACATTTCTTTATGTTCTATAGGAGCTGAATAGCATTTTATGTTCTGTACTGGTACACATATCTCATCATCATGCCTCTACTTTCTATCTATCTGTTCTATTCTCTTTGCCCAGCATTTGGGTTTCTCAGCTCAACCAACATTAATTCCTTTTCTTCTTCCTTCCCTAAGAAGCAAAAGGCATCACACCAGGGTGGTCAGTCCTGGTATTAAGGACTCCCCCTCAAGTTAACCCTGATCCTTCTCACTACTCCTCAGCTGTGGCTTTCAGCACCAGGATCAGTGGCAACTAGGTCTGTGCCTTTATCCTACACTCCAAGGTCTTAGGGTTGAGGATAATACTAACAACACACACAACGGATCACAGATCAGTTTCCCACTGGATCTCTCAGATTAAAGGCTCTTCACCTGGTTCTGTAAGCTGAGCTCAGCCAGGCACTTAGGCTTACCAGGGAGACAGACTTCCACTTTTACCAATTTAGCATACCACCTCCCATACCGCCACCAGCAGTCTGAGTAGATCCCAAGTACTCTAACTCTCAGACCCCAACCATAAGTTCCAGAAATTGTATAACAGGCTTTTCCCTGCTACCCAAGCACAGGATATAAAGTGGACCAGGGATGCATCCCAACCCCAAGTCAAAGATACCTACCCACGCATCACGTTAGTCTAATCTGAATGTTTTAATCATCTTCTCAGACTCCAGCCGTTCCAATCAGCTGCCTTTCCTAGGACCCAGACACACATCCCTGAGGTTGCAGATCCATCCTGAACCTCACAATGTTAGATGGGGGAGGACGCAACTTTCTGGCTTCAGGGGACAG
This sequence comes from Nomascus leucogenys, assembly GCF_006542625.1. NCBI lineage: Eukaryota > Metazoa > Chordata > Mammalia > Primates > Hylobatidae > Nomascus > Nomascus leucogenys. Next base: position 103,064,339 of record NC_044388.1, on the reverse strand, counting down.
AGATTTTAGTCCCAAGGACCAGCAATAGAAGGCATGAGGGAATTGCTTGAGAAGGTTGCTGGGAGGCGCTGAAGGGGGTAGAAACTGTCTGCAGCAAATAGCCTCTTTCAGTCCTCTGCACACGACAACAAAGGTAACTGAAGCATAACCTCTCATGGGAGACTGGCTCTGACACTAGTGTAAACAAATGTTAACGGGAGGCACGGAAGGCTCAGCTCTAGGCGGCAGGGCAATAATTCCCTAATGAATTACTAGAGAGAAAAATGAGAAAACTGAAGCCCTGCAGGGAAAGAAGTGGAGGTTGGTGCCCCCACCACCTGTTTCCACACCATCGTTCTTCCTGTCTTTCTTCCTAGCTGCCCATTCCTCCTCTTGCTTCTTCCCCGACTTCCACTTCCACCTCTCATGCTGACGCTCCCCCAGCAATTCAGCCAGGACTCTCACCCACTACCACACAGCCTTCCTGAGTGATCCCATCCTCTCCTACAATACAACTTCAGGGGCCAGCTATGCAAGAATGACCCCAAGTATCTCCTAGGGCATCAGAACCATCTGTGAAAGCCCTTAAACATAAGACAACCAGCCTCCCTCCCCTCAAACACTACAGAGAACTCATGCTCTAGAGTGTGAGAACCACTGTTCCAGCCTAGATCTCTCTCTCAGCTGCAGATTAGCAGGCCAGTCGCCAAGTGATCAGGTCCACCAAGCAACCCCACAGCCATTCCAAACTCAAAATGGCCCAAACCAAATTCACAAACTTCCTCCTACCAACCCAGTATTCCTTTCACATTTCATAGCTCAGTGACTGGTCCTACCATCTCATGGCACCGAGTGAGAAACTCTGACATCACCCTTCCTCCCATCTACCAAGTAGGAGAGGCCTCTACATCAGTTTCTTTTGAACCTGCCTTCTCCTCCCCATCCACCTAGCCAGGACCCCATCATCCCACTCCTGAATTCCTATAATAACCCTCACTCAGCTCCCAATCTCTAGTCCCCTTTCACGCCATCATCCTCCACACTGCCACCAGGACTATAAGTGACAATCCTTCTCTCCTCTTACAGCTTGAATGATTCTCCACTGACCACAAGATAACACCTACACTCCTAGGCACTGCCTGCAAGTCCCTCTGCGAACTGACCCCAAACCACCTCTCCAACCAGCTCCTCCTCCCTCCATCCTCCACCATAAATCTCGCACTCCAGCAACACCACACTGTCCACCATCCCTGAAGCACATCATACTCCCTCCTGCTTCTGTACTTTTGTACAATCTGTTTCCTCTGCCTGTATCCTGCTTCACCTGGAAAACTGAAAATCTTTAAGAGCCTGTGAGTCTTATTTGGTCCCATGAGCTTCCATTTCCACTACTCTACTTCCCACGACACTGTATTATCATTATGTATTTACTTCTGTCAAGTCTTGGTGCTCCTGAGGGCAGGGTCTGCAGTGTCAAGCCCTATTACATGCTTAGCAAATGTTTACTTAATGACTGAAAACCACTAATGAGGTCCAAGTATTTGCTTCCACACCTTCAAGAAGCAAAGGAAGCAACCAATCTCTAAAGCAATAAAAATAAGGCCAACTGCTATATTGGAAACCACAGGTAATGTTTCAGTAATAGATGCTTTTGGTGACAGCTGGGGAGTTATGAAAAATGAGTCAGCAACTACATAATTTGTCCATTATTTTTGGCATAGTCCAAGGAAACAAGGCCATGACCAGAACATGAACACTGGTCTCTCCCTTGCTGTCAGTGCTTTAGCCATGCTGGCTCCCCAGTACATCTGGAGTCCTCCATGCTCCTTCCCCAGCTAGGATGATGGCAGATGCAACTGCCACCTCTCCACCTGGCTAGCTTCAATTCATCTTTCAGGTGTCAGCTTAAAGGCCCCTTCCTCTGGTACCAGCTGTCTGACTCCCCTAGCAGGAAAGCCATTAAATATATGGTCTCTTAGCACCTTATACTCCTCTTTTGCAGACATCAGTGCTATAATTATTATTTTTTTTTAGAGATAGGGTCTATGTTGCCCAGGCTGGTCTCATTACGTTGCCCAAGCTAGACTCAACTCTGGGACTCAAGCAATCTTCCTGCCTTAGCCTTCTGAGTAGCTGGTACTATAGGTGCACAACACTATGCACTGTAATTTTTTTTTCTTTTTTTTGAGACAGAGTCTCACTCTGTCTCCCAGGGCCTGAGTGCAGTGGTGCCATCTCGGCGCACTGCAACCTCTGCCCCGCAGGTTCCAGTGATTCTCCTGCCTAGGCCTCCCAAGTAGCTGGGATTAAAGGCACGTGCCACCATGCCCGGCTAATTTTTTGTATTTTTAGTGAAGAGGGGGTTTCACCATGTTGGCCAAGCTGGTCTTGAACTCCTGACCTTGAGTGATCTGCCTGCCTTGGCCTCCCAAAGTGCTGGGACTATAGGTGTCAGCCACCGCACCCAGCCCCTGTAATTACTTTTTTATGTACTTGTTATTATTTTTGTTATTTAACCTTGCTACTAGACTGTAAGCTAAAGGACAGCAAGGACCAGATCTGTATTTTTATTTATTTATTTATTTATTTTTGAGATGGAGTTTCACTCTTGCTTCCCAGGCTGGAGTGCAATGGTGCAATCTCAGCTTACCGCAACCTCCACCTCCCAGGTTAAAGCAATTCTCCTGCCTCAGCCTCCTCATTAGCTGGGATTACAGGCATGCGCCACCATACCCAGCTAATTTTTTGTACTTTTAGTAGAGACAGGGTTTCTCCATGTTGGTCAGGCTAGTCTCAAACTCCCGACCTCAGGTGATCCACCCGCCTCGGCCTCCCAAAGTGCTGGGATTACAGGCGTGAGCCACCATGCCCGGCCTGTCTTTTTTTTTTTTACCACCGTGGCCTCACACTTGGCACGGCACTGGCACTCAGTAGACCCTGGACAAGAACTGGGTGGATGGATGGATGGCCAGATGGGCTAGTAGGCAAGTAGTTATGGAGGACAGGGAAGAATAAGGAATAAGGCTACCTTCAGTTATTGGTACAATCCTTTATAATCATCCAGCTCTCTTTGTTCTGACTTAAGCCTCATAACACAATCTCAGATATTAAAACTGGGGCTTTCCTACTGAAAAAGGATGCATGCACACCAAAGATATTCCTATTTACATGGAAAGTGGGAGTCTCAAAGCAAATGGACACATCTGGCATTCTGACTTCATATTCATTGATCTTTCTATATACCAGGCTGCTTCTCTGTTCAACAGGTACTACTGGCTATATTGATAAAACTAGGTTCCAAAAATCTCTTAGTCCTTAAGAACCCCCTGAAGTGATTATCGTGTTAACAGACCACAACAGGCACTGTCTTTTCTTAACTAGCCACCAACACTGGACTAGATATTGCAGCTGTGTGCTAAGTCAAGTTTGCATCCTTTTCCTATACAGTCACACTGCAGATTCAACAAAGGCCCTTGAAGCAGACACTTCCATCTGAGATAAATGCTTCACCATGGGCATGGTTTATGAGCAGCAGTACATGAACTGCAGGCAGCTGTTGAGAAACTGTTACATGCATATGGACATGTTCGAGTTAATGGGCTTTGTCAGGTGGGGAATCAGGGCACCTGAGTATGAAACTCTGCAAAGCCTCCACCCTCATCTGGAAAGTGGGAAGAGTAGACTCAATGATTGGTAACCATCAGGATAGACGGACACTATATGTGATAAGCACAAAGGCCATAGTGATGCTCATTGCCAAAGTGTCCCATAACAGACACAGCCAGAGATACATTAAAGAAATAAACTAACTGAAACAACAAGTATCTTCTGAAAACAGCAAAGGATGCTACATATCAATCAGCAAGTAACTTCTAATCTTATCAAAAAAGCTTGTCAGCCAGATGTAGTGGCACTTGGGAGCTACTTGGGAGGCTGAGGCAGGAGGATCGCTTGAGGCCATGAGTTGAAGGCTGTAGTGTGCTACAATCGCATCTGTGAATAGCCACTGCACTCCAGCCCAGGTGACTCAGCAAGACTGTGTTTTCTCAACAAGAACACAAATTTTAACCCTAGTTACAAACTAACCATCACAGGTACCAATAATTAATATACTTTAGCCATTTACAGGAAAGTTCAGTATTTTCTGACCCATAAGCATGAAACAAGACCTTAAACCCATCATTCCAAATTTAACTCAACTCCTCAAATTCAATTATCAGGAAACTGAAATATCTAAAACAAAGAAAAACTATTGTAAGTACCTTTTTCCAATGAAGCCCTGTTGCCTTATCTCACCTGTGACTTCTACAATGAGTGTGTCAGAAGCCACACCTTGAGGCAGCCAGCAGTATGAGAAGAGGCACTTGAGGCATTAGGACCCTCAGCTTCTCTCATAGCTACATCTTGGGCAATGTGTTTAACCTCTCTAAGCTTCCATTGTCTTCTATGCACATCAAAACCTGCCCTACCTACCTGCAGAATCAACATAAGGCTGGAATAAAAAGTGCGAGGAGACCTTTCTAAGTGTTGTAAAGTGTTGACATATTGTATAATGGACAGAACCTCAGCTCTAACAATGTTCTCATTTTATAGATTCAGATCAGTCACTGGGAGCCCACTATTTACTCCATTTGTTCATCCAGTAAACATTTACGGAGCATATACTACAGGCCGGATGCTAGGCTAGGCACTGAGGACCTGCTGGTGGGCAAAACAGTCACGGCCCATGACCTGATGGGACTGTACTGTACCAGGGGAGACAGACATATCCAGCAATTACCCTAGAAAGCATATTCTTACACCTCACCGGCCATGCTAATGATTTGGTCTTTTTTTCTGACAGAAATTATAAGCCACTGGAGGCTTTTAAGCAAAGGGAATGGCATGCTCAGACCATTCTGGCTGCCTTGTACCAGCCCTGGGGTAGGCCCTGAATATGCAAGAACAAATGTAGACTCTCACTCTGCAAAGTCTAGAGAAAGGTCATGAGGGAGTCACTGGTGGGCACAATTGTACTGTATGCTACGGCAGGGCACACAGTGAGAGAGTTGTGGGAGCCCAGTACGAGAGCAATCTATAAATGCTAGTGGACTGAAAGTGTTAGAGATATGGTGCCTAGAAGGAAAAAATAAACAGCTGCACAGAGGACTAATCCTCTCTGTAATTCCACATAACGAACTTTATGCCAGAGAAAGACACAGCAAATTGTCTTGAATCTATTAACTTGTTTTCCATAAATATTTAATTATTCAGAAATATGCCAAAAGCACAAACTTCCCTTGCCCTAGTTATCAGGCTTATACAACAGTGGGTGATAATTACTGTATCCAATAAACATGGACTTAAATACATTCCCTATTCTTCCTTTCATCTCAGATGATTTTAAAAGAAACCTATGAATGTCAAGGCCAAACATTTAAATTTTCTTCTGATTACTCAAAAATTGACTTAACCTTAAAATATAAATATTTAAATCCCGAAAAGGGAAAGTATCATGTTGCATTATTAGTTTATATTAAAGACCAATCATTTACACGGAATAACAGAATGATTAAAAAGAAAGAACTTGAGAAGCAGCCCCCAGTTGCTAAATGGGCCTGAGGCAAAGGCTCCCAGAATGGCTCCATCCTCTCCCTCACCAGTACCCTGTCTTTGTGGGAGCTGAGGCTTGCCTCTGCAATCCCAACGCAGGAAGAGTTCTGCCCGCCACCCTGGACATGCTTCCCAGACCCCCATCACCAAGTACGTGTGTGTTTTAACACATTGCTTGTGCAGTAACTCACATAACTTCCATAAGCAATACAAATTAATACCCTGAGAAAAGCATCCTAAAAATCTTATAACCCTGGGTGAAAAGAGGAGACTATTCTAGCTCCCATTTCCTGGGTGCTCACAATGTGCAAGCCCTCTGCTAAGCCCTATCCTGTAGCGTCTCCCTGAAACCCTGTACAAACCACACAAAGGCGCGTTCTATCTCACTTCTTGTATTGATGAGGAAACAGAGGTATAGTCATTTGCTCAAAGCCACATGGCTTGTGAGTGATGGTGTCAGGACACAAACCCACATCTGTTTGTGTCCCAACTCCAGAGTCCGTGTTTTAAGCACTGCCCTATCTGCCTCTCTGACGCTCAGGAGATAAATCTCCTGCAAAGAAGAACATGACAGATTTGAAAGCTCTACAGAAAAACCAAGGAATGATTTGCTGTTCTGGGTCTTCAGGTCTCTGCACTCCTCAGCAAGTACAGGAGAGACAAGTACAACTCACGCCTCTCCTTGGGGAAAAGTCATGGACTTGATCAGCGCAGGTACTCGGACAAAGAAAAGGTGTTCACAATGATGATGGGTGAAATGTATCTTTCAGAAGAGCTCATGCAGAAAGTGGGAAGGAAACACTTACAGACAAGCCTATAGCCCTGGAACCATAGTATCACCCACAGGGCTGGTGAGGAAGGTCCTGAGGACTCCTTGAGCGCTTGGTGACTTCAGAGTTGATTTCTCAGACGACTTGACCTTCACATTCAATACCTAATTTTCACCATGACCATGACACATCACTAGGACCATGAGAAACAGCTCAAGGGGTGCTTCTTGGTTCTCCCACAGCACCACGTATAATTACAATAGTGAGCACTCGCTAAGCATTAGCTTCCTGGCAGGCACTGTGCTAAACACTGCACTGCATTATTCCACTGAAATCTTCAACAGCCCTAAGTTAGGTAATACTGCTATCCCCACTTTACCAAACCAGTAAACCAAGACTCAGAGCTGGGAAGACACCTGCCCATGATCACACAGGTTGTCTGTGACAGAGGCAGGATTTGAACCCGGGTCTGCCTGGCCCCAAGCCTGAAACTGCTTGGCCACTTCACGAGAGGTTCTCTGTTATGGCCAATCGCCTTCAGTCACCTTCTGTTTGTGGGTGACTTCTCCACTGACTGTGAGATCCCAAAGGGCAGGGGCAAAGCTTCATCTGCATGTGTCCAGCATCCAGTACAAGGTTTAGCCCAAAGCAAGAGAGCCCAGCAAGGCAGGTTAATGAATGCCCACATGAAGAAAGTCAAGTGTACTCTCTGCTACGAAAGGAGGCCCAGAAACACTCCTCACAGAAGCCAATCCAACCAACTCTCCCCCCGAGTTAAAATCTATGAGCCACCTACTCAGCTCCTTTGGCCTGCTGCTCCACAACCCCAGCCCAAGGCAAGGGACAGCAGCCATACTTCTGCAGAAAGGAGAGGTGAGTTTCAGCAAGCATGAGCAGCTCATTCCAGGCTTGTCCATTTTTCTGCTTCCACATCTTGACTTTCAGCATCTGCAACAAATATTTCCTTCTTCTCCATCCCTAAGACTTTTTAGGACAAGTATCATGAGCCATACCCAAAGCCTACAACTAGCATATAGCACAGCACATGCCTGTCTCAGAGCCAGCACTCAAATATTTGGGGAGTGAAGAAGTAGAGTCCAGAGAATGGGTTTCACCAGCGACCTGGTGATATATAAATAAGAATTTGCCACCATTTAGTAGTATGATTTGTCTAAACATAGGTCCATCACACTGTTCAACAAGAGCCTACCCTGTGCCAAGCTCTGGAGACCCAGCAGCAAAGAAAGCAGGAGACTTTCCTTGTGCAGAGTAGAGACACAGGCAAAAAGTCACACATGCAATAAAATGACATGTGCTCTGATCCAGGTATACACAGAATGAAAGTCAAGGGAGTACAAATAGGAGGGTGCCTGGAAAAATCAAGTAGGTTTCACAAAGGAGGGAAAACTTGAGCTGAGGAGGCATTCCCAAATCACCCCAGGGAGAAGTCACTGTTCCCTGCCTCTGTGACCTAACACAACGCTCGCCTCCCACCACCTGGCCCACTATACTGTTTGGTAATCAATGGCTTGTGTGCCGATCTCCACACACAGCATGTGAGCACCTCAAAGGCAAGGACTTTAGGTATTGTCCATGGCTCACCCTTAACTGTCCAGTAAATATCTGCTCACAAAGAATAGAATCTATTTCAGATTATTAATAACATGGCAGCTCATCCTTCTTAAGCACCTACTATGACCTGCTATTGCTGTATGTACTTTGCATTGCATGATCTCACTTTCTCTGCACAAAAACCCCCAAAGACAGATCCTATTATCATTATCTATTTTACAGATACGGAAAGTAAGATGCAGAGAGATTAGGTAAATTGTTCCAAGTCACACAGCCAGTAAGTGACAGAGCTGGACTTTGAATCAAGGCCTGAATGGAAAATCAGTTCTCAATTACCAGCGAACAAATCTCTTTTCCTTTCCCTTTCTGTACTCTGCCTTGCATCCAGATACATGGATTGCCCTTTAATCTACTGTTCACAGGGACCAAGGCCACTTTTTTTCCTAGGACAAAGGATGTCTCTTGTTAGTCTTCTAAACAATGACTGCCAACCAATACTGAGTAAACATCATTGGGGCGTGGGGTGTGGAGGTACAAAATTATGCTTGTATCAGTCAAAAAAATTTATTAAGAAGGAACTGTACATACTAACTGACACATTTTCCAATGTTAGGACAATGTCCAAAGTAAATCAAGTGGATACATGAAGCGGCAATGAGTATGTATAAAATGCTATTCTTTGTGTAAGAGAAAGAATATATAATAAACAAGAAACTGGTAACAGTGGCTGCCTCTAGGGAAAAGGACTAGGAACTGTCAACTTGAGGCAAGAATGACACTTACAACTTATTCCCCAACTCGCCTTAAAAAAAATCCATGTGCGGGCCCAGCGCAGTGGCTCACACCTGTAATCCCAGCATTTTGGGAAGCCGAGGCGGGCGGATCACCTGAGGTCCAGAGTTCGAGACCAGCCTGACCAACATGGAGAAACCCCATCTGTACTAAAAATACAAAATTAGCGGGGTGTGGTGGGGCATGCCTATAATCCCAGCTACTCGAGAGGCTGAGGCAGGAGAATGGTTTGAACCCGGGAGGCGGAGGTTGCTGTGAGCTGAGATCACGCCATTGCACTCCACCCTGGGCAACAAGAGTGAAACTCTTGTCTCAAAAAAAAAAAAAAAAATCCATGTGTGATTTTTTTTTACTTCCTCAAAATATAAAATAAAAACTATATTTGCTAGACGTGGTGGCTCGCGCCTGTAATCTCAGCACTTTGGGAGGCCGATGGGAGGATCACTTGAGCCCAGGAGTTCGAGACCAGCCTGGGCAACACAGTGAGACTCCCATCTCTACAAAAAATTTAAAAATTAGCCAGGTGTTGTGGCGCAGTACTTGGGAGGCTACGGTGGGAGTATCATTTGAGCCTGGGAGGTCAAGGCTGCAGTGAGTCGTGACTGTGCCACTGCACTCCAATCTAGCTAACAGAGGGAGACCTTGTCTCTTAAAAAAAAAAAAAAAGTTTTAAACGATATTCAAAGAAACCATTTATTACTGGGCCTTTCCCAAAGGCTTACATACATACAATTGCAACCATGAAGAATTATGTATGTTTACAAACAAAAATTGAATGAATTTAATGTGTGATGAAATGGAACCATGCAACAACTTTTGTCTTTTACGTTGAAGTTCACTAATTTTACTAATGTTACAATATTTTTGTGCAATAAATAAAATGTATGTTAAAGGTACAGAAACCATACACACAAAAGTAGCAGGGACAACTTGCCACACCTTCTTTCCAGTTAAAGTCCTTCATCTGTTCTTTCAACAAGCATTCAGTGAGCACCTACTATGTGCCAGGCAAGGTGCTAGACAGATGTTTGTAAAAGAAGAACTAAACAACAGGTCATTAGTTTCCACCCTCCTCCTGCCTTTGAAGAAAATATGACGGCATGCTAACCAGAAGGCCAGAGCTAGAAGGACTCTTGGTGATCACAAAGTCTAACACCCTCCTCACACAGCTAAGAAACCCAAGGTCTGGAGACAGGAAGGGATTTGTTCAAGGTTATATAAGAAATAGAGGCCTCAGAATTCCCTGTCCTGCTCTCCTTGCACGTTACAGGCTGTTCTGAGTGGCTTGTGTTGAAAGATGGGCAGGCAGTGAGAGACAGAACAGGACCCTAACCAGGTGGATCAGGTGCCTTCTCCCCTCCTGTCTCATTTATTTTTCATAACAACCTCACAAGGTGGGCATGGTTTCCTTGCTTTACAAATAAAGAAACCAAAGCTCTGTGAAGCTAAGGAAGTAGTGCTGGTTCACTCGGCAGGAGGTGGCAGCCTGCGGTTTCAAACAGACCTGACTGACTTCCAAGTCAGAGCTCTTACCCTCCATACTGAAAAGGAAAATCCATTTCAAGAGGTGGGCCATATCACAGAGCCTCAGATGCAGTATTTTTCATTAATGAAGTCTTTCTCTCCACCCTGAATGTTGCTAATCCCCTCATTATTCAACACATGTTCTAGGTCTTCTTTGCCACCAAGTTTGAGCTTTCCTTCTAACCCCAAGAGCATGATGGTCACTCAGACAGCAGCAGTCTCTGAGAGCCATTAACACCGCTTCTGCCAAGACAGAGTGGGAGAACTCTCACATGCTGCTTCTAGATCCTCTGGGACCTGCCACACAAGCACAGGCACCAGTAAGGGCCTAATTCCCTCAATGCTACTGGGTCACCACTGCACCAACTAGTGGTAATGAGGGAGGCCAGCACCATGGTTTCTGGCCCCTAAAAGTTCCACACCTTCTACAGTGGAAAAAAAAAAAAAAAAAAAAAATGCAGGTTAGTAGAGAAGCCTCCACCTACCTTCACTTCTGTCCATGCAACGAAGGTAGGAGGCATTACAGTTTGGACTGGTCAACTACCAGTGAGCAGAGGCACTGGGCTTTGAAAGGTCACATATATGGGTATACAACACTCTTCTGAAATTCAGAAAAAGCCCTGTCATCTTGCTTCCTTCTCCCCGCCCCTGTGGGTACACAGTGGAGTCGGGCATTGCCTTCTTTTGGGGGTCTTCTTTTTGGGATTTTTGTGTGTTTTGAGACGGAAGAGTCTCACTCCATTGCCCAGGGTGGAGTGCAGTGGCACAATCTCGGCTCACTGCAACCTCCGCCTCCCAGGTTCAAGCAATTCTCCTGCCTCAGCCTCCTGAGTAGCTGAGATTACAGGTGCCTGCCACCATGCCCGGCTAATTTTTGTATTTTTTAGTAGAGACGGGGTTTCATCATGTTGGCCAGGCTGGTGTCGGACTCCTGACATCAAATGATCCACCCGCCTCGGCCTCCCAAAGTGCTGGGATTACAAGCGTGAGCCACCCCGCCCGACCCTCTTGGAATGTGGTAAAATCGGGGTCTGTACTTGGATGGGGGCAGAGGGACTTCCATAGCCTCAGGCCTGAGCTTTATGTTCCAGCTCAGAGTCCTCACCGGGGTTGGGGTCTAAAGGTCAGCAAACAAATGTTCTTCTGCTTCCACTTGCCACTGCTCCCTGCGTTGCAGCAGCTCCCTCAGAGGCCTCGCAGGGAGAAGCAGTCACGATCCAAGACAGCTGAGTCTTTTGGGAACTCCCAACAAAACCTCATCCCAAACTGCGAAAAGACAGTGGTCTAGTCTCACTTCTTAACTAGAAACAAACCCTCTCTTCTTTAGACTCTCCAGTCCCTGAATCCAACCTGCCCATCGACACAAGAAAAAGGGAATTCATAACTTTATCCAGCGATTTGCTCAGTAGGCACTGTTTCATCCTATCCTCACCAGGCCCCTGGGAGGCACACAGGCAGGTACTAACATGCTCATTTTGCAAAGGAGGAAACAGGTGAAAAACTCTCTCAGGTAGCATAGTCAAAAGCTTCTGAATTCTCATCCCTGCTCTCCCCACTTACCAGGCTGCCATTTCAGTCTTTTTGAGACGCACTGCTGAGATCTACAGCAGCTTCTGGTATCAGTAGCCAGCAAGCCAGGACCCCTCCGAGCCTCACACTACTCTTCAAGCACACACATTTTTCAACAGCCGATCATCCAATGACAGCCAACCCCCCGCCCCCGGCATCCTGGCATGCCCCTTCAACAGCAACAGGAAAGCCCCTGAGGTGCGAAAAACAGCGCGCCCCACTTAGGGCGCGGCGTAGCATAGGGGAGGCAGCCGGCCAGTAACCAGGATAGCTGAGCTCCAAGCACGAGTCAGCAGAGGCACAGGCAGGCCCGGACGGCCCTTCTAGCGGCAGCCCCGGATGCCCCCAGAATCCGCAGGAGCCCAAAGCCCCCGCTCCCACCCAAGCCCCCCTGGGCAGCGGAGAGGGCGCCCTTTCTTTCTCGGGCGACCACCCACCCTCGCCCGCTCCTCACCTGGGGCCCTGCTTCCGCACCGCAGCCACCCGGGCCCCGGGCCCCGCCCCCCGCCGCTGCAGGTCCCCGGGCCCCGCCCCCCGCACCTGTGCTTTCCCCGGGTCCGGCGCGCCGGCCGCACCCCGCAGCCCCGCCCACGGCAGCCTCGCCGGCCCCGCCCCCCGCACCTGCAGCCGCGGCGCCCCGGCCCCGCCCCCCGCGCCCGCGCCTCTTCCCTGCCGTCCTTCACGCTCCCGGGGACCAGCGCGCCCCCGGCCCCGGACCCCAGAACCCCCGGACCCCGGCCAGGCCCCGGCGCCGGGCACCCGCATGCACGGCCCCGGCCCCGCCTCCCGCACCGAGGCCCCACCCCGGCGCCGGCGGCCCTCGGGGTCCCGCCCCCAACACCTGCAGCTCCCTCAGGCCCGGCCTCAGGGCCCGCCCCGCCCCGCCCCGTCGGCCGCGCCTCTCACCGCCGCTCTCCCCGCCGCCGCAGTCCCGGCCGGTCACCTTGACGCGGGCCGCAGTGGCTGCCGCCGCTTCCTCATGGCCCTGGGAGCGGCCCAGCGGCAGCGGCGCCTTCGCTCGGAGGCCGGGGCCGCGCCAAGCCGGGCCGAGGCCGGGCCGGGCGCAGCTGGAGCGCGGGCAGACGCGGGAGCGGAGCTGGTGCCCAGCCGCAGTAGGAACCGTCCGCTCCAGGGCTTGAGCGGCGGGCCGCTCATCCAATCGGCGCGCGGCGCTAGAACAGCCCCCCAACCAGCTCGTTGCAGGGGCGGAGACACGCAAATCGGCTGGCTGGTCGTACCAGTGCGCAGCCGCTGCATCCGCGGTCCTCCCGGGCCTCGGCCTCCGAGCTGATCTGCAGACGCCCTCTCCGCCCGCAGGGATGCTGCGCTGCCAGCACACCCGGCCTGCCGTCCGCCACGCCCATCCCCTGCCTAGAAATAGCCGCGCATCTCATTCCCCACACGGCCGTCCAGGCCTCACCCAATATCCCCCCTAAATCCCTACCTGGGATTTATCGTTTTCAACAAAAATGGTTTTGTGAGCGAGACATCGCCTTAGTGCCCATTCTTCACAGCTGGGAGGTAGGCACAGAGCCCAGAACGTCAGAGCCAGAAGAAACCTCGGAGATCCTGGGGGTCTCATCCATTTTACAGCTGGGCAGAGTTAGGCCCAACGAGGTGAAGGGACTTGCCTAAGACCACACAGGGGCAAAGCTGGAGAATGAGCCCAGATCCTGTCTCCCTGCTCCCACATCTTTACTCTGTGCCAGGCACGGTGAGGTGGGCACAGAGGTTAAGTCATTTGGCTAAAGTCGTAGGGATAATAAATTGCAAAGACAATTGAAGCCAGGTCTGTGAAGCCCTGGAAATCTAGAACCACAGTAAAACTCTGTTCTGCCTCCCACAGAAAGGAGGTATTATGACCTGCCCTACTCCGAAAGATTCTTGGACAAATAGAACATCATTTTGACAATCTTCAAAGTAATTATGCAGTAATATGAATGAATATGGAATGATTGGTTACTATGCTTCCCAAAGCTTATGAAAGGAAAAAAGAAACAAACAAAAAAGAAAAGAAATAGAGTCAGTAGAAGTTAAACCACCTGTGTCTTAAAAGACCTCTGGGAGAAGTTTCTGCTACTTTGTATTAAGAAAACAGTAATCATCGAAGAAGGTGCTTAATTGTTTTGCATAAAGAGAACAAGAGCCTGGTGAGGTGGCTCATGCCTGTAATCCCAGCACTTTGGGAAGGCAAAGCGGGAGGATTGCTTGAGTTCAGAAGTGTGAGACCAGCCTGGGCAACATGGCCAGACCCTGTCTCTAATAATACAAAAATTAGCGAGGCGTGGTGGCGAAGCCTGTAGTCACAGCTACTCAGGAGAGTGAGATGGGAGGATCACTTGAGCCCGGGAGGTCAAGTCTGCAGTGAGCCTCAAGCGATGGCGCCACTGCACTCCAGCCTGGATGACAGAGCGAGACCCTGTCTCAAAAAAGAGAGAGAGACCATCCTGGCCAACATGGTGAAACCCTGTCTCTACTAAAAATACAAAAAAATTAGCCGGGCGTGGTGCGGACGCCTGTAGTCCCAGCTACTCAGGAGGCTGAGGCAGGAGAATGGCGTGAACTTGGGAGGCGGTGCTTGCAGTTAGCTGAGATCGCGCCACTGCACTCCAGCCTGGGCGACAGAGCGAGACTTCGTCCCCCCCGCCAAAAAAAAAGAAAAAGAAAAAAAGAGAGAGAGAACAAGAGACAGTGTAGTGCAATGGTTCTGCCCTGGCTCTGCCACCAGCAAGCTGTGTGCATGTGAGCAAGTTACTTAGCATATCTATGTGCCTCCGTTTTTTTGTTTTTGTTTTTGTTTTTTTTTAGAGACGGAGTCTTGCTCTATTGCCCAGGCTGGAGTGCAGTGGCACGATCTTGGCTCACTGCAACCTCCGTCTCCCAGGTTCAAGCAATTCTCCTGCCTCAGCCTCCCGAGTAGCTGGGATTACAGACGCCAGACACACCACGCTCAGCTAATTTTTGTATTTTAGTAGAGATGAGTTTTCACCATGTTAGCCAGGTTGGTCGTGAACTCCTGACCTCAGGTGACCTGCCTACCTCGGCCTCCCAAAGTGCTGGGATTACAGGCGTGAGCCACCGCGCCCAACCTGCATCGGTTTCTTTATTGAAAGATGAGAATGATAAAAGTAGCAACCTCTTTAGACAGGCTGTTGGCAGGAATTAATGAGATGATGCATGGAAGAGTGCCTGGCACCTAACAGGACCTCAATAAACATTGGCTACTATTATATTTACCTGTGTGACTTTGGGCAAGCACAGAAGTGTGTGCAATGTACGCTTGCTAAATGACATCTATACTTTTATTATGCTTATGCATACTTTCTAAGTTTTTTCAATGAACACAGATTCTTTTGTAATATATTAGAAGTTATTGTAAACCCAATTTTAAAATGAGAAAAGGTTATTTAATCTTGATTCTTGATGCTTCCAGAAGGATGTATTCATTCTTTCTACAAACATCTAATGGTTCTCTGCTATGCGTCAAGTGCTACTGTAAATGCTGAGAAAACAGCAGTGAATAAAAGAGACAAAAATTCTTGTCCTCGTGGAGTTGACATTCTAGTGGGGTAAGGCAGCTATTAAAATCAATATTTACAGTAGTAGGATAGATAGAGAAAAGTGCTATGGGAGTAAAATGAAGCAAGAAAGAAGGGAGTTCAACGTTAAAGAAGACAGAAAAGCTTAGATGATGATAAGCGAGAAATAATAGGTTTCTTAAAGCAATAAACCCAAGTGCAGTCTGAGAAAGAGAGAGAGAGAGAAGGATCTGAATAGACATTTCTCCAAAGAAGATACACAGTGGTCAATAAGAACATGAAAAAGTGCTCAATATCATTAGCCATTAGGAAAATGCAAATCAAAACCACAAGGAGACACCACTTCACACCCATTAGGATGGCTACAACAAATAAGATAGACAATAACAAGTGTTGGTGAGAAGGTGAAGAGAATAGAACCCTTGGCTGGACGTGGTGGCTCATGCCTGTCTCCCAAGGCGGGTGGATCACCTGAGGTCAAGGGTTCAAGACCAGCCTGGCCAACATGGTGAAACCCCAACTCTACTAAAAATACAAAAAAATTAGCTGGGTGTG